>NC_137238.1:21573165-21988470 GCF_051294905.1 Botryllus schlosseri
TTTTTTTAATTCATGCGACTTTTTCAAAAAAGTTTCGCACCGGTCGCAATTTAACATTTTCATGTGTCCTGATGTCGGGGTACCCGTCACCCAACAAAAATACGTATGATTTATGGAAATGAGAGACTTCGGCGTCGGTCATGACTGCACCACGACGCATCAAGACATATGAAGTTAAAGGCCATGTAACATGCGACTCCGAGAAGTGTGCCAGAACGATCAGCAGCGAGAAGACCTTGGCCGAAAAGGAATGCCCTTGTGCTGACCGAAAACTTCGATATATATACATATATGTTTAATTGTCCATAGGCGCCTCAGTGGCTGACGTCGAATATTCCTGTCGTGGCGACCTTAACCCTACAGGACAAATGCCATCCCACAAGGAAAAAAATATTTGCCAGTAAAGAAACACCAATATGAAATCATGTGCGTCTTTTAATTTGGTACGTTTCGACGATTTCCATATCTTCTGACATAGCAGATATAGGAGGTCACGAAATAGCATCATGTAAAGAAGTCAATATAACAACGATTACGCCGAAGATGTTTAATTATTAGGCTATTTAGGGGTCCTACCTTTTCCAGCATACCACATCGACCATATTGATCGATTCAAACATGAATTATATAAATTTGTCGCGCCTCGCGCGTTTAGGCAATATACGGTGACTCAACAAACAGTACATGAAATAGGGTATAGCTAATATGTAGCGACAAAAAGCCCATTGGCTGAGGGGGGTCTGGGGTTTGGTTTATCAGCCTATTGGGCCAAAGACCAACGGTTTCTTCGGATTGGGGCTGACGAAGTGCTGTTTTTCGGTTCCCAATATTTGGGGGCGATGATCGGTGTGGAGCTTCAAAGGGGGGCGATGAGTCGAAAAAGTTGGAAACCACTGGTAGAGAACGTTCTTTCCAATCCTCTACTAGTTGCTGACGATTACCCCTGACGAGTGTTAGCCGAAAATATTCGGGATTATTTCTATTCGGATATAATATACAATTGTATGTTGAACTTCTGTGCCTCATAGAAACCCTTCAAATGACTCCATTTTGTGAACTCAACTTAAATGTAATGGATTGTCTAAGAGTAAGTCACAACAGTATGATCAGGTCCCGCTTACTTATTAGATCAGGTTTTCTGAGCACCGCTATCGAAGGGTCCGGCCGTATATCGATGTTCATTTTTTATCAATGTGAACACTGAGCAGATATGATTTAACGCTACTGTGATATTCCAAAGTCATGATATAATTGCACAGTTAATGTGGCGGACTTTGGATTTCGTCAATAGGAAGTAGTTTTGAGATATCTTTCCATCATGTTTATTAGTGAAATTGCCATAATGACAGCACAAACTAGCCCCAATACCACGGCAACGGAATATATTGTTGAAAATTGCATCACTTTGTGATATCATAAGTCAATTAGGGTTAGTCGCGAATATGAATATTGCAATTTCGAAAGTAAGCACATTTAATCGAATAGTAAAAGCATGTGACGTGCCAACCAGATCTACAATTTTGAAAGTACTTTATTACTTTTATATCTTCATTTTCTACTTCCATTTGAAGTATCTTAGGCAAGTCTTGAAAGTAGCTACTTCTGATATTTGGCTACAAATGTTCGGTGATATTTCTACATGAGTACCAACAATCAATACTTTGACTAGGACATATTTATATCCCGTAACAAAATTGCAATGACTCGTCGCAATCACAAGTATCTGACGCTAATGAGTCTTCATCATGTTAGCGATGATCAGAAAGAAATTCACTCCATCCACCGTATTGAAACAATTACCAACACCAACATTGAATTAATTCAAGTATTGTGATGTCAAACTGCGGGAATGGTGTGAGCTGGGAAGATCTTGTTACTTGCTACAAGTATTGCATATGGTAACATGATAAGTTTCTGATGAGCTTCAAATCAAATTTGTAAGAGCGTCATGATACAATAAAGTGTAATATTTGTTCAGCATCACTGGATTAATGTAGGATCAAATTGCCCATGGCATGATTCAAGGCTCTAATTCATGAAAATACAGGAACTTGAATGATAAAAAAAGATTTATAAAAAAGATATACAGGCGCACGGCTAATTAAGTACAATGATTCTAAATACTTGAACGTAAAAAAATTGAAGCGGCCTGAAATTCTTATTAAATGTGTATGAACCATGCTGATTAAACAATGTTTTCATTGGTAACTATTTACCTGCAAAAATTTACTAGGTGCCCCACATTACCAAAGCTAAATCCCACATTACCAAAGGTAAATGGTGGTGCAAATACTCTCAATACTTTTTACGGAGTTAGGGGGCATACGGAAATTTATTCTCGAAAAGTTGGTCGTATAGCATGAAATTTTGAAAAGCCCTGCGTAGAATATTTTATTTCATTAAGAAAGATTACCATACCTGGACTATTACATTCATTAGCAGATGGTCCACATCCAGATGAGCCTGGAACAAATTCCGAACAATCTGGAATAAAATACAAGGTCGTATGTGGGGAAAATGCTCTAAGATACGGTAAATTAATGGATGTAATATTCAAGCTGAGGAGATTTACCTCGATTCCAATAATCATTGTCAGAAGTTTCGGAAATGGATGACTGTTCTACATGTTGAGATTGAACTGAAAGAGAAATTTCAAGTGCATCGAAATCGACGAAATCATTATCATTTACATATAATTGTTTTATTCATTGTGGTAGGTTTACAAGAATCATTGCTTAAAATTGCATCAAGTGCATCCATCGTCCATCTGGCTCGATTCGGATGAGTAGAAGCTAAGCCACGTAAGTTGTTTTTTAATGTAGTATAACAAAAACTTTAAGCCAAATTTGTTATACATCGTTGTTTCAGACAACTTAAGACTTTGATGCGGTTGACATTAAAATTTGAATAAATTTAGAATAATTGAAGTCTCGTAACTTCGCTTTCACACCTTGGCAACGAGTCAAATTTGGTGTACAGCCATGGTTCCCAACGTGGGTGATATCGCCACCTTGTCAGCTATTTTATGAAACAGGAGGGCAAAAATAACAAAGGGACTAATGGACTCGAAAAAGGTTGGTACCCACTGCTGCACAGCGTATGTTAGAAAACCTAACAATTTGATCCAATATTCAATTATATATGAAGAAAAAGAGTAACTTTAAACAACCCTATGTGCAATGACTGTATGGCAGGATTGTTATAAAATACCATTTTTTTCAAGTTTCACTCACTTAGTGATAAAATCGTCAGGTTGCCCAAAAACACGCTACACATCAAACACTAAATTTCAATCAATTTCGACCAATAAAGGCCATGCTATCTTGAATTGAAATTTGGACCATTTTTGAATTTATAGTATTTACGGTGGCTAATATCAAAACTTCGATATGACGAAATATCGTGTTCCAGGCATGCATGAAGGGAAAATGAAGCTTTTCTCGCGGGTTTACATCTTGATACTTGGCTGTGATCGAGATTTGCTGATTGAATCGCTAATATATGAAAAATCAATATGACACTGATAAGCTCTAACTACATTGAAAGAGCCCCGTGAAAACGATATTAATGATATGCATCGCATATCCATACTTTCAGCATAGAAATCCGGCACCATTAACAGAAAATAAATTGCAACAAGGTAAAATACAGTACAATATATTTCTCAGGCTTTAGGCGATATCTTTTGGCGCAACAGTGTGAATTTCACGTAATCAGAGCAAATGCGCTTGTGGATGTTGTCATTACAACGCATTATGATATTTGTTTTTTGTTCGATATCCTGCAGTGTGTCTATATTCCCCTGGCAAGCGCGAGTTCACTACGGTACATATTAATGGCCTATGATGATGAAGATTCACTAAAATTAGGAAATCATGGCTCAGCCTTCGTAATTCACCTTGTAGGGGTATTTAGGAGTCGTTAAAGCAAATTTCATAACGTATTGCGAAGAAAACAGCGACAATGTCTTCAAATCTGCATCTTCACGACAAAAGACACTTTCGGGTAACGATATTAACCTGGGAAATATATTTCGCTATATTTTAGCTGTGCGCCAGTCCATTTCCTCTTCATGATGCCCATTTTAAGCCTTATAAGTATTTTATTTGCTAATATATATTACCATCGTTTCAACGACGCTCTTTCAATTTCGTTGACTCATTTCTAGCAAGTCAATGTTAATGTCAATGTCAACTCTATCGCAGCCAAGTATCCAGATGTGAACCCGTGAAAAAGGCTTCACTTTTCCTTCAGACATGCCTTCATATTTCGTCATTTCGAAGTTTCGAGATTAGTCACACAACCCTACTGTATTGTAACGATACAAAGCCATGTAGATAGACCACGGAACGTGGAGTACTTGCGCTGCTCACTCAAGATAGAATGGTTTTGAGTGCTTCCATTTCCAAGAAAAATCCACTTCAAGCCTACTTGTTTTAATTTTAATTGGTAAAATACAAAGTATTTTGGGATAATCTTATACCACATTTATGAGTAAAATACAACCAACCACTTGGCGTGAAACATGTTGTATGACGTAAACTGAGCATATTTTTGAAAATTTCATAACTGATGGTACTATTGGTCATTTTGCGTTGGTTGCGAAGACGCACCATGCAATGTCAAAAGTAGTCACCTTCAATCGGATACGCAACAAATGACTCAACCTAGTTAACTTTTTGAAACTAGTTGAGTGAAGGAGGGAAAGATTTATTGGTCGTCCCACCACAAAAACACAATGTCACGAAGCGAATTATATGATTTAAAGCAGACATGTATAAATCAAGTCCCTTGTTTGATACAGGTATTTGTTGAAGCCATGACGTAACCAATATTCAACTTGGACGT
Organism: Botryllus schlosseri; assembly: GCF_051294905.1. Lineage (NCBI taxonomy): Eukaryota > Metazoa > Chordata > Ascidiacea > Stolidobranchia > Styelidae > Botryllus > Botryllus schlosseri. The sequence goes on from NC_137238.1 coordinate 21,578,014, forward strand.
TATAGTCGATCGGCATTGACCATTGAAAACAAAGGGTACATATAGCTCCTTCGACGAAATATCTACGTACTATAGCTGTTGAACCAACTAATTTGAAGTTTCCAACCATCCCATATCGCATATACGTCGGTTATATCGGGTGGTATTCGTCCGTAGGCAAATACAACATGTTTTTTGGAAAGTAATTACACAATTATGGCATAATTATACAACGTAAAAAACATAATTTTGTCTTCTTTCAAAAAGGCCCTTAAAAACGCTGCTTATTCAATGCTTAAAACAAAGTGCATTAGAGAGCCATTTGTTTTAAATGCAGCCCTAGATGTCAAGATTCCGAAGTCGGAACTCATTACGCCGTCCTCTATTCTTCAATATAATTTACCTCCTCCTGATGCGAGATTCTTACTATCCTTCTTCAAGTAAGTGTCATGATTTTTTGATGGAATCAAAGGACGAAACGCCGAATCTAAATTATACCAACTCTCTTTATCCATAACATTTTTGGGATACCGATAATATGCGGGAACTAGGATCTAGGACACTGAGAATATGCCATTGCACAACTTCAAAGTTGAGTGATCAATGATCTGATCACAGAAATACTGAAACACACTTAAAGGCTTTCATATCAACGCGCATGTCTCGAATTCAAATTGCGCGATATGTGTCTTGCTCGGATGAGAAGAATAGTGTCAATTGATTTATGAAAAATGAATATGTTGAAAGAGTTTGATATGAACGAACACAAATGTATATATCTAAATTCAATTCTATGTTATTTGATCTCATATATTACCAATGTAACAGATATTTTGCATCACCTAATCACAGGATTTTTAGACACCTAAGGATATTACCAGATATGACATCCCCCAGCAAAATAGGATCACACAAAATACTTTACATAAGATGAGATATCATGATGAAATCCAAATATAGCAACTCGAATAGTAGGTTCTCCACATGTCAGCAGCATACAAACTGAGAGGCTGAAGACCTAATGAATTCAAATTACATGCAATGAAAACACATCACAATTTCGCTTCGGAGATATAGGTTTCCAAAAAACTATTAGCAGAGATGAGCATATAGGTAACCTTCTTATTGCATGAAATAGATAATATGAAACGCATATAAAAATATTGTTCTTAAATTTACTTTCCGATTGAATAACACCGTAATACGAGGATATTCAGATCAAACGAGCAGAAATATATATTCAAAGATAAAAGGCATGAATAGGCGGCTGACCAAATGAATATGTCAGACATGTCAATATTGCAGAGCTAGACTGTATGTCATAAGATAATCTTGATCTTTCATGGCATCGATAATAATATCAATGATAAGCACATTAGGAAAACGTTGAGAAGTTCATTTACCAATGTAATAATGCTAAAGTAAAAGGATAACAATCATACAAAACAAGTAGGAATGGCATGATCTTACTAAATGAATGATGGCAGAGAATGAAATACCAATCGCCACAAATCATATTGATATCTATCATTTGTAGCAGCACAGAAACTTATAACTCATGACAGCAACCACTCTTCCGTGTGTATGTTGGGTTATGTGCAGGGAAATGATTATAGGCGAATGTAATAATTTAAAGTCGCCCTACCTTTGAAAAATCGATGCTGTAGTATATCAGCTGGTTTGAGACGGTTTCCAGGATCATGACTTAGTAAATTATCGATAAGATCTAAGAGATAAGTTTTCTCTTCCCGGTATGGTTCCATCAGTTTGTTTATAGCTGACAAGTCGAGGTCCTGATTACCCGCGGAAAACATTTTAAAATCATGTCCAAATGGATGTGCGCCCCCGGAGAAAAGCACGAAAAGTGTCATCCCAATAGAATATGAGTCCGAACATGGTGAGATATTGGGTGCAACCCCCAATGTTTCAGGGGCTTCAAATCCTGTGGGTAATTTTGACGACATGACAGCAGCTGCTGATTGCACTTCCTGAATATGACTACACAGATCCAAATCAGAAATTATGCATTTGTCTTTTGATGAAGAAAGAACGATATTATCCAGATTTATATTACCATGAAGAAGGCCATGTTCATGAATGAATGCAACTCCCTCTACGATTTGCCGAGCATATGAAAAATATTTCCCGAAATCCACTGGCTCATTTTGATTTTCATCAATCAAGCCCCTCAAGGATTTAGAACTTGATTGCATAGCTATATAAATGTAAGCCCTCTTCCTTTGGCTTTGGAACAATCCGGTTTCATAAATCTTGATTATATTGGGATGATGCGACTTTACAAAAAGTTCAATTCGTCCGAGGACCGCTACATCGTAGTCGATGATTTTGATCGCAACATCGCGATATGTTCCAGGGAGGCTTTGCTTTCCTTCATACATCCCCTCTCTTTTATTTCTGTAGTTTATATATAGGTTTTCGGATACTTGATTCCAACCTGAATAAATGCAATTTTATCAAGAAATGAGAAAGACTGTGAAACTCCCACTTAGATCGGCGTTCCGTCATTGGAAATTTATGAATGATTTAAGGTATATCGATGATTAATTTGTAGTCAGTCTATAGTCCAAGCTATGATTTAGTGGTAGAAAACATCATTTATGCTCTAACACAGTGGTTCTCAACCTTTTTGTAAACACGCCCCCCTTTATGATAGTGAAAAATTTCGCGCCACCCTTATCTTCATATCACAAATTACAACCGGGATGCTGGCAAAACCAACAGATTGCTTGACGGCATGTGAGGTTATGACTGTTGATGATAGAATTAAAAAATATAAAATTCGGTCCATATAAAGAGAAAGACGCGTGAAATGGAGGTGAACCGCGCGAAGCGCGACAATTTCTCTTTAATTTGACCTCTTCTTCGAGCCTCCTTCAGATGCTTTCACGCCCCCACGGGGGACGCGTCCTCCAGGTTGAGAACCACTGTTCTAACAAGAGACATTACCGACTGGTGGTGAATGAAACTTGAATCATTAGTTTTACGGTAAGAGTAATAATAAATCCGCGCTTGGATGAATGGGGGTTACGACATTTGATCAATACAATACAGAAGAATTTGACAAATAATCTTCGTTTGAATCGAGTCCCCCGCCTGAATCCCTTGCATCCAATAATGTGTAAGCAAGGGCAAGGATACATAACCAAACTATTTTCATTGCACATTGAGCTGTGTTGGGATTCGGAATAACCGAATTCATATATTTTAACAAAAAGCTTCGTGAATTTATACTGTGCAGTAATTCCGAATTTTAGCTTTAATCTCCGAATTTTGAATTCTAAATTATTACATTATCATTGCATTTTTTCATGAAGCATCATCATCATCATCATCATCATTGGTTTATTAGCAATTTTATCAGTTCAATACACCACAAAAAAAATGCGATACAATGAAAAGACAGGAAGGTGTCGAAGCGACAAGGAGCAGTCTATGGAATCTGACACCCACCTTGGCCTAGGCGATGTAAAGAGGAGGCATGCACACTGAATGAAAGTAAAGAAGATAGTATAGAAAAAGAAAGCGACAATAAATAGGGCGGCATGTCATGGGAAGCGAGATCGATAGGTCAGTCGTGGTCCGGTAATCCGGTAGGATGGACTGTATTTATTTAGTAGTAATTGCTTGTATTTCGACTTGAATGTGGACATGCTCGTCGACTGTCGGATGGCCGGCGGGATACTGTTCCACACATCAGGTCCGGCATATTTGATAGAGCGATGATCTTTTCGGTCGATCATATGATATTTGGACGACGTGGACGCGCGTGTGTTGTACTTGTGCGCTTTTGATTCCGAGGTAAAGAAGTCATTGAAATATTCGGGGCAACGACCGCAGTGGAACTGATACATAAACTTGGCGATTTCTAGTTTCCGCATATCTTCTATGTTTAGGACGCCGAATCTCTTCAGCAGCGACTTGTTGGATGGGCAGCCAGGCCCCTTTGGGGCCCTAGCTATGATTCGGAGTACTTTATGTTGTAGTTTTTGCAGCGGCTTGAGTGCAGTTTTACTGGCAGCCCCCCAACAGAGGATGCCATAGTGTAACTTCGATTGGATTAAGGATTTAAAGAGTATCAGAAGAACCCATGCTGGCATGAAGCGCCTAAGGCTGTAGAACAGGCCGCACTTCGGTGATAATCAGGATGGATGTGAGAAATTAGTTTTGTCTCAAAAGTATGTTTCATTTGGCAGCAACTAGGCTATATATATTCTTATGGTGTGTTTTTTGTCGTGCAACAGGTTGACAGTGGGTTGCTGGTGAACTCGGTAATTGATGACCTTGGCACTTGACGATCTCGGGATTAAAAACGTATTAATCATTACTTCCATAATCTATGCATTATTATTATAAATGTAAATCGATGCATCAGTTACTGTACGGATGTCAGAGGATGCGTAGATTACGCGGTCGCATTGGTATAAACGCGGGAGATTAGGAACATTAGGTGTATAATATTATGTAATATTCTCACCCCCAACGCGAAATACCATGAAGTTCGACGTGTTCACAGAAGCATTATTGGTTTAATGACAAGCGCTGCTTCGTTATCGAGCGTATATCGAAGAAGCGCCCCCAAATGTCCGTAACACCCATACCGGATGCCCTAACCGTAATAGTAACTGAATTCATTTCTATTCACAAATTCTTCAAGTGGCGACTTCGCCAATTGGTGAGTTCACTGGTATCGTGTAACACACGCCAGCCTGAAGCACATTCTACGACTCTGTGGTTTCAAGGTATATCCATCATTATCTTCATGTATTGTACTAGAACGTTCTGTCATTTGTGGCTAGCCCAATCATTGCTACCAAGCCTGGTTTATTTAATAATGCTTGTTGTGCTACTAGGTCTTATCTGCTGACGCATTATCTTCTAATGTAAATAAGTGAAGAGCTTCGTGGTGGTACAGAACGTCCATATACAATTGAATAATACATTCATATTGACATAGCCACGTGGTTATTGTACAATAGTTTCGTCTGACAGTTGTCAGCGTTAAATGTAATATTTATGGATGGTAAACGGCCTTCTTTTGTTGACACGGCCTTGGCTGGTGTATTTTGATAAAAGTCGACTCCCAGGCACACACATGAAAGTGTGAACGGCCCTTCCCGATCACGCGAAATTTATCGTCCGCAAAAACGGGATTATCGAACAGATTACTGCCGATGTCAGAATTTATGGCATTTATTCGCTACGCATTAATATTGAGGGGATGAGTCAGGGATTTTCTACTGAATCTAAGGGCATGCTGATTTATGCGTTTTTTTGCGAACGCACAGACATATGGCTTATAAGTGCCCCATTGCCTCATTGCGTGCCTTGGATTCGAGACTTTATCAAAATACACCAGTCAAAGGCCGTGACAAAAATGGGGTTCCTGTAACATTTAAATATAATACATTGGCCGCTCTCTTATTCGAAATTCCATGTCGGTGACGTCGTGGGTATGTATTGAATTGTACCCAGTACTGTGCGAACAGACGTTAATTTGTAAAGGTATGTGGACATCTGTGGCGATAGTTTATAAGGTCAATGTAAATTTGTTCTATTATAGATGACACATGACGAATAAAGATTTCTACGACGCTAGACTTTTTGCAAAAATTCATAAAACATACTTTTCAAAAATTTTGGCTCCACATGTTGAATAAAATATAGTAATTAATCACAAGTAACTTTTAGCTAGATGGGACAAACATTGACACAATTGTAATCATTTATCACGTTTTAAAATAGACTACCTTCATCAGGAATGTTCTCTTGCTGGAAATGATGATCGGCAGGCCCCATACAGGTACGTAACTTTTTCCATGTCTCTGAAAGATAAATTTTAGATTTGAATTAAATCAGAAGCATTTGAATTACGCTAATCCAATATTGCGTGCAAATACCTGATTAATAGAGCTGATAGCCAGATACCGGTGTATTTGATAAACGGATGAATCCATATATGAAAATCTATTCCATCGAAAAATGGTTAGTAGTGAGGTACTTCTCCCGTTTCTAAGTAGGCCTACTCTTTGAGGAAGAAGCTATCCTCCACTTGAACAGTTTTTGAAACCAAACTGCTTACTTTTACGCTTTAGATTGTGTCATGTAGAAAAAAGTGTTTGGATATAGCTTATAGTGGGACTCTCATAAATGGAGTTTCGGAAACAGCATTGAAATGGGAACCATGCGCGACGGCAACAGTTTGTTGATAACAAAATTGCCCCTATATTGATCACCATTTGTCATTCTTGCTTTTTTCGGAATATACATCTAGCAATTAATGAATAGGCCGACTGTTAGTTATGGGATTGAGGAACAAAAGTATGTGATTCATCTTCTTCGAACTACTTGGAGTACTTCTCAGACCTTCCGTTTTGTACTGCTACTGAAGTAATTTTGGTTAGTCTTCCAAATCCCTATTTCTACATGTTCTTTCGTATAATTTACAGCACTACTTCTACATAAAATACTTGAGTACCAGAAATGGCTTCTTTGATCAACTTTGCTCATATGCAATCAAACTATGCTATAGCTGTTGCACGTAGGCCTACATCCCACTGAACATATTAAACTGTCGTCCTCTGTCATGTTATCATATCATAATACGATCTTAGCATCACGGAAATTTCATGGTTTCGGAATCAAATGTTGAGTAAACTGAAATTAGCGTTGGTGTTGAGAAATTCATTTTGAACATTGTAAAAAAATAGTGTATCGTTCGTACAACTATGACATTTTCCATCATGGGGATCAAAATTCGAAGTAAAACTATGCCCTGTAAATCGAATAGGGCTCCAGTGATATCTACTCTGCTCTGACAAGTAGCTTTATCTGTAAAATTAGTATTGACCTGCTACACTTTTTGTCAGCATGGTATGACAATGCGGTTGAGGAGGGGGTTGAAGCACTTCTTTTACAATAAACCTTATTTGAAAATAGCGTATGTCTACCCGTAAATGGAGCATCAAAATGCCAAGGTAAGTCTCATTTGACAAGTAGAATAGCCAAAAATCACGGTAGGCTACATGATTACGATTTGTGAAAATTCTCTGCATGATAATTTTAAAATTTCCTGTCAAATTTGGTGGCTTGGCAGTCAAATTCTAATACGTATTCAAAAAAATGAATAGTATGTTTAATTGTATATTGAAGCTCTGTACCGCCAAGAAGCTATTAAAAATGGTACATACATACTATATGCATCGAAAAAAAACTTTATTCAGCATCTGTATAGTCACGTTGAAGAAGATATGACATAGATAACATACAAATAAACAATTAAAGCGAAGTCTTGATGAACAGAATTCATGGAGAATACAATTGAATTGTTACAGAACTCTATAACTATGGAAGCATCAGAATCATTCAGCAAAATCTTGATAAAGTTCATAACTACAAGTATAAGCCGTCAACTGCAGATGCAACAAAGATATAAAATCATATTTATTGGTGTGACTCGTATACTATACACTGTTACAATATCAATAACATACCGGTACTTCGCTGAAATAATAGAGCACTTTAAAACCAGGCAGGACAACTAGTCGATATGTAGGCTAACTATCGGGGTTAACTTACCACTATGTGGTACAGGTGTCAGAGTCTTTGGTGAATGAATCGGAATCAGTGTTATCCTGTAATTCTTACTGTCTGCTTCTGATACAGAAATCATGGATGTTGTTTGATATGCTTCCGATAAACACATACTTTCAGTTACGGTATGTATAGTCCTACTTATGGCATTCCAATTACGATAGACCTTATTGATAATTTCTAACAATCTACTCTCAAATCGTAATGTCATGTTTAACTCATTTTTCCTGACATATTAATGCAAAACGTTGCTGGTGGGTATTAACCTTATACGGGCTCATTTTTGTATCAAATTATCCAATTGCATCACGGTGGTTAGCAAAAATATTAGACAACACATGTATGCATGCAGCGCAGGCATGTATGGGAATCTCACAACCCGATCCAAGTATATGCATCCACTGTCAATGATTTAAAATCCACATAAATGCATCGTTTGAATACGTAAATATGAGTAAACTACATTTTTCTCCACTGGCAGACTGTGAGGAATAGACAGACACACACGATATGACTGCTGACGAAAACCGTGGAAAGTCGGAAGACTCGCTCGAAAATAGGCTACCTTTCTTAAACCTGGCATATTGACCTCGCCCACTGTCATAGCAACAACATTTTGATCGCCTGTCGATCATTGTTTATGTTTTCCTCGGATAATCAAGTCGAGCACGGGCCATTCCAAACCTCACGGTGTTGACACCACTACCCTTTCAATTCTCCTGAAATTTGGCATATGCATAGATAAGCTAATTCCAAACCGGATGAATTTTATTTTATTACAATTGGACTCTGGGGACAAAATTTACGTTATTTCGGGCCCACACAGTACTTGTTTTATTAATATAATATTTACAAAGGTGTAGTTGGATGTTGGAAGCTAGTTGACATTAATCAATTGGATTTCTCGGCAGCTTGTCTGATAGTCTGTATTTACAAGTCGCATTTTCGGTCAAGGGTTTAAATTGAGCGGGAATTTGGTAAATTGTCTGAAATCAGTCAAGCGCCACACGATTTAGACTGCGGATTGCTCAAAAACATATTAAAATATCCGAACAAGTTGCATCGCATATGAAAACAGGGTCCAAGGAGAATTCGTTCAAAGCTTATTTATTTTGGTCTTTCACTCAAAAGAGATTAAATTACAGTCTCAGGAGCGCACTACATTTGTACACGGAAATGCGTAAGTTTGGCATATGCTTGACCGGTGGCTCCCAAACCTTTTTTGGCTCATCGCTCCCTTATCAAGTCCAACATATCTTTATCAGACCCTGACGACTATAGGCCAGGGTTCACAATTTTTTGCAAGCAAGAGCCACTTTTTAGAAATTGAATAACGTGAAGAACTACTACTTACTCTCGCCTTTTACCCGCACTGAGTTGAATTTTTTCACTTTGACATGGGCAGATTTTACGCTATTTACCAAGGAAATATCTGTCGGAATGTTAAAGTGAAAAAAAAAATGAAATCGGGAGGGAGTGAACGGCAAGAGTACCTAGTAGCTCTTGGCATTGATCATTTCCTAACATGTAGCTTTTGCTTTGTCTTCAGGGGGCTGCTCCAAGTTGCAGGATTGCTACTCAAGGATTAGGATAGTAATTTCGCTTCAAAAGTCGGGTGTTTCCGAAGTCGGACATTATCACATTTGCCTAACATCTACGGACTAACGTATATTTCGATTTGGACTGCGGAATTGTGGTCGCGGTGTTGTACTAATCTCATGCCATCATTAACCCGTCCCCGCCCCTATGCTTGCTGGCGAAATAGAATTTAGGAATCGTCGCCAGTGGTTATATCAATATAACGGTGGCCTTTTCTGCCATACCAAATGTATGCACTGGACATATTACCTTCAGACTACTTTTTATCATGCCAATGCAGCATGTCTGAGCCACAAGCTATATTGACTTCTTTTCTACAGCACAACGTACCTGAATTCGTCGCTGCGTCCTTGATACCTGGCGAATTGTTGTAAGAATCTTCGCTCATTGCTGCTGCCGTCTGTAATTCCGATTGCGCTTCATAAACAATTGAAACAAGACGATTGCAGTCCGCCCCTTTGTGGTCTTATGGAATAGATAGCTACATGGGATATTCCTGCAATCGCATTGAAACTAAAGACTTTTCATCGAGGTGTAGCCTACTGCGAATAGTGATAGGATGATTATAGGTAGGGTTACCATACGTCCTCCTTTAGGAGGATTTGTCCCCCATTTTCTGGTTTTCTAAAATATCCTCAGAGGACGCCTAAATGTCCTATTTTTTAGCAATTCGTCCAACTTTAAAGCTTTTAGAGCTAAGAATGACGCTAAACCGGAAAATTCGTGGTTTGAATGAACGTGACGACCTATTTGTTTAGTCAACCAACGGCAAATGTGGAAGAAAAACTTTACTTCGGGAGTTGAGCCGGAAAATTGACCTTTTTTTTATTCAACCAGCCACAGTTACATGATGAATTGACCATTTTTTCCGGATTTTGCCCCAGTATTGTAAGTATGAAAATTTTTAAAAAGTGTTCTCCGTTCTCGAATGTGTGGTCGCCTATACAAAAACCTACGTCTATAATGATATAGTTGATTGCTATCTCACTAAGTCGCCTTGAAATATTTTTTAATCTCCTCAGCCCTGCAAGCACTAGGCTATAGCAGTCTCGGCATGAATACAGGGACAGCAGAAATGCCTACTTCGGAATCGCCTTCCCATAATGATTTATATATGAAGCTAAGAAGTAACAAATTACTTATTCTAACATGAATTGGCCTACTCACGAGGAGGAGCGTAGAAAAAATCCAAATACTTAGGTAGGATCGCGTTCGAAGTGTGAACCTCGCAAGTTTGGATGTTCACGTTCGCAGGTTCACCTTGGTTGGCTCCACTCTGTGACTCTTTTCCATATATATTATAATTATTCACGTCATTAAACATCTTTGGTCAGAATTATTTCCATTTAAACTTCCAACCAGTCACTGCATGGAGCTGGCAGCGTGAAATGAAATTCAACATTTAACGAGCATGAACCTTGACCTTGTCAAAATCTGAGTTGCCTTAAAAAAAGTTTGCTCGAAATATTCAGCTTTCTGCCGGTGAATATTTCGTGACTCTGTGCTGTGTGCTTGCATCGCAATAACGAATATTATTATCAATGATTCACATCGACGAAATTGATAAAAGGAATAGGCTACATCGCTATCTAATGTATAAAATATAGCAGACGTACTGGATCTATCTTCATTTAATATGCATATTGCATCATCTAATAAATCCGCCGTATCGGAGTTTTGGCGTTTGTGTAGATAGAGTTGATATCTGTTGCAAGTATTGAAACTATCATTTCACTCCGATCAATATTAACGTAGTAATAGCGTAGCGCTTTAGAAATTCATGCCTAGGTTGGACCATTATGACGTAATCTTACATTCCATTGTTATTTCTCGTCGAAATTGTGAACAGTGCGACGGAAAATATTTATTTATGGAGTTAATATAGCATCTCCATGTTCCAGTTGATACATTTGGTTATGCTTGAAAAGTCAGCTTTTACTGCAACATTGTGGTGTCAGTAATGTGACCTGAGTAGACACTATCTATGATGTACATTAATATATTGGTTTACGGAAATGGAGGGTTAGAATTAACAATATTCGCGTTCGAGTTCGCGTTCGCCTAGTATACGGTAGTTCTCTGCCTTTTTCGTCTCGTGGACCCCTTGGCCTATATTTAAGCTGAAACTCTCCCCTATGAAAAAGTTGCCTGTGACTAAAAAATGGCCTTTTTAACCCATAACCATTTGTTGACTGACCAATATATGGCCAAACATATTTAAATATGTCCGAACTATGTCGAATGCGGACTTCACTATACACCTTGGTAAAGTGCAGCTAAATTAGACCTGTTTTTGACCGGTTGGGTAGCCGCTGACGAAAAATTAATCACCAAGTCCGCTTGCTATGGCTCGGAGTTTATTCCATGAATTTGGTATGTTATTCACGTTAGTTCATATGTGGGCTTAAAAGGGTAAACATTTTCACCAGCGGTCTTTTGATGAATTCGTCTTGACTTTTCCTGCTTACTAGCAATTTGGTCGAGAGGCTGTCACGGGCCCAACTAAATCGTCTCACGAGACTCACTTTATCATGGGGTGTAATATCTGCGGAAGGCATTTAAACATGCACCTATAGCTGAAAATCCGTCAAAGAAACATGCAATTGCAAATAACTAGGTTAGTACTAAAAAGTTCTAGCATAATATCTAAAAACCTTGTGAACCAACTGTGGCCTTATTCTCCCTTAAAAGTTTAAGAGTTTCCCGTAAGTTGGGAATTATCCCCCTTCCCGGTTGGGAGCCCCTGGCCTAGAACCTTTCAAACGATTTTGCGTCCACACGAACCAGAACCTTTCAGGGGTTTGCACTATCCCAAGTGACCACCTCTGACATTAAGTATATTAATGGTGCGTTTTTTTAAATATTCATCTATATTTGGTACAATAGGAAGGAGGTCTGGTGTTGACCTCGTACCTCGGTCGGACTCGCAACCCATTTCTGTTGCAGTTATGGAAGTATGGAACGTGTTAGTCGTCGATCGAACACTTCGCTATCAGGTATCTTTGGTGAATCGCGAGATTATTTCTGCAGGCCGCGAAACAGTTCTCATCATTGATCAAGTAGTAGCCTACATATAAATGAGAAAATTCCGTGGACCTAAAATGTAGATTGGTTGGTGGATCGCAGAATCGTCGGATGCGGAAAATATAGAACGTGAGCTAGGAAAGCATGAGTAACCCTGTACTATGGCTACAGTAGTAATGACATTATTTAGTTAGTCATATGTTTCAGCTATAATAGAAGAACCATGACAACAATATGTTCATATCCACATTCCATACTTCTATAGTCATCACCGTAAAGAAGCATACTTTATCAAGAGGCGTTTACTATTATAAAGTAACTAGCCGAGGTTTCATTCACAAACAGTTTTAAATACAAAGACATAGAATGCATACAAGCAGCATACATGCAGCATACATACAATTTCTAATAAACATGACCCTGTTCTTATAACGGTTCGGTGCCCCTGCTCTATACTGTTATTGATTGCGATTAGCACTCAGCCAGATTGAACAATATATTTGCTGGTACCTCACAAGATCGCAATATTACATTGCAGGAATTCGTAAATAGTAGGAGTAAAGACAAATGATATTTTGGGCTTCATTTGTGGAATTACATTATGCAAATCTAGATAGCGTCTTGAAGCACGATCGGCACTATCCAGCCTACTAGGCATCATGCGTATAAATACACTGAAGCTGCACACACCTGTCACAGGAGCTATGGGCCAACAATAAAAGACCAAAACCCAAAAGCAGAAGTGAATCTATATTGTTCCGCTACTAAATTAATAAGCAACGACTTGACACACAATGTGGTAAAATTTGTTTGTTTGTCCATAGATCATGGTATTCATTCTCCGTAAATAGGCGTAAGCTATATTCCAACTGCACTAAATGAGATGTGGCAATTAAATACTGATATCCTGAAACATGTCCATGATCATGCAGGGCCGGGTAGTAATTGCCGACGGCACAAGAAAAGTGGAATAAGAAAGCATATTATTTTTTTACCATACCTAACGCATTTCAACAGGCCCGTACCTTACGCATTTGCCCTCACCGTACAAGTGGATTCGAAGGTGTTCCAACCAATTTGAAAAGTTTCTTCGCGCGGATGACCGCGTCATGTTGGTCGAATCCTTCGATATGTATACATACATATCATAGATATCTTGCACATCATACATATCATACATATCATACATATCATACATATCATACACATCATACATATCATACACATCATACATATCATACATATCATACCTATCATACATATCATAGATATCCTACACATCATAGATATCATACATATCATATAAATGCAAATGCGACAGAGGAGCGCGCAGAGGTAAATGAAGCGCTCTGTAAAGAAATACAAATTTGAAATCGACGAGACAGAATGCATGCAAGCAACACACGTACAAAACCCTAAAAATGTGACTCTTTTCTAAAAAAAGGTTCGAGGCCTTCGATCTAGACTCGGCTATCGATTGCGATCAGTCCTCAGTCAGATTCAATAATTTGGTCGGTCCGACACATTTCACTCACAAGTTCACAATATGAAATAACAAGATTTCGTAAATAGTAGGAATCAAGACGAATAATACTCTGAATTTCGCTTGTGGAATTGAATTAGGCAAACCTCAACAGCGCCCTCCGGATGAAATGGAACTACTAGGCATCGTGCCTATAAATAATTAAATATACTGAAATTGCATCCACTCGCCAAAGGTGCTTTTGACCGACAAAAGTCCAAAATCCAAAAGCAGAAGTGAATTTATATCGTTCCGCGCCTAAGCTAATATGTAACGACAACTCGTTTGTATCTCCTGTATATCATAGTGTTCATTCTTCATACATAGGCGTAAGCTATACTCCATCTGCACTAAAGGAGGCGTGACAATAAAATACTGATATCTTGAAACATCGGGCAATGATTGCCGAGAGCACAGGAAAAGTAGAACAGGAAATTATGTTTTACTACCATACGTTAGGCATTGCAACAGGATCGTAACTTTTGCATTTCTACCCTCTAATTGGACTTGCAGATGGCCCACCCAAGTTCAAGATTTTTTTCGCGCTTGATTCGCTCGATCCAGTTTCACCAGATGTTTTGATTTTAATGTGGCTCTAGAGATGATTCGAGTCCCTGAAAGGTTTTGGTTCGTGTAAATGCGAACTTTTTAGAAGGTTCTGTGTGAACGCGAACGTGAATCTATGACGTCATGTTATGTCGTATTGCAAATTCCAGCCATATATTTCAGTGGAATGTATTGTGCACGATACCTAGCGAATAATGCTGAAGTACATGAACATCACCAAATAATGCCAATTCCGTCACTTTGCCATCAATTCCGACGAGGACTTGCAGAGGAGTATAAGCTCGCGCCGTGACGGTCTAGGTCGGACCGGACAATTTATTTGGCGTCTGACTATTGCAGTGGTTCTCAACCTTTTTGTCTGCGCGGACCCCTTTTGGACCTTCACGGATTCCCGCAAACCACTGAAGCTTTATCTCAAATTTAGCTTAATTCCCAAGCAACCGTCATCTGTCATGAGCATATGACCACTGTAGGCTAGTGATAAACAGCAACAAAATGACTTTTCTTGAAAAATACATTGTACTATATAAATTAATTTGGTAGACTTTTGTAATTTCAAAGCGAAGTTCACAGCTGCATCTCTTGAAGCACGTGGTCGTCTCTTTAAATCCGCGCATTCGATTTGTTATGAGCGAGTGCCGAAAATTTATTTACACAGAGATAGATGGTTGCGTATGTAATAATATCGGGTAACGCTTCCAACGACACCTTTGGCACGATCGCAATATATGGCGCACCAACATTGAGACACAATTTTTTATTAAACATGTCTAGCAGCTCATTCCGTCTCTGACACTGATTATTGTGAAAGATACTTCTAGAATTTCTATTTCAAACAGCTGTTCACTCATTTGTTGTGACTTACAACGTGAAATCGAAAATGTGTCGTGAACATTTTGATTTCCTCCGGATTGACCTTACGAATTCTAATTTTTTTATTTTTGCATGAACCCCAACAAAACATTTCTTAACAGCCAAAATGTTTGTAAAAGTAGGCTATTGGCAATTTCGTATTGAAAATGAGTTCGCACATAGGATACTACATCGCATACGGTCTTTAGGTTGTTGTCAGTCCAGAAGTTCTAGCAGTTGAAGCGAAACTGCGGTCACTAGGTTATCAATTATTTGGCAAATTTAGAGGTTTAGTGGAACCCCTGATAAAGCTTCGGCGACCCCCGATTGAGAACCACTGGACTATTGCTACATTAATATGGAGCGGAGTGTGCAACGGGTTTCTATACTTGCTACCTATATTACCCGATAAACAAGTTATACAGTAGCCAACACCCCAATCGCACAGATTTGGTTTTTAGGATACAATCAGAGGTGGTCAAAGTGGTTACCGTCGCTACTCGAATAGAAGTAGAAGTACCACCGGAATTTCCACTCAAGTAGAAGTAGGAGTGGTGGTTCACAAGTAAGTAAGTAAGTAGGTATTCTACATTTATATTTGCCTACGAAACTGAAAACTGTCAAGTAGAAGTAGAAGTAGCCTAAAATCATTACTACTTAAAAGTAATGTGAGTAGGCAAAATCTACTTCAAGTACTTCAAAAAGTACAAGTACTTCGTTACTGACCACCTCTGGATACAATAAAGATATCAAATCAAGAAGGATATCGTCCTCCTGCTGGATTATTTACACTAGACAACGATGTATTCTTTATACCAATTTCATTGACTGGCTGAATAAGCATCATTAGCTGACTTCTCACATGTAATGTATTTCGTTTTTGATGTTGTGTGATTGCCGGTCAAGTTCGCAGCAGAGAGTCACTAAATATCCAGAAACGGAAAAGTGAGTCACTAAATATTCAAAAACGGAAAGGTGATTATTTCGATCAAACTTCTGTAACAAAGAAAGTCAATTTTTTGAGATTTGCAGGGTCCACAGGCCTACTTGTTTAGTGTTGATTTCTGCAACTACCCGGGTTTAAAGGTTACCACCATGGGAAGGAAATATCGAAACCCTAATTTTAGTACTCGAAATTATTGTTACCTGACCTGGCCAGAATCATAACAATTAACATTCGATTCGTATTAGCACACTCGAATCTTCGTGACCTAGCCATCCTCTTTAATTTAGTGACCCTGCGTTTACACCTGACACGAAAATTGCATCTCCTAGTTTGAGGAACAGACCATTGTAGACTTGTACAGTGTAACGGAACCTAAAAAGCAGAAGTTATAGTGTAAGGTGTGATGTTAATCAGTTACGAGAGACGACTTACATAGTTACACGGTCTATCATCAAATATTTATCGTAGCATGGTGGGCTCATAGTCGACCCATTCTCGAATGTCCGTCCGCGAACTCCGTACTACATCAAGAACCTTTACATAAATCATATAATAAAAAAATGTCCGACTCTGCTTGACTTCTCTACCGTGCTTGATCGCGTCGAGAAAGTGCAACAGTGACGAAATACGTGAATAAGCAATGACGTAATAGTGACCTCAATACTAAAGAGATACGAGAGGAAAGGAAAACATCCTGAAAACAATTTAGATGTGTAGTTTGAATACGTTAACTCTTTTGATGAAATTGGCTGCCGTCAATTCGTTATCGTAGGTTTAACTGTGATTTAGACCACATCACATTTAAAGCGAACAGTCTCTTTAAATTCTTTCTTGACTCTTATACAAGAGCAGCGACACCACCGCGACCCCAATAAACTAGTTCACGCCTGGCTCTGACTAGCTTCTACTTATCCGAGTTGTTTTCGGTGCAAAAGCAGTGTATAAAATAGCCCACAGGGATAAAGTGAGCATAAATACGAAGTCCACATCAAAAGTCACGAACAAAGACGGTTGGGTTGCACAATTTTTATATCAATTTGATTTGTATTGGGTCGCCTTAAAGACGTGTAGGTCATTAGTGTCATACTCGCGTTAGGTCGCGGGCCGGCTTCAATCCTTTTGATCGCTCGCGGTCCGGAGCAATCGCATAATTCCGAACTGTTATCTTCTAATCCATATATCCTCATCTTTCACTTGAATACTTTATTTTCTGGCCTATCTGGACATGGTATATTACATTAAGTTAAAGATCATACCTTCTTAGCGAACAGAGTGTATATTCCGACCCGAAAGGGTGGGACACGTAAACATAACCTACCTCACCCGACGGGTGTATATGGTCAGTATTCGCCCCATTTTGTGGGCGTAAATTGGATATTTCAGCACTCTCATCTGAATTGGGAGGACTAATTCCCTTATCAACACCCCACTGAACTTCCTGATACCTGATACTTGTTACATTGGGAGGTGAGGTTTGTTACCTGGAATTGAGCTTTGTTACCTGGAATTGAGCTTTGTATTTTCGTGGCACTATTTCATCATGCATTCAGAACGCAAGATATGTTCTTCGACCAACACACGGAAAACATTGGACCCGAAGGCAAAGCAATAGTAATTGGCGGGTGCTCTGCAACATTTCCACCAGGCTGTTTTGAGCAAATACAGCTGGTAACCGTGTCGGCAAGTATCAATCCGAAGACCTGGCTTCCTGGTTAAGTCGTAATCGCACCCACTCTACACATCAAGGCACATGACTTGAAAGTATTTGAGATTATTAAGTTGAAAACATGGTGTGTGAACAGAGGTGGTCAAAGTAAGAACGCTACTGAAGTAGAAGTAGAAGTAGCGACGATAAAATCTACTCAAGTACTAGTAGAAGTACTTCTTTCATAAGCAACCTAAAACTACTTGAAGTAGAAGTAGAATTGACTGACTCTAAATCTACACAAGTAAGTAAGTAGATTTGAAAACGGTCGTAATTCGTTCGCATGGACTATCAAAAGCTGCAAATTGAGCTATGCGGGAGGTGCAGAGAGCTTGATTTGTATTGATGCATCCCTGGAGGTATAAATTTCGACAAAATAAGCATTCGTCCGCATCATGGGATGCGAATTATAGTATTGATATGAAAATGCGATACTAACCCTTCGTTTACTCGAACACCCCGTTTTAGCAATTATCATGACACGGCGCCCTACCCCATATTATAAAGGCCCCTATATAGTTTAGGCGAAGAGCAATACGGACAAACTTGTATCGGATACGGTTTCAACACTTTGCACGATTAGTATAGCCTACGTTGATAAAAAAATATGGTGGATCGTAAAATTGTATATAGTGGAGCTTTATTTTCGGAAAATAGAGGGATTACTACACTTGCTTTTATTCTTCAACCAACATGTATGTTCTGCAGACAAAAGAACTGTAATTAATTAAAACTAAAAGTATGATACTCGGAATTGAAAGAGAAATACAAAAAAGCAGAAAATAATTTCACGTCTTTTGTCCAGACAAGTGGTCTGCTAAAACTGGTGTAACGTTCAAAAAAGCCGGAGTCCACTTTTCCAGATTGAGACACGTCATGGACTGTTAGATTACGATGTGATAGGCAATTTCAAGATTGCAAAACGGTAGTTTCAGGCGTTATGGTGGGCCATATCTACTGTGATTAAATATTGGAAATGGTCGACAATGCGGCGTGAGCGGAACCACACAATCCAGTGCCTAAATCAGGGGTGAGCAATTATTTTTCTCCGCGGGCCAAATGATGTATAAATACGTTGGCAGGCCGAGTGAAATTTTTTAGCTATATTCACCAGCGTATGTTCATTTTATTTCTAAATTACATTGTTAATAAATGCTGCTCGGTTAATGTGTTGATGTTAGGTAATGAGCAAGTGGCAGTTAATTTTAAAAAAAGTATCTATTCGTCGTCATGATTCGAAATAATGTTAAACATGATACATTTTACCTATCTTTAAACCCCTGTACACGTGTTACTAATAAGACACTAAAACAGTGGTTCTAAAACTTTTTTAAGGCACGCCCTCCTTTATGATAGTGAATAATTTCGCGCCCAACCAACCTATCATGATATCACAACATATTAAAAAGAGCCACCAGAATTCCAGCAATCCCAGCGGATAGTTTGATGGCATGGATGGTTACGGTTGTTGATGAGAGAATTCTGTACCATCAGAGTAGGACAATACACAGATCAATGACTATATACTATAAGCTGGAGGTGAATCGAGTCGTGCGCGAAAAATTTTCTCATTCAACTCAGGCTTCGCGTCCCACTTCAGATGCTTTCACGCCCCCCTTCCCAGTTCGAAAGCCACCACACTGAAATGTATAAGGGATAGTACAAAGTTTGTCTTGATCGCTGCATTCCGAGCAGTGTACAGATCAAATAGTCTTGACTTGATGTTGAGCGAAATTTGCAGTTTTTCTGAAATTCGCCCTCCCTTGACCGAGTGTTTTGTGTTTTTGTCATAATTAAAATCCTTGATCTCGGCGACATGCTCGAGAAAAACTATAAGGACAGGTTTACCCATAACTCCAGTATAAAAATATTTAGTGCTCTAGACCTGCTTTGAATTTCAGCTTGCGGCTTTCCCTTTTTGACATGCTCGTTCATGCTTTATGGGTGATAGATATGATGAGTCATATATAGTAATAGCTGATTGACTTGTTTGGCGAATTAGGGATTTGGAAACGCGTCGCGTACCATTTGAAACACGTACCGTATAATGCGTACTGCAACAATCGCAACAAAGAAAGTTTGACCCAAACTATATGGAAAGAGTGAATGTAATTGTCACTCATACTTTACCACATTGCCTTTAATTTGAACCTGGATTACGCATGCGAGGTACGTCGGCAGCGTAATCGTGGCAATTAATGAACAGGCTATAAAGTAAAGGAATTTCCGGTTTAGTTGATACAGCCTATCGTTTTAGTCCTCATTCAAAAAACGGGCTTAATGTTATGAATCCCCAACAACCTTTCGCAGGCCGCACAGAATGGCTTCGCGGGCCGCACTTTGCCCAGGTCTGGCCTGAATTCTATTCACCGATACTTTCGTGAAAACATATATTTGACACTCCTAAACTACTGTGCGCGAAGCGCAACAAAAGTTCTGGGTTTTACTTGACTTTTATGAAAATTAAATGTTGGTACTCCGTGAAAACAGCTTCGAAATTCGTCAGGCTATCTTTCTTATTGGTGGATAAAACTGCTTCTACTTGACAAACTGAAAATAGCGAAAAGTAAGTAAGTAGATCACAAGATATTACGAAGTAGAAGTAGCGGAAATCAGATCTACTTGAGTAAGTACAAGAAGTAGAGGGAAACTACTTGAGTACTTCGAAAAAGTTGAAGTACTTCGTTACTGACCACCTCTGTGAGTGAATGATGACAATAACGTCGTCTTAACCCAAGTGCTGCATTTTAATGAAGATGAGAAAGAGTGGAAACTAGTCCACAGTTGCCAACTTGGACATCCACGAGAAATTGAATCCAAAATCCAACACTTCAGTGATATGCTTGCTGCTTTATGGAACTATCTGTTTCCAACTTACGTTCTATACCCTACCGTGTGTTTCCATAAAGACCACTTTGCTATTGCCAGAGTCTTGGACGACGAACTTGCTAAAGAAACCTGTATGTAAAGTATAAAAACAGAAATTGGCAACGAAGTCACTGTTCATACCTACAGCACTTTTTACAGCAAATATTCCAGTTCAATAAGAAGTAGGATAGTCTCGGAGCAGCATGGAAAGGACTTCACTTTTACTCCTCCCGAGGTTGAGCATACATTGCAGCATGTCATCCAAGGTCAAGGGAGTTTGATATCCTACTCCATGCTAGAAATCAAGACGGACCCGACAACGGTCATAATGAGTTTTCAACTCTTCAAAGATAAGACGAAATGTCATAACCGTGCTTTCAAATACTTCTGGAAACCTGATGAGCGAACTCTGTCAAATTTACAGGAAATCAAATCGAGCTGTCCGGAAACTTTTGCTAGAAATGTCAATGTCGGCGGTGATCTGACTGATCACTTTGATCACAGAAAAATAACCGGCACTGAGAACCATGGGCAGATTCTCTCTCATAAAGAAAGTTGTTCAGACGTCATCACATCGGAAACGAAATAATAGGCACTGGGATATGATGCCCATGTTGATGGTGATAGACATCGTATCGTCGATGGGAGAAAAAGATCGTTAGGCCATTAAACAATTAGCAATGGTGTAAGAATATAATTGTGTTTAATTTGTTTCATGGGAACAACAAAACTTTTAGCTCCTTACATTGCTGACATTTGCTATTTTGGACAAGATATTTCGGACATTTACTTCTGTGATATGGTTACACGGTGACATATCCGCTTTCAAAAATTTGTCAATCGGAATCTTGTTTACTGCATGTCTTCGGAAGCCTTCATCAAGCATTCACGGCAACACATTTTCTGGATGTGGAAACACATCGTTGTAGCAGAGATAGGGATCGATCGGGACTGTGAATTTGTGCATTAAGCAGCCTTGTGACATGAGAAACAATATTGGAGATATTTTTGTACCATCAACAATGGAATTGTGTATTTTGATTTCAAACCTTGATGGAAAATAAATCTCCATACAGAATTGAGCAATATACTTCTGATAGTTCTGCTTGATGGATCACTCTGTCCCTCATAGTAAATGAACCCAGCCCTAAAACAGCAACATCGACACCAACATCAGACTGTTCCTAATTCCAGTTAGAAATATCAAGGGTAAATCTTTTCACCAAATTTGGCTTGAACCTTAAAGACATCGAACAGGCACAAGCAATCAAGAAGTTTTCCGACCTCAAGCGGGAAACACTGAGAACATCTCCATTAATGCTCAACTATAGCCACGTTGGCGTGCTCACAATAATTCGTCCGCCAGATTTTCGTCACAGTCATATTGACTGGATCGGGAAATACGACAGCGCGTTACTGTGTAGCCTATGCGTGAGATTGAAATTCATTCTTTAATCCAAAGGCTTTGCAAACGTTGATCGGGAAATACAGCAATCCAGCCCGATTTGTCGGTAAAACCAGTAAGCAATAGCCGCAACGCAAGCTACTCATAACCCCTTTGTGTGCGCCGTAATGCGCGAAGTGCTGATAGGATACGCGCTTTCTCGTCTGTTGTTGTTTGTGGCAATCATGGCGTTTTTCTACAACAATGGTCATTAACACCAGGCCGATTTATTATGATTCCCTATCTGACGACTTGGAGCACGATCCAATACCAGACTTTTTTAAAACACCACTTAAGCAGATCGGATGGCGAGGAGCCTATAAGCCTTTCACGTCTGTAATCATTAGAGCAAAACTTTTGCAACTTTTTTTACAGCTTCCTAATTACTCGTAATATATGTAAAATGCTGTTTCAAGCTGTTTGAAGCAATCTTATAGTGCAACTTTTTGCAACTTTTGTCCATTTTTTTCATGCAACTTTTTGCAGCATTTTGCAACTTTCTCGATTTTTCATGAAAGTATTTTCGATTCTGGTGAAATACATGGCCAAATTCGACTGAAAAACTTTAAATCAGCACCGAAGTAATGCTTTTACGGTTATTTCGGGAGCTGAGCCGGAAAATTGACCTTTTTTTAGTCAATCTGGGAAGTTGAACTTTTTTTTTGTTAGTCAACCGAGCAAAATGTGGTCAAAATGCAACTTCTGCAACTTTTTTCATAAATGCAACTTTCCACGGATTTAACTGCAACAAAAACTTGCCCTAGTAATCATATGTTACATGCAGGACTTTAACTGCCGCACCTCAACCTCCCAATTGGTGCAACGAGCACGAAGAGGGGCAAAAATTATCTCAGTATTCAACATAAATTATGAAGAATTTGTTTCGACAATTATTGATCTTCTTTCAAATGTTCTTCGCGCGGTGCCCTATTTGACATCGTTAGATCTCTTGGTTTTAATAGGCGTACCCATCTACCTAATAAAATAATACGCATCATTTATAGAAATAGGCTTTTCGGTGTAGGCCATTACCGCGCCACGACATACCATGACATATGAAGTTTCGGCCTACATGAGACTCCGCGAAATGTGCTGCCAAAAGATCGCCAGTGGAAAGCCTCTGCAGAAAAAGATAGAAACCTTCGGTGCAGCCTATATCTGCTGAATTGTCCATTGACTATAGGGTCTTAAATGACTGTCTCCAAATATCGCTGTCACCAAAATTTCGTAATAGTAGTAGTATATGTAATTGTCAATATGGCATTGACTGAAAACTATCATTAATTCGGGAAAATATTCACACTAGGCGCGATCAGGTAGGCCTACCTGTAACGCACTGGCATCATACAAACATGTGCCCGCAAGCAGTAATTTAAACGTTAGTCGCGAAAGGGCAGTAGTATATATGATCGCACGTGAGCGGCCATTGCGGCTTATGGACCCTCTCGTGAGGTGCCGCGAAACTCCATTGCCATCAAAAGAGGCACCGTTAGTCAATATCTCAAAGGTATATTCATCGACGGTAATATTGAAGAGATATCTTTCACGTGTTTCAATCATCAATTATTCGGGAACATCGAGAACGCATTCACCAAACGAAAAAAACTCATAGTCAAATCCGGGTGGATCCGAATTGATAAATTTACTGAAAAACCTACTGTATTACTGGGTCGGGATTCGTCGGTAACCCCACATGGGAAATCGAGACATACGACTGAAGAATACCCATTATTGACCTGTGAATCGGTATACGGGAATAAAGATGAATAGGCCTACGTCTCGATCGCCGCTACGAGTGTTTCTCGAGAGGAGAAGACGGTCAACTCTGACACCGGGAAGGAGTTGAAATAATATAGTGTTACATTGAAAGACGATACTGGAGAGGTGGTGTTGGATCAATGGACCAAAGCCTCGCTCGTACCTGGGAAGAAATATCAACTCACTCGTGTTAAAAACTGTGTCGGTAGATTGAAAGTCGATCAGTTAACTGGAATTGTCGAATTGAAAGAATAGTTTGCTTATTTGTATACTACAATACAATATTTCCATTCACATGAAATGCTTGACCTATATGTGATTCGACAACCGCGTTAGCGCCGTGTTGTTCTACCAGGGCTGTGGAGTCGGTAAATTTTACCACCGACTCCGGCTCCGACTCCGACTCCACACATTTTCAATATACCGACTCCGACTCCGACTCCGACTCCTGAGTCTTTAAACGTACCGACTCCGACTCCGACTCCGACTCCTGGGTCTTTAAACGTACCGACTCCGACTCCCGACTCCGACTCCGACTCCAGCATTATTACCAATTTACCTCAAAAATTATATGCCACATTGTCGGTTGAATGACTATCATACAACCATTAAACATATGCAAACATATGATTAACTGTGGCATGCTGAATTGTTTCATTGTTGCACAGCTCGAATTATCCACCATGCAATTAACATGAAATAAAGATTTGCTAAATATCCTTCCTTATTCAAGTTTTTATAACATGGACTCTCTAATATCCTGAAATGTATGAATCATTCAAATATGGCAGATATCCAATCCTGTGTAATAAAAATGTAGATAAAAAATCCAAGTGAAGCTCTGGTGTATGACTTAGCAACTAATAAAGAAATTGAACTTACTAATTTTGTCATTACACACTATCCTGATTACAAGCACAAACACTCTTACTACTAGTAATAGACATTGTTCATAAATGGAATTTAGTTAAGTAGTCAAAGACCATAGCCTATGTCTAGTCTACATGTACTTAATCAAGTATTCAAGGATTGGGACTTGCAGTCTTTCTTAATCATTTGTTCGACCCAAACAGCTAAGCTACACTACAAATATTTTTAATTTTGTCAATTGGGAAGCATCGTTTGGTCATATTGACATATTTTTACAATTTTACAAAACCAGCCGATGCATTTTCTCTGCTGTCCCAGTATCATGGTATAATTCCAAAAATTGCATCAATTTTGACTGCATCGCGAAAACGCATCTTGCGATTTTCTTTCCCTCTGCAACTGAGTTGTAATTTGCAAGTAATGTCTTTTATCTATATCAGGGGTGGGCAAATTTTTCGGCGAAAGGGACACCTGAGATTTACGAACCATTGCGCGGGCAACGGGAATGTTGATAACCTTTTTTTAGTCGTCGATAGGAGCGAACCGAATTATGAAACATTGCAAACAAGACTTATATTACTACGCTCTAAAATTGATAACATTATGTCATCCAACTGTGCAGTGCGCAATCAGGCCCTGGTCGCGCAAAGCGCGAAATTTTTTTGCAAGATAACGACTGAATTAGGCTATAGCTATATCAATAAATACGTCGCTAACATACATTAGGGGTCGCATCTGTATACCACTGGGCTCATTTGGCAAGGACAGGATTATTCGACGTTTGGACATAGCAAAATCGCCGGTATCAGTGAACATGCCTCTATCATTTTGTGCAAATGTTTTGTCGACGATCTCGCTGCGAGTGCACAAGCGAAGCCGTGTCTCCTAATTGCGAATATAGTTAGACTCAATTCTGTGAATAATATGTATGTATAATTTTCAAAAGGGGGCTCAAATACTGAATGCAAGAAATCTAGTGAAAATGAATCAGGCGAAGTACCGACAAAAATTTCAAGTCAAATAAATCTGCTATGAAATATTATACTTCATGGTCATACGAAGATCTGGGATAAATGTGGCTGACCCCTGGATACGTCAATGCCTCAGAACTGTTGTTTTAGTCATCATCAAATTCGGTCATGCTAATCAAATTTTGGTTGGCCTTGCAATTGTACCTGATGTCATAAATAATTTCGAGAATTACCTAGCAGGCCACACCCTAACCTTCTCGTGTGCCAAATTTGGCCTGCGTGCCAAGGGCTGGCCGCAGCTGATCTGTATGGTTAATAATAACAGTGATTGGTGGTACATAAAAATTATATTGAAAATTATTTGAAAGCAAATGTTTTCATGATAGAGAAGTTGGAGTCGGAGTCGGAGTCGAAATCATAGTCACTCTCACAAACTCCGACTCCGACTCCAGTCAGTATTTTCCCACCGACTCCGACTCCGACTCCGACTCCAGCTATTACAGTTTTCACGACTCCGACTCCGACTCCGACTCCATCAAGCGAAAATTACCCCGACTCCGACTCCGACTCCACCGACTCCGACTCCGACTCCACAGCCCTGTGTTCTACTGATCGAGGTGCGAAAGTTGTGTTATCGCGATGAAGCTGCGACTGTGAACAGCAGACTATTCTGTAGGTGCGAAACAGGGGTATGGAAGGTGCGAATAATCCGATCTGAAAGTTGGAATTATTCATGTTACACACGAATCAATAGACAGCGAGAAAAGACTTGAGTTAGAACACGATCGGTCATTTGTTACGACTCGATGTTAGAACCACGTGGGCGATCGCTATACATGTAACGCCACCGTGCCGCCGCGTGTATATCAGCTACGTTAACATGCCGCCGCAGCCATAGGAATAACGACATATTGAAGTCGCACTCACCGTAAACGTTAGGATTACCTCGAATCGGTCATATATTATATTTTGGGATATTCACATTAACTAAGGATCAATCACGTGACTATTTACTTCATAATCAACATCACTTCATGACCGCAACTTATACCCACAGCGTTAGTCAAATCATCAACAGTCTATACGCGAAGGTCGCCATGTCGCCGCGTCTATAGCCACCACGGCAGACTTGGACAACTAGTTGTCTAATTTCACTAAATTAGAGCGAAATGCCAGTAATCTAATTCTAATCTAATTTGGAAAAGCTGAAAATTTTCTACTTGTCCAAGTATATGCTTGGATAACCAGATAATTCTAGTTGTCTAATTTCACTAAATTAGAGCGAAATGCCGGTAATCTAATTCTGATCTAATTGGAAAAGCTGAAAATTTTTTAGTTGTCCAAGTCTGCACCACGGGTTTTCACGGCACCATGCCGCCGCAGCCTATACCCGTAAAGGTAACCATGTCGCCGCACAGATAAGACACAATGGCACCTCACCAGAGATAGGGGGGTCTAAAGGGTGCCATCACCAACACGAGTTTCAAGGCACCTCACCAGAGGGCCCATAAGCCGCAATGGCCGCTCACGTGCGATCATATATACTACTACTAAGGGCGTCTGGTGGGTCGCGCAATGGCATTTGGATAAAAAGTGGGTTGCGAGCTGGAAAAGGTTGAGAAGCACTGCTAGCACATTTCTAAGAAATTTCGGGAATTCTAGGAAGAAATACTGTTATGTTCGTGCATTTTACGTTGGTATCGTTTGTTTCTTATTTATCTAGGATTAGTAATTACCGCCAATCATTATTTCCTCGTGTGTCGTGCTTCGTATTTATACCCTGTGTTCTGTTGTCTACTGGTCTTTCATTTAACTGAACTATGGATCGTGTCGCTGCCGTTAAGTTATTCTGCTGTTAATATATACTGATTTCTTATTGCAACCTCGTCGCATTGAGTTATTGTTCAAACAAGATCAAGAACATAACAATTGGTGTCAGAAGTCGGATTCAAAGTTATTTCTGCGACGAATACTGTATACATGATGGAATCGGGTATTTTGAAGCTTCTCGAGAAGCAGCAGGAAATGATGGAGCAACAACGCGCACAGCATGACGAAGCAATGGCGAAAGTCATGGCTGGGTTGGAACAGCAAAAAAACCAACACAAAGAAGAAATGGCACAGTTAACGCAGAGGTTGAGTCCCGGTGCGTCAACATCTGAAGCTACCGCTCCCAAGTTTGATTCTTTCGTAAAATCAAAGGAGAAATGGGACCAATATCTTCAGCGATTCAACCATCACCTAGCAATTTACGGCATTTCCAACATGGAGAAGAAAAGAGCGTGTCTACTCTCATGGGTTGGACCTGAAACGTACTCGCTCCTACGTAATTTGTTTGTTGCTGCTGATGTCAGTGCACAATCCTTCGACGCGTTGACTGAGAAGTTGTCTACACACTTCAAGGACTCAATTCATGTGCAAGCGGCCAGGTACGAATTTTACAATTGCAAAATGCAGCCGGGACAATCATACGCCGATTGGATCGCAACTCTACGCGGAATCTCAAAAAATTGCAACTTCATATGCTCAAGAGATGGCTGTGATCAAAGCTACGTTGATGAGCTAATGCGCGATCTCATCATTAAAGAAACGCCGCACGCGGATGTGAGACGGCATTGTCTAACACAAACCAATCCATCCCTTGACGACGTTCTCAAAGCAGCCGCAACACACGTGAGAACGCTGGAAACCGATAGGGTTATCCAGGGCGAGAGTAGCGGAAAAGACACTTCCATCGTCAACAAAAGACGGGAAGTTATCAGAAGGGGGAAAAACCTTCCAAATCCAACCAGGGCAACTTCCCAGAAAGACTGAAATCCTGCAGCCGCTGTTTCATCGATCACCAGAGAAAAGACTGTCAATATCGACATTCAGTATGTCAGAAATGTGGTCGTAAAGGTCATATCAAACCTGTGTGCATGTCCAAACCTAGTATCACGCAACAGGTCACATCCGTCAATTTCTGCTCAGTGCCACTCCTCTCCTTCGACATCGATCAACTATATCGACGCGTAGGAAACCAGCTCTGGATCAACTCCAGCATCAACGGCATTCCGTTGCCGACACAGTGGGACACTGGTGCACCCTCCGCCATGGTGGGTTTGACTGGGTACAAAACTTTGGGCTCTCCGAAACTCTCAGCATACCATTGCTCTTTCGTAGCGTATGGCGACAAGCCACTGAAAGTAAAAGGTATTTGCACTGTAACCGTGCAGGTGGGCTCTGAAGTTCGAGTTGGCTTAAAATTGGTGGTTCTCGACGAACACCGTGGGCAAAACATTTTTGGTCTCGATTGGAGCGATGCTTTCTCCATGACCGCTAAGGGAACGTCTGCTTTGGATGCAATTTCCTCGCAGATGGTCAAATCGCAATCATGTAATACTATTGACATTTCTGAGTCGAACGACAAATTGGTATCTTTTCAGTCCAAATTTCCCTCCGTTTTCTCTAATGTATTAGGACGACGCACCAAGACAAAAGTGACCATTCACCTGAAACCTAATGCCAAGCACGTATTTAACAAGCCACGCCCTTTGCCTTTCGCAAGGCAAATCGCTGTTCAAACCGAATTGGATAGATTAGTCAATCAAGGTATCCTCGAACCAATCAATTACAGTGATTGGGCAGCACCAATTGTTGCCGTCACTAAATCAAATGGATCAGTACGCATTTGTGGTGACTTCAAAGCATTGAATCAAC
Organism: Botryllus schlosseri; assembly: GCF_051294905.1. Lineage (NCBI taxonomy): Eukaryota > Metazoa > Chordata > Ascidiacea > Stolidobranchia > Styelidae > Botryllus > Botryllus schlosseri. The sequence goes on from NC_137238.1 coordinate 21,607,429, forward strand.
AAATTCAGATAGATCAACATCCCCTGCCCTCCTTGGATGAAATTCTTCACAAGTTACAGGGTGGTTGTATATTCACGAAAATTGATCTTGCCGATGCTTATTTTCAGCTAGAATTAGATGATGATGCGAAGAATTTGTGTGTCATCAACACGCAATTCGGTCTTTTCCGTTATCGACGCATGTGTTTCGGAGTCGCATCTAGTCCCGCAAATTTTCAACGTTGTATTGATGCCATGATCGCCGGCTTACCCGGTGTTGCTAGTTTTATCGATGACATAATCGTTACTGGCATTGATGAACGCGATCATTTTCGCAACTTATCGCTACTCTTTGAGCGCCTCACCGAGTACGGTTTCACCGTCAACTTCGCGAAATGTGAATTTTTCAAAAGTAGTATCGAGTACCTTGGTCACATAATCGACAAGGACGGCAAACGCCCGTCTCACAAATCCGTTGAAGCAATCAAACAGTTGCCTAAACCTCAGGATGTTCGCCAGCTACAGGCATTCCTGGGCAAAGTCAATTATTATCGCGCGTTTATTCCTAATTTCACGAATAAAGCCGCTGCCTTGTACCGTCTTCTTCAAAAAGATGCGAAATTCATTTGGAATACGGACTGTGACGCAGCTTTTCGCATTCTAAAAAACGACGTAATCGACGCTACGCAGTTAGCTCATTATGACGTAAACAAGCAGCTCATTTTGTCAACTGATGCTTCTCAATTCGGAATCGGCGCTGTCCTCTGTATCGAGCACAATGGCGAAGAGAGACCGATCGCGCACGCATCCAAAACACTTTCCGATTCGCGAAAATCCTACTCTCAAATCGAGAAGGAAGATCTGTCAATCATTTACAGAGTCACTAAATTTCGTCAATTCTTGTATGGTAGAAAATTTACGCACGTAACGGACCACAAACCGCTTTTAGCTATTTTCTCGCCGGACAAGAAAATTCCCGTGATTACAGCGCAACGCTTACAGCGATGGGCACTAACGCTCATGGCTTATCAATACGATATTCGCTATAAACCGACTGATCAGCACGGAAACGCCGACGGTTTATCTCGCCTACCAAAGGGTCCAGACCCTGAGTTTGACGAACTGGAAATTAGTGAAAACGCGGAGATCGTTCACGCTATTAATATGGCATTCGATGGCTTGCCGTTAACTCGCAATGAAATTCGCGACGCTGAAAGACAAAACCATGAAACTAGCAAAATTATCTGTCACTCATGGTAATTGGAATCCAAAGGTGCACATTAGGGCTGTTCAAAAATAACTTTTTTCCCCCGATTCAAGCCGGTCACCTCTTAAATCGTCAGGTTGCAGTAGAAAACCTTGCTCACCAAATTTCACTCGATTCCAACCAGTAAAGGCTTCCGCAGATCTAATTAAAATTTTTAATTTATTATGGAAAATTAAAAAAAAAAAATTCCAAATTTTTCTGCCAACCCCATGAAATTGTTGAGCTGTCTTCAAATACGTTGCAAAACAAATTTGAGTCAATTCCGACCAGTAGAAGCGAAGTTATGTGAGTTTTTCGTTGATAAATCGCGGATTATCCACCAATCAAGGATAATCCGAGAAATATCATCGAAAAACTCACATAACTCCGCTTCTACTGGTCGGAATTGACTCAAATTTGTTTTGCAACGTCTTTGAAGACAGCTCAACAATTTCATGGGGTTGGCAGAAAAATTTGGAAAATTTTTTTTTTAATTTTCCATGGTAAATTAAAAATTTTAATTGGATCTGCGGAGGCCTTTACTGGTTGGAATCGAGTGAAATTTGGTGAGCAGGGTTTTCTACTGCAACCTGACGATTTAAGAGGTGACCAGCTTGAATCGGGAAAAAAAAGTTATTTTTGAATAGCCCTAGTGCACATTGATGATTTTTCTTGGTTTTCGACTCGCAAACATTCGCTCTCTCTGCACGAAGACATAGTCATGCTCAATATTGATGGTTTTCAGCGCGTAGTAATTCCGCAGTCACTTCGCTCGCGAGTCTTATCATTGTTGCACGAAGGACATTGGGGTATCGCGAAAATGAAGCAGATGGCTCGACCTTACATCGCATGGCCTTCCATTAATCGCGACATTGAAAATCTCGTGAAGAGTTGCGACGCTTGCCGTAAGGTAATGAAAGCGCCTGATCGTCAGTATCGCGAATGGCCTAAAACTTCTGAAAGCTTTGAACGAATTCACTTGGATTTCGCAGGTCCAATAAACAATAAGATGTTTCTTGTCATCGTCGATGCGCATTCGAAATATCCTTTCGTTAAAGTAATGAATGTCGGTTCTACCACAACCTTGTGTGTGGTCAACGCTTTGAGGGAAGTCTTCTTTATCGAAGGCTTGCCCATAACAATTGTCATGGATGGCGGGCCGCAATTCACATCTAATGAATTCGATACGTTTTGCTCTAATTTGGCAATCAGCCACATCGTTTCACCGTCTTTTCACCCTGCCTCTAACGGGGAAGCGGAGCGTTTCGTCCAGACTTTAAAAGCTGGATTAATAAAAAATTGCGACGGGGGAAAAGATCTCAACTTCGCGCTCCAAACACTTCTCGCTACGTACCGATGTGCACCGCACCCGGGCATAGACTGGAAAACGCCTGCCGAGATTTTACATGGTCGACAGCCGCGCAATTTGTTAAGTTTGTGCTCGCCCTTCGACAAATCGAAACCCGTTACGCCTGGACAATCAGTCACTCATTTCGAGATTGGTTCCGCGGTTTACGCTCGCAGTTACCGAAGCGGACCAAAGTGGGTTGCTGGCGTGGTGACGGAAATACTGGGGCGTGTTGTGTACATTATAAGAACAGATCATGGGTATTGGAGAAGGCATAAAAACCAACTCCAACCACGCTTGATTTCCACAAGTAATGATACAGCCACACAGGAAGTTGCTCAGCCGCAACAGTCACAAGCTGAGCATTGTGAGCAACCATTGTTTAGTAATAGGGCACAACGTCCTGCAGCTAGTCCTGCTCGTACGTCTGGTAGACGTTATCCGCTTAGAATTAGAAAACAAACTGATTTCTATCGGCCAACGTAGATCACCTTGTACTCTTAGCTTACAGGGGAGGACTGTTATGTTCGTGCATTTTACGTTGGTATCGTTTGTCTCTCATTTGTCTAGGATTGGTAATTACCGCCAATCATTATTTCCTCGTGTGTCGTGCTTCGTATTTATACCCTGTGTTCTGTTGTCTACTGGTCTTTCATTTAACTGAACTCTGGATCGTGTCGCTGCCGTTAAGTTATTCTGCTGTTAATATATACTGATTTCTTATTGCAACCTCGTCGCATTGAGTTATTGTTCAAACAAGATCAAGAACATAACAAATACTTTCATTACAAATTGGGGAAGCGAGTGGTGCAGTTGCTTAAGTGCCAGCGTCGCGACACCAATGGAAGTGGTTCGAATCCCGGTTCGAACCAACTTCTATTGTTATCCGGGCTCCTCATCGCTAAGCTCGCTGCGATTGCAGTGAATGAAAAATCCCAGAGCAGTGATGAGCGGAGTCTGCTTTTCGAGACTCCGAGTCCCTCCGGCAACTTTCGTCTCTGATGCAAAGTCCCTCCGACTCCGGGGATCTCAATCCCAGACTCCGAGATAACCCGAAGAATCTTGTCCAGTCTTCGAAATATATCCAGACCATTGTCGAAGAATCCCAATCGATATTTTCGATAGCCTGTCTGATATTCATACCAGTTTTTTTAGTATCCGTGAATTGCCGAACAGTCGCAACATTACTTCTGAGAGTCAAGTTCTCTCCAACAAAATGGACAGTCAAGCTAATAGAACTGCGACCCTTTAGATCGGTCCACATATCTGAGGTGATGCCAGCCAGCTCATAACACTTGATAGCAACTCTTAGTTCCTCTGACAGCTTCTGCTTCAAAGAAGAAGCCTCCTCATCCAACTTACGTTTCACCGTAAATCTGGATGGCAAAACATCTTCTGCACAACACCACGGCAAACCGGCACTTCTTCGGTATTCTCCACCCGGCGATCAGTGTTCCCCATGATCACCTTCTCCTTTGATTACTCGCTTACTTGCATTTCAACTGCGATCAATTCTTCTTACTAGCTTCGATATGTCTTCGAAGATGCGACGTACCACGTGCCAACTTGTGATGCTTTAGCTGAACATTGCAATTTTGACATCTCGCAAACCCAGTATACTGGCCGTTATTATCATGCAGCATCAGAGTGAAATCCTTCCACACGTCACTCTTTCTCTGCGTCTTTGTGAGTAACCCACTTGAAGTCGACGGTGCTTCAGCCATTATATTAAAACGACGAAGGAAGACCAGTCAGTTCGAACTAACTACCACTAACACCACTGAAATCGACGATCACATCACAGGTTTAAGTAAATTAAGTTCCGCACCGCCATGAACCAGTTGATGGAACTGCACTGCACTAAACATACATGATGCATCACTAACGCACCGATCGATGCTCCTTGGAGTTGACTAAATGACTAGTGAGTTCCAATTTTGAAGCTGATACATGATATCTGGAATTTGGAGTCTGAGACAGACCAGCAGCAGAAACTTGATTGCGGTGCTGATTTTTCTTATCACATCAAAGTCATTTTTCAATCAAACCAAACATTACATGACGAAAATTCAGAAGAGTTCTGGATGACTGACTACGTCAATCAATATTGAAGGAAGCGTAGTTCAGTTGAGTTGATGCGAGCAGAGCAAAGCAGACGGGTGTAGTTATTTAGTGTGGCTGTTCAGAATTTCGGAATATTCTGTTTTTACAGGGTAAGATCAGCTTACCTTAGTGATTTATGTATTGTTGAAATCTTAGATGCTGGTATGCCTCTGTGAGCGGATCTTACTAGCGAAAATTCGTCGCAATGTCATTAAATCATGTAACACATTGCATAAGTTATTATTGTTTCCATCCAGATACTTGCTTGTTGTATGTATATTTCTCACAGATATAAAGGTAATATTGATGCAACACTTATTATCGATATCTCTTACTGCAAATTGCAAGTACGATGAAAGTTGCGAAAAGTTATCACAAAAGTGGTATCGGATAAATTATCTTGTTTCAACTGATACCAATGTTGGGAATACATTTTCACAAAATGGACCTATTACTATGTTGAATGTCATCAGGATAATGGGATACATTCCGTTATGATCATGAACTTGCTGGAAGAATCAGGGTAGCTAAAGGCTGTACCATAGGGAAGCCCCGCTGTATGTTGCTGATTGTAAATGTTTCGCACAATTACTGGGGTAGCATGAAACTTAGTCACGAAACAAATAGGCTACGCCAGGAGGAATGTGATGTGACTATACGCAAGGGGGAATGTGATGTGACTATAGAAGACCGCAATGACAGCAACGTGGAAGATTCTGGAGATCTTATCTCATAATATGGTGACATTCAGCAGCGGATTCAAAGACTGCATCTCAAGGCAGGGAGCAAATGATGCACTGCGAATGATATTGGGTGCCTTCAAGTTTGTGAACTACAGACACTGCTCAACGGAAATGCCTTGCTAGATCACTAGGTTACTCTCCAGTCCCCAATTGCAGTGCAGATGGCTGATTTTTGTGCACTTGGCAATCATATTACCGGTCATATTACAACTTTACAAGGTGTCAACTGTCTGTGTTTGCAATCAATAGTGTCTTCTGGTCAAAGCTATCGAAAGATATCGGGGGCAAAACTTAACAATACTCCGGAAAACTCCGGAAAAATATCTGTTGTAAACTCCGACTCCACTCCGGGTATCACAAAATTGGCAAAACTCCGCTCCTAATCCACCCGACTCCGCTCCGGTGCTCATCACTGTCCCAGAGTGAAGGTGAGCCGAGCCACAAAGTCGGCAGCAAAGAGTAAAGATCACTGACGCTAAAAAAACGAGAGTGACCGATGGTGTGGAAGAGAGCGGGAGTGGAAACCGTCCGTAATATGACAAATAAAGACCGCACCGACAATCCGACATTGATCTTAATGTAATTACCGTGCTGGGCGTAAATGAGCTTATAGGCGATAAGCGCGAATGTTGTGAATAAAGCAAACAAACAAATTTTCATTAATTCTTGAAAACAACAAATATCAGGTATGTTCATTGGATACATTATAACTATCCGAAAGCGGTCTTGTTGGTTCATTATAATCGCCATTACGAACAACGTCGCTGGCATTGACACCAAATTCCGAGAAGGCAAAGAGTACACACTTCGTTGAGAGTATTATGGGAAAATGTACCAAAATGTGATTATTCGCGGAAACGAAATAGCCAATTAAAAACCTTTATATGCGGGTTACATGGGGAATATAGCTGTTACACAAAAAATGATTGAAATTTGTGATCACACTGCTGTATTACCTGATGCAAAACATGCACGGCCTCCGGAGAAACCCGAATCACGATTTAATAATTAGCTAAATTCACACGTACGTGTTTAGGGTAAATTCTCTTATGTTCTCCTCAACGCATACACAGGGCGAACATCAGATTATAGCTAAAGCAAGGGGATCATAGAAACACACCAACCTGTATAATTGGTAAAGTCATTGTTTTAGCGATTTGTAACTGCATTCAGACGATCAGTCATTTTAACTGGCTAATTCCATTGTTAGAGAATAATAAGGTGTTGCTCTAATAAATAGAACCCCTGTGAATCGTGATATAATGTCACATACTGTTATATAAAGGCTTGATAATAAAAACTAGGGCATACAAACAATGTTCCCTCTAATCTTGGACGAGTCTGCGCACACTCACCAGCTCACTGCGCAGACCCTTGGAAAACAGTGCGTACCGACTAAAAAAAGGTCATCACTTCGGATTTATTGTGCGCAACTGAGATTTTCTGTACGCAGAGACCGTGTCAGCACTGCGCATTTGCGCAAGTGCGAAGCTTAGATAGAATATTGCATACAAAGTGAGGTAACAAGGAATCATTTGACTGGTCAGGCCAGCGGGCGAATGTACGAATCCGGCCCACGACACAAGAAGAGTTTAACACCCCTGCTTTAGCACATCAATGATCGAGATACTATGGAATGATTGTATTATTGATATTACGGTAGTTACTTTAGAACAGACTTGGGCAAAGTGCGGCCCGTGGGCCAAATGCAGCCCACGACGCTATTTTGAGTGGCCCGGAAAAGTTACCGGGAATTCAGTAAATAAAACCTACTTTTGAATGTTAATCCGTGCACCAAAATCAAAGGCTGTATAAACTGTACCCGACATTCGTTCACCATTAAGCCTATTTATTTATTCGCCCCATATATAGCCTACGTATACGTCATAAGAGTAATACAGATTCTAAAAAAAAACAATGTAGCAAAGTGTATCGTAACAATCAAAGTCACAGATAGTCACTGTTTCCATGTAGTATCGTTCGAACCTTCTCTGTGCTGCCATTGTCACATTTTCGCACTCTGTGCTTCAAATTGTTACGTGGTACGTTTCCAAACCCCTAATTCGTGAAACAAGTCGATCAGTGCTTGTGATGAAACGATGAACGGGCGGGCGTGTCAAAAAAAAGTAAGGCGAGGGCCAACGGCCGAAATTTCAAGAATATTCTGGATTCAGGGAATGTCCCATCCTTTCACTTTGTGGCGAGCAGGTCGCGGTGGAGCATAATTTAAGTCGGTATTACGGCAAAAAATGTCGAAGACAAACACTCCGCTAAGGCAGGGTGAATTTCGGAAGCACTGCTAGTTTCCATCAACAACAAAGGCTATTTCACAAGCTATATACTTCTTGGAAAGCAGCGACCAAGACATGCTTTGTAGTATCCTAAATACATTTTAATGTCCTAGTAAAAACGTTTCTGTGGGTTAAAAAATAGTTCAAAATGTATCGTGTTTACCATGTTTTTGAATTATGACGGCGAATGAATATATTTTTTTGTTAACCAACCGTCACTTTCCGATTGCCTATAATATCAATACATCCACTGAGCACCATCTATTAACCATGTAATTCACTGCTTTCAATGTCGAAATACAATTAATACGACACAGAATATAATTAAAATTTTTGACGCGGCCCGACAACGTATTTTCTGCTTTCATTTCGCCCGCGAGGAAAAATTATTGCCCACCCCTGCTTTAGAAGGATTGTTTTTGCCAGAATCTACCTCTAAGCTTTGAAACGAATCTATGGTAGGGTTACCATATTTTTGTGGCTCAAATTCCGGACATTCCTTAGCACCCACTAGCGGATTTCAAAATGTGGAATGAGCACATCGTCTGTCAAGTCAATATGACGTCGCACTAGCAAAGCTTTGGCTGTCGACAGAGGTGATCACAATACAGTTTTGGAGAGTGTACTTGCGTAACCATGACCGAAACCACATTTTCCGCCTTTCACGTCTGTAATCATATGTTATACGCAGGACCTCAACTGCCGCACCCCAACCCCTCAATTGGTGCATCGAGCACGAAGAGGGGCCAAAATTATCTCATGAATCAACATAAATTATGGAGTATCTGTTTGAAAATTTATTGAACATCTTTCAAATGTTCTTCGCGCTGTGCCCGATTTGCCTGAGTAACCAGGACCGAAACCACAAACGAACTTCCATATGTCACTATGCAGTTTTGATCCTCTCTCCACCACACAATCAGAGTTAGCGGTACAGCTGGTGGTGGAAGATGACTTCGAAAATGCCGGGATCAGTAAGTCATGTTCATGTCACACCGATAAGATTATTTATCAGCCTAGAATACTCCCGGTGCGCGCCACTGAGCTACATAAACTACATCCGGCGATGTCCCACCTTTTATGGTCGTGACTTCATTTGCAATTTGAAAATGCTCTGTCGCCTCACTCGAAATCTGATTACCAAAGAAGGGTCAGCACCTTTGCCCAGACTTGCTCACGGCCTACTTTTTTGAAGCTGATTGCGTTGAACATATTTGCGAGCCCGATAATAATGGCAAACGACCCCCCCGGTTTAGAACACTATCTTTAAGTAAAGCATCTAGAGCAGGGGTGGGCAAACTACGGCCCGCGGGCCGCATGTGGCCCGCAACACCGTTCTGTGCGGCCCGCGAGAGTCTAAAGAAACTTATGAAAAATATTGATGAAATGCGTAATAAAATCGAATTAATGCAGGGATTTGATTAAACTATTTCTTAGTATATTTCACCATGATAATTCTAAGGCAGTGGTTCTCAAACTGGGGGGTGCGCCCTCCTTGGGGGCGTAAAAGCATCTGAAAGGGGCCTCGAAGCTGAGCTGAACTAGAATTTTCTTCGCGCTCCGCGCGACTTACGTCCAATTCATAATTTTATTGCTCTGTTTCTAGTCTGGATTTCATATTTAAAAATCTCTCATCCACAGTCGTAGCCTTTCTATCCGTTAGGTTTGCAAGCATTCTGGCTGCGTTTTGTGATATGATATGCCATGAAATCTTTCACCATGATAAGGGGGGATGGGCGTGTCATAAAAGTTTGAGAACCGCTGTTCTAATGTAATTTCTTCCTATGTTAATTTTATGTTTAATTTCCGGCGCGACAGTCCGATCTCACGGCCCACGCAGTTTGAAAGGTTTCAACTGCTAAACATCCCAGAAATCCTAAATAAGATCGGATGACATAATTCGGATCACGAGTGTGAATTCAGATTGGCCACTCCGGTTTTAATTATTTCAGTGATGTGCTTATAAAAAACGATTCGTCTTCGTCTGATATGTCTTAGGTAGATTCGTTCTCTGTATGCATTGAATTAGGGTATTTAATTTTATCTACACATAGTAGAGGCGTGTTTGGAAGTAATATGATTATGATGCTGTCAGCATTGTGTGTCCTGGAATTGAACCCAAAGTGGATTTACTAAACAGATCGTTTCTCACAGATTTAAATTTCAATGATTTTCTAAGAATTGGGACACCCGACTTTCATCTCTATAGTTTTGATAAATTGGATATTGAGGTCGACCAGCCTAAATCTCGCCCCGGATTCTGACACGTGTACGATATCATCAAAGCTATGTTTGTTTTGTTTTACATAATCATACATATTATCTCCATGTCCTCACTATATGATCAAATACCAATATTGCGTTTTGGTTTATAATCTCAATTTTATATAGTGCGGCCCGCGAATGGATTCAGATGTTGAATGCGGCCCGCGAGCTCAAAAGTTTGCCCACCCCTGCAGTAGTCTCTACTATCCTGAAGCATCATATTGCTCCATGCCTCTGTAAATATTTATTAACGACGACAACACGATATCTGGTAAACATCGTGTCGTTGAGCCACCGATTGAATAAATATAGTGCGTAAGTCAATATTGACATAGTGTGAAAGTTTCTCCATTTCGATGCACAACTACAAACTGTTTAAACATTATGTTCGTTATCGAAGGAATTGCCTTCTCTTCGAAAATGATTGAAGGCAATATTGAATGACAATTCCGAAAGTTGTAACCAAAGATTGAATTATCTATTTCACGTTGATTCATAATTTACCTTTAGAATTCTTCATGACAAAGTTGAGCAGTTTCTATATGCCTTGCAAATTGTAATTTTCTTGAATTTCCCTGCATTCTTTTCATTTTGAGAACCGTCATTGTCTAGTCTGGCCCTTTCTGGTTATATAATCAGGGTATAAGTAACTTTCATAATGTTGACACATCTTGACTGCCTCCATTCAATTCCAAACAGTGACCGCAACGAAGTTTCGTTTACAAATGTAATATTTTATTGTGTTTGCCTGCCACGTTGACGATGATCATCAATCATGGCTTGATAGCTTTGTAGGTCTCTACTGCTGTTGTCAGTAATAAGTATTTAAAGAGAATAATCTCAATAAACTAGTTGTCATTCGTGCCTTCAGGTAGGTGTAGCATTGGGAAATTCTAGTCCAATTTTATTAGAGGTGAAATGCTTCTCATATAGTTTCGAAATGGTACTTTTAAAGTGATTACTGTGAAATATAGTCTCATGATCATGAACTAAAATTTGCTTCTCGGTATTATGCAATACTCTGAGGCAGTTAGCATGAAACGGCATAAAATTCCACATAATGTGCCGGTTTACCTTGTGAGAATAAAAAGTGAGTAGTATAAGCTAATTCAAATAATGACTTTTGTATGTCTTAGTAAGTGGAATCACTGTGAACAAGTGAGTAGCTTATATAATGCATTCAGTCCATTCGTTGTTAATGCTATGTTATTTTATGTGTCCGATAATTCGTTTTTGTTGACAGCTCACCATTGTTGTAATGTTTACCCAAACGCAATTAAATGATATGCAACTTTCACTTTCGTGCATCTTTTTCCAAATGACTATGGCCGTGAACAAGTCCGCTGTAGGGTACATCCTAGACTTGGAGCAGACATTCATATAACATTGATTTCCGTGCAAGTTGGATTGCTTATCTTTTGTCATTTCGAGGTCTCGGTATCTGCAATAATTCACAAGATTGCAAATTACTGAAAGAGCGTGTTTGTAAAGTAAATATTGCTTGCCCCATCTTTTCGCAGTTCTAAGAATTGTATGTATATGGATGTTAGGAGAGAAGAAATAAGAGCATAACATGCTCATTATGACAGACAGACAGAAAGGTGCTGGATGGAAAGCCTCCGCAAAGTCAGAAAATCCGTAGATTAGTTGCCATTGGTAAAAAATAAAGTTCTAAATAGGTGTTGGAAATATACAGAAATACGCAAAATTAGTTGCAACTACTCCATGAAAGTATGGCAATTTGAGGAAATTGAGTTCAATTGTAACGCAGCCCTCACTGATATTTTATTTGAGACGTATAAACATTGGTCTCAAATAGAAAACTTGATGCCAAATGTTAAGAGTTTACATTCATTGCGTATTTAATAATATTATTCGACCAAGTTGATTCTGTCTATTGCTGGATTATGTTTGATCTTATATCTCCAATTTAACCATAACCTAATTTTGTTGTCATTTCCTGGATTGCAACACCGTTATCGGATAGGATATCAAATATAATCGATTTTCAGTTGAACAACAATATGCTTCAAAGTATTTTGGGTTACACTGAACAGCTAAAGTAACTGCATTTTAAACATTAATTCAGCGTGAGACTAGCGTTACCATTTATAAATTGTGTACAGCGAGAAAGTATGAACCTTGATTGAACATATTTGTCGAGTGAATTATTCCGGTATTACAAAATGCAGCAGGTGATGGGAATTCGAAAATCTGGCAGCAATATTTTGTTATTTTTCAAAACTGTTAACAGGGAAGAACCTACCTCGTTTTTGTGGCAATACATACCTAATTGTGGATGTTAGTATAGTTTATCAAAGAAGACCAAAGTTTGGATCCTTTTACCAGCAAATAGAAGATTACAAGTTGAATATTAAGTCATCATAGCATCAGTTCACAAACTCACAACAAATTGATTAGTATGCTTCGGTGATAAATTCTTTTGTAATCCACATGTAATTAAATCATAAGTTGGTTACAGAAAATTATGGCATGTCTGCGAAACTGAGTGGCCTTTGATAGATTTACTTCAATCACATATTAAGCAGGAATATCTACGATAATTTTCATGGATGAAGGAAGCAAGCGTGTTCTTTCTGTGGACTCCCATCTAGTGAATTCTTCATCATGTATTGGTAAGTGATGACTTGCTTCGATTAGTTCACATTTTTACTTTCCCTCTGTGACTTATCTATTCACTTTTAAACGCTACTAAATAACGCTGTGTTTCAAGGTACGATCAAGTAAATATTCTCAACACCTACGTAAACATATGGCTGTAGTAACATTCAAATAAATTGTATATGACTTGACCAAAATCGCACGTTCTATAGATGGTTCAGTTGAGCTTTGATACTGAATATCATCCAAACATGTCTATGCCAAAGTATAACTTACAATCCACGAGATAATTATTATTGTATTTGATATTGATTATTCGTAAGTGTATGTCTATGATATACACAGCAGTCAGCTGCATTTGCCACAGTTTATATATTGCAATCAAATTTTGTTATACATGCATGTATAAATAATGTGGTGTATAAGGTAGAGTGAACATATTTTGCGATAATCAAAATTAAAATTACGATTTATTATGGAAATGTATACTAGCTCTACTAGCTCTACGATATAGATATGATGTTACACCATTATATGAGTTATAAATTGAGTTCAAAGCAAATACATATGTTCAATATAAATTTGATTGATATAAAGATAAATGAAAAACTTTGAACTATTTATTTATTTCATATTTACAACAACTTAAGTTTCGGTCGCATACCGAGTATTCCAACTTTCGCATATTCTCTGGGAAAATATAGCCATGCGTTGTATTATCTGCAGCCACACTCGCGGAGGGTGAATATGTCGATCAAACTTTCATCAACAGTCCAATCAATGTCGTTACTGGAGACCATATTGGTGGTGATAAGATAATATACCATGTTTATAATGGATCACCAATTGAAAAACAACTAGGTAAGTGATACTCATTTTCAGGTTCATTGTTGTGATGCTTGTAATTTATCTCACAGAGGTGGTCAAAGTAGTCACCGCCGCTACTCAAGTAGAAGTAGAAGTAACACCGGTATTTCTACTCAAGTAGAAGTAGAAGTGGTGGTTCACAAGTAAGTAAGTAAGTAGGTATTCTACGCTTATTTTTGCCTACAAAACTGAAAACTGTCAAGTAGAAGTAGAAGTAGTCTAAAATCATAACTACTTGAAAAGTAGTGTGAGTAGGCAAAATCCACTTCAAGTACTTCAAAAAGTAGAAGTACTTCGTTACTGACCACCTCTGCTATTACACCATTATATGGGTAATGGGTGTGAACATATAAATGTATCAAATATTTTTAATATATGTTTTAAAGTTGTTTTTAGTGTTGTCTGATTTGCTATCTTAACTTTTTGAGCAGGCAGCAATGTACAATTCTGTGCATTGAACTGTGCATTGAACTGTGTAATACTTTTGTTCCGAACCTCTCTGTGTCGGGATGAAGCTTTTAAATCCTTCATTTCGGAGATTCTCTGATGATGCCATGGCTGCGTCCAGATACTTAGCCACTATATCTCTAAAATGTGGTGGCATCTGAAATGATTTGTTGTAGAAATTGTGGCAATTAGAAATGACATGCTGAAACAAAAAATGTGATTTTCAATTCAGATAATCTTAACTCATCTGACACCCATACCAAACACCAGTTTTAAGTAATAGTTTCTGATTGGAGTAAATTTTTGAACATTAATTGAGTACGGTATAATTAGAGTTGTGAGTTTTTCATCATAGGATTACAGAAAATCTTACCAAGTGCCTTGGTTTGTAAAGGCTGACTAACGTAGCCATAACGGATTTGAGTGAGTTGTGACAGGTGCAATTATCTGCTTGCGGTCCCTTGAATACATCAATATGGTGTTAGCTGACCCTTCCAAGTATATTTTCAGTAGTTATCTGACTGGTTGCCAGTGAACTCGGCACGTTGTATTTGGCACTTCACGAATTCGTCACTTCGTGAAGATGGCACTTGACGAATTTAGGATTAGAAACGTAGTAACTCTTAGAGTAACGGATGGGGGTGAGAACATTATAGTCATGGTCGCATGAAGGTATCGTTGTATTCATAACCCATACCCAGGCCGTGTTATTATTGGCATATGCCAAAACTGCCAAAAATAACTTATTTTTGGCATTTTTCGATTTTTATTTTTGGCAGTTTTGGCATCGTCCTCTAAATAGATAGTTTCAGCCTCGAATTAGTCACAAAAACGCTTTATTTCAGCTAGTTTGTCAAAAGACACCACTAAATGTGCAACATCCACGTATAATCAGTGCCAACAAACAATAAGAAGAAAAAACCTAACGATTTCATAGGTTAATAATATCAAACGAAACCACAAAATGTGCAGTATCCATCGGAATCGGTGCCACTAAGAAAAAAAAAAGAAAGAAAAGCCTAACAAACACGCTCAACAGCTGATTGTTACAGCTGTAGAATAGACTTAAATCGTTAGCACTGTAACTATAGATTACTAACCTACGAATAGATACGCAAGTCCCGTCGTTACGCTCCGGCAAGCAGTTACACTTATTGCTGAGCAATCTAAAAGCAGCATAATTGGTGGAGTTATAACTTGCGACCCGAGTGGTGAAATTTATTGAAACTGGTCTTAATCGAGAGCTACTGTCGCACTGGTTCAAAGAATACAAATTAAAATCTGGTCAGAGAAATGGAACCACCTCAAAACATCCCTCAAAGTCTGAAAATCGGCATTGTTCTGAACAATCGCTTGATGACATTACCATTGTTATGTTCTTCGTGTTGCGGTGGTGCGATTGTTGGAACAATGCCGATTTTCAGATTTTGAGGGCTGTTTTGAGGTGGTTCCATATCCCCGACAAGATCCTAATTTGTATTTTCGGAATCAGTGCGGCAGTAGCTCTCGATTAAGACCAATTTAATTACATTTCATCTCCCGGATCGCAAGCTATAACTCCACCAATTATGCTGCTTTTAGATTGCTCAGCAACAAGTGTAACTGCTTGCCGCAGCGTAACGACGGGACTTGCGTATCTATCCGTAGGTTAGTAATCTATACTGTAACAGTGCATCCAAACTCAGGTCAGCTAAGTTTCTCCTAAATTCATTTCTCGTCCTGCGAATCTGGGAAATATCGGCTTCAACAGTAGCCGTAGAGGGAAAGAATGTTGCCAGTCATCCACAAAAGGTTTTCAGAGCTTCAAAATCTTTGGAGAGCCGAACCGGCTTCCATTCATCATGAATAGAGATCACTTCGCCAGTGCCATGGATCTCATCGCGGAAAGAATTTTCTTCCCGATCCCTTTCCAGGAGTTTCCTGTGTTGTCTCTCAACACATTCTATTTTGTAGCCCGACTATCATTTCTCCTTCAGTCTACCGATATGTATTCGGAGGAATTTTGTCACTTCAGGTGGCTTCAATAATACCAACTCGCGTGGAAGAGTCCTGGGAAGGTTAGCTTGTTTAAGAACATTGACGCAACAAGACTGTCTGGCAAAACGAGACTATGCAACTCAGAAATAGCCAGACAGTTTGTTGGGTCACAATGTTCAACTCGATCACAATGCAAAAATCGTGGTTGATTTTGGGGGTTCAAGTTCCATGAGCAGAATATAATTTATATATTAATAATCAGCACAGCGGCAGCTTCTCATTGATACCCATTTTATCAAATTTAGCGCTCGACAAGCCGGTCAAAAATGGTCGTAAAATTGCCCTGGACAAATGGAAAGTATGACGTAAACCAAATGCAGTCAGCCGTTCAATCTCGCTGTGCCCACACCATTTAGGACACCATGCTTTCACCCCTAATGGGTGGGATGGACCCAGATTAGGAAACCTGCCTTTCACAAACGCTCTTCCCGCTTGTAACGTGGCCCTGTTAACACAACACCATGAACAAAATACACTATTTGGCAGGCCGTGTTATATTGGCATATGCCAAAAATTGCTTATTTTTGGCATTTTCAAATTTTTATTTTTGGCAGTTTTGGCATCTGGCTCCTGAAATGCCAAAAATAACACGGCCTGCCCATACCCCTAACCCTAACCGTAATGTCGCTGATCACCAACGCTAACTTTACCCTAGTGTCCTTAACCCCCAACTATAACCTTACCTCCCGCGCTTACACACGAAATTACCACGTGATCGGGTCATCCTCTGACCTCCGTACAGTGAACGGCGCATCGGTTTATATTAATAATAGCTAATACGTTTATAATAGCTTCTTGGAGGTAGAGAACTTCAATATACAAGTGAATGGTATATTCATATTGAAATGAGAACGAGTAATTTCGGCTGACACTCGTCAGGAGTAATTGTCATCAAATAGTAGAGAATTGCACAACAACATTGTATCTCAACAATCGTGTCACAAAATATGACGTCACCGGCATGACATTTTGAATAATCGGATGGAGACAGCACATAAGCTCAAGTTACTATTTTTAGATGGTACACAAACTCCTTCTGTACGGCACAAGCTTGGTTGGCGTATTTTGATAAAGGTCCACTCTAAGGCACTTATATGAAAGTGTGAAAGGCCTCTCCAGGCAACACGGAATCTGTCGTCCAGATAATTTTTGTGCCTACAGGATTATCCAACCAATGTTTGCCAATGGCAGAATTTATAGCCTTTGTATGTACTGAATCAGGCTTCAGGCGATGAGTCAAGGGTGCGCCTTTTAGCGAGCGTGATGCACGTGTTCTAATAAATCTAGGAACACGCGTTGTTAATACATTTTTACAATATGCCAAGTGCCAAGTTCACTGGCAATCTTTTCAAATATTCATGTGAGAAATTAATATATTCTTAGTGTTACTTTGGTACTTCTATTAGCCTACTTAATCTTTACTTAAGCGCACCATATAAAGCACAATAATGAATCTGTCATTCCATTCTGGCAGAATCAAACAAAGAGAAACCGCCTAAACCAGGCATTATCAGGAGATTGATGTCATGTTGCAAAAGAATACCCACTGATACAAGTAAGGCTTTTATATAATTTTTGCGTTCTGAGGGTTGTGTGATAGCCTATCAGTTTAGGGTTGCCATACGTCCGGAATTTCCCTGACATGTCCGGAATTTCACTACAAACTGCGTCCGGGAGGAAATTCTAAAATATGCCTAAAGGTCCGGAATTTTGAAGTCTTGCAGTAGTCTTATAATTACTTCGTAAATCAACATAAACAATAATATTTTGAAGCAGATTAATGCTATTTGAAGTTTGTTTTGGCGCCGCGCGAGATTTAATGCAACGTATATTGATTTTGACATCGCGACCACGCATCGAGCTCGCAAAAGATGCAATCAAACCAAATAGAAATACCCATCATTTACTGTAGTATAATTGCAATTACAATTATAAGATAACGGTGTATTCCTAGAGTTAGTTACGGCCGTTTGGATGCTTTAGTCAAAGACAGCTGTTCTAAACCTGCGAGTCGCTTGCTTTTATTCTTTGGATCGTGAAGAAGTTCGACAATATCAGCTTTTAAAATAGGCCGTGAGTAAATCTGCGCAAGATGACCTTTTTTTAGTAATCCTGGGGGTCGTTGGCTTTTATTCTGCAGATCGTGAAGATGTTGGACGTTATCAACTTCCAAAATAGGCGGTGAGTAAGTCTGCGCAAGCTGACAGTTTTTAGTAATCAGCTGATCAATTTTTGAGCTGGACCAC
Source organism: Botryllus schlosseri (assembly GCF_051294905.1). Taxonomy (NCBI): domain Eukaryota; kingdom Metazoa; phylum Chordata; class Ascidiacea; order Stolidobranchia; family Styelidae; genus Botryllus; species Botryllus schlosseri. Next base: position 21,625,622 of record NC_137238.1, read on the forward strand.
TTGACATTTTCAAATTGGAAATAAGGTCGCGACCATAAAGGTTGGAAACCACCGGGTGTGCAATCTTCTGCTGCATTTTATAGTAATATATTGAGGAACCAATATCATTGACAGAATCTATTCACAAAATTTAACAATCTGATATACATATAGTAGGCCCCCAAAAAGAAGCATCGATTAGCCTACGGTGGGCCAAAGATCGGTGCTTTTTTGGGCGGAAATGGGGTGAAAAATGTTGTTTCGGACCTGGTTACGGTTACAACACACAAACAGATAATCACACCGACCTCGCAGTATACCAGGACTGTCAAACACACGACCTGCGGACCGGATAAGGTCTGCCAGACGATTTCATCCGGCCCATGAAGAAATCTGTTGCATACCCAAGCAATCACCAGAGCTCACGTAAGAGATGGCCCAAGTCAGAATCTATATTCCATTTCACTCCTGTATACAGTCAATTGGCGAAGTCTGCATGTGTGAAATCGTAATCGACAAGATAGCGCAATGGTGAAGCCTGAAGCGTCCTGCTTCTTGGTCGGTAGGTCGTGGGTTCAATCCCCGGTCGGGTCAGACCAACGACCTGATTAGTAACACTGGTATCCATGACTTCCCTGCTTGGCGCTCATGCATTACCGGGATAGCATGGAGGGGTGGTGCAAGACCTAGAAAGCCGTACAAGGCTATATCTGCACCTTCCTTGTCCAGCGGCATGTGCACATCATGCACTCATGATATGCACATACACAGATCGTGTGTACGTCTATCAAGAGTCGGTATATATGCCGTAAAAACATCAAAGGACAAAATTAAACTACGTTCTTTCCTTTCCTATCGACTGACATGGAGTCCAACTGTTCATACCTCATTGTAAAACCCGCTAATGCTAAAGACTGTCCGGAATTTGAGCTGCAAAAGTATGGTAACCCTGATCTAGTACTTCCTTCAAATACCTGACTTGACCAACATTTGTTGAATCAGCAGTAATAGATTTCAATCGTTTTTTCTACTTTCATGAAAATGAAACAATAATTGCATAAGAATGCATTCTCTTGATAATGGAATACCGTAAATTCAATATTCTGCATTATCCAAGAAGCTAGATGATGAAAGTTGTAGTATAAAGAACAGAGCCTATATTACTATGGAAAAATCAGATTACACTCTTCGGCATCTGTGTGAAAATATGGTTCAGCAAAATAAATAGAACATGAACGAGAAATTTTACCGTCTTCGGCTACTTGACATCTAATTTACTGACAGACAGTCCATGGGCATAATAACTGGTTCCCTAGTTGATGTCTGAGACACAAATAATATACACTTCGAGTTAGGTGTGCTAATCTTTATTTCTGCATTGCTGGAGCTCACATTCTCACCAAATGTGACATGCTATACGTTAAAAGCATATTGAGTAGCCTACTGTACTTGATAGAGTTGAATCTGTTGATGACTGGTGAGTATTCTATGTTTGCTCAACTCTTGAAAGCAACCCTACAATAAGCAGTGAGCACCCACTAAAAGCAGCCGCTCCCTTGTCGAAATCGTGTTAACAAAGCGCTTCCTTGTCAAATTCCAACACTTGATCACATAGGCCTAATACAAAGGATCGATGAGCATTATTTTACATGCGCCTTGTTCTGAAAGACATTTCCTGTCGACGCCAGAACCAGCCCATATGTGAAATGGAGAGTTTATTGAATGATACAGCCTGAATTTTTGTTTGATACGAATTATACTTTTATTGTATTCTATTCACTTCTAAGGTATTTCGAAAAATCTGCCCTGTCATTCAGTCTTTCTGGTGTGGGGTTTGCAACAGCGTATATGTAATCCGCAATGTAGGTAAGCGGAAGTTTCCCGTCAGATGAACTTCCAGCTGCAACCCTACCCATTATGCTAAGTTTTCAGGTGACAGACGCCTATACGATTCGGACCTGGGCTTGCAGATCGTGAGACCAGTACTTTAACTATAAATAGCTATGCTAAATGTCATCATACACTGTTTCAGTGCTCTCTATAACTGGGGGAGTGCTTCAGGGATCCTGTTGCTACGGTCAGCTACTTTGTGGGATTGATTGAAGTTACCCAAAGACACTGTCTAATGCGAGGGCGGGTGAGCCTCATGCGGCCCGCGGAGGCCTCATGAAAAGTTTTAAAAATATTGATAAAATGCGTACTAAAAATCAAATTTCTGTGGGTACTTGAATAAACTCTTTCTTAATATATCTCAACATGATATCAATAAGCTATTTTCTTATAATAGTATTTTATATTTCATTGATGGCGCGAAAGCTAGATCTTGAGGCCCATGCATTTTGAACGGTTTCAATTGAAACGTAAATAAAGCAATTCGGACCACGAGTGTGATATTAGATTGGCAGTAAGGACAAGTTTTTTACTTTTAGTACTTGGAAAAACCGATTCGCGAGTGTCTTAGATGGATTTCACTCTTTGTATGTCTAGAAGTATAGGCTATATAGCTATTGTCAATGTTCCCTCTAATTTTTGACGAGTCTGCGCACACTCACCAACTTACTGCGCAGACCCTTGCGCAACAGTGCGCAACGACTAAAAAAAGTCATCACTTCGGATTTTTGTGCGCAACGTCGATTTTCTATGCGCAGAGACCGTGTCAGCACTGTGCAATTGCGCACGTGCGCAGCTTAGAGGAAACATTGGTTATAATATTTATATATTGTGAAAGCGTATTTAAAGGTAACATGATTATGATGCTGTCAGCATTGTGTGACCTGGAGTTAGACCAAAAATACAATCACCAAATCTGTGAACAGATCCCTGCTTAAAGACTCAAATTGACATCCAGTTCTAAGAATCGGGACAACCGACTTTCATCCCTAATTTTGACAATGAGGACGACCATCTCCATGTCGTATTTAACTATATCATCAAATAACAATATTTAATTTTGTCTCTGTATCCTAATTTCATAAAGCGCGGCCAGCAAATGAATTCAAAAGTTGAATGCGGCCTGCGAGCTTAAAAGTTTGCCCACCCCTGGTCTAAAATGTCTTTGTATATTGCTCCCCATTTAATCGACCGGCAGTGTGGATAGATGTAGGCCTATGTCATTTTAATTTACAAGGTGGTGAGCCAATTTCTCAAATCAGGGGCATGTGTTTCATATCTCAATCTGGTCTTTACTAGGGATAGATTTGTTAAACGCTCTCGGTTGTTAAATATAAAGACATAAATTCACATGTATTTTTTTTTGTTCTTTTATTTAAGATTCAGAAACAACTAAAAAGAATGGCGCAAATCATGTTCCTTCAAAACATGAACATGTCAACAGGAATCCGGTATAGCAAGTACCCTGTTTCAGTGTAGCAGATGTAATAGTTAATAAAATGCTTTTCCAGACTGATACTGGCGAGGACCGTGCACTGGGTGATCATCGCCAAATCGGCCCTAGCCATGTCCGACAGTGCTGGGTAAGTAGGCCTACTGCAATCAAGTGTCCTGTATTATGATTACACGAATCAAAAGCTTTTGGAATGATTCTTATCAGTAGCAAACGTCAGTAATACAATGCAGCAAATTCGAAATTTGGAAAATATTTCACTATATGACGCCATAATACCTAAACAAACTTTTAATAGATAGTATGGGTTACCCGGCATATGAGAATGCGACGCATTGCAAAACAAACGTTGAGCATGGGACACTTTAGCATGCGTCACTTCAGCATTTAACTTTATAACCCGAAAACTAACCCTAACCCGAAACATAGCCCTGAAATTAACCGCTATATATATCCTAAACCCCAAGCCTTACCCTAACCCAAGCCTAAATTAATCCCTGACCCACCCCTAACCCGCAATTTAGCCCGCATGCTCATGTATCGCATGCCCAATTGTCGCATGCTATGATGTCGCATTCTCATATGTCCACGGACCGATAGTATGGTATGATAGCAGCGGTATAAACCAAACTTAAACGAATACGTATTATTTAAATAACAGAAAACGATAACTCATAACATCAACGAAATATTCCGCTCGTGTGGAGCAAAGTTCTCGATCAAACTGAGGGACGCATCCCCCTCGCGCTGCGTGAAAGCTTCTCAAGGGGTGGGCGAAGCTGTCTGAGATGGAATATATTTCTTGAACTAGGAATGAGAATTAATTTGAGCTGAAACGTACAAATTTCGGCAATAATCATAATTATATTACGGTATTAAAGGGGCACTGCACTCTAAAAATGATGTGGTCTCAAATTGAAGGGCAAAACGAAAGAAAAATTTTGGCCGCAGCCGTTTTCTTCAGAACGCCACCGTGATGGAGCTGTAATCTATTGAAATTTTGAAAGCTGCAGCATGCTCCAGCAGTCACGCAGAGATCAAACTTTATATAGTTGTCAGCCGATGATATGAAGAAAATATGTCGTACACGCCAAGGTGGTTTAGATACCGCGTTCAACGGAAGATGTCCAGTGAAGAGATTTATGTCAAAATCGGGCCTAGTGTATTCTATTTCCTTCATAACATCAGATGACAACTATATAAAGTTCGACCTCTGCGTGACTGCTGGAGCGTGCGGCAACTCTGGAAATTTCAATACATTACAGCTCCATTACGGTGGCGTTTTGAAGAAAACGGTTGCGGCCAAAATATTTCTTTCGTTTTGCCCTTCAATTTGAGACTACATCATTTTTAGAGTGCAGTGCCCCTTTAAATGCCATAGTTGCGTCGTACCATGCATACACCGATGTCCAAATCTGACTGATACCGGACGTTGCACCGATCAAAAGATGTCTCCGAATTGAGAGTAACTGGTGAATGTGTTTAGCGGTTAGCTGATGCTTTCATGGTTGATTTTTCCGTTTAGCATCTGTGCAGAGTGCATAGAAAGGCACCAAGTTACGGAGAAATAAGATGTCTCTTTGTAAGGTCATGTCATATGCCATGTATAATATGCCGTTTATGTATCGGTTTGAATCAAACAAGGTTACAACGGTCAAATGGCCACTCCAAGTATTCTCAATTAGGACATATTCCGTAGAATACCATCTCAAGAAGCACGTTTTATGGCAGCCCAAAATTCGTAAATTATTCTCTCTTCGAACCCCTGCGACCAATAGAGAGAAAAATTGTTTGTAAGGTGAAGAAGCTCCAAGTTTGAATGGTGTGCGGCCCAGGCCAGTGGTTTTTGATTTAGCTTGTGGTCAGGTACGTATTAGCTCAGCTCAAGTCGGGTAATAGAAGGAATTAGCCATCAAAATCGCTAAAATAAATGTATGCTACAGTGTTCGGATCAAGTCACTACCTTCGAGTCACGAGTCATCTCGTGTCATTGCACATTTTGACTCGAATCAAGTCAAGTCAATCGATTTTCGAAAGTGACTCGAGTCAATTCAAGTCACTCTTATTTGGAGGTGATTCGAGTCAAGTTACAATTCAAGTCAAATTGAATGTTCGAAGTATGAGTGATGATTCTAAGTCATTAGGACTCATCACATTTTGCTCACTGCTAGTAAAATACGTGATGAACTGCACAGCTACGTGCTACAGTCAGTAATTATCATCCAACATTGAGGATCGAATACGAAGCCTCGAGAATTGGAAACAAATTGCTATGGTAAAATACACTACCCACCCATCTACACGTCCGCGAGAACATAAACGTATATAAACTATTTATGCGCTTGATTTAAATCATACAAGAGGGAAGGTAAATGTGAGCGCTGCGTAATGTAGCCTAAGCACAGAGATGCGTTGATATTACATTAATCTACTACTACTGCAACAACGTAAGCTGTGATCGTTTCGTTTGCGGTCAATTTATTTGTGATGTAACAATGGCGGATCAGTGATCACTGATCAGTAATCAATTGGTAATCAGTAGGGCAAGTTTTTGTTGCACTAAAATTGCGAGAAAGTTCCACTTAATTTAAACAAAAGTTGCAGTAAAAAGTTGCATGTAAAATTTCATTTAATTAGTAGGGTATGAGATATTCGAAAGGTTCCGTTGTATAACCTAGTTCCTGCAGATCTGGAAATATGTTACTTTGCCATTTCAGGGACATTCGGGCGAGACCACCAAATATTACATTTTTCCCGGTATAGAAAACTACGCAATGCGAGAATAATTTCCCCCAAAAAAGCCAAACAGCATAGCAATAACCCCTCCGCTAAAACAAGTCGAATAACACACCCCAAATCTCCCAGGTCTGCAAACTTGACCAAAAGGATTGTAGAAAAACTCACTCCCGGCAACTGTAACAAAATCAATAGCCTGAAAAAGGTGACCCAGTGAAAATGTGATTTTCGGCGGTCTCGCCTGGGGGTTCATAAAATGGTAAACCATCTCAAATTTAAACGACAGAAATAATAAAGCGATTCATTTACATATTGTTCGGGCACTTTCGCTCTTGGCAGTGTAGTTGAACTTCTTGCTTGCAAGCCACTGCCTCATAGATAACAATGGGGTGCAGCTAACCCATTATATAGGTCTTTGTTATGAAAATAAAATAGAATAGAACCATACTAGAAATAGTTTATAACATGTTTTTAATTCACCCCTTCACATTTTTGTGCAATAATTGATAGAAGTTGCAGTGAAAATTGTAATAAAAAATAGTAAAAGTTGCAAAAAGTTGCACAATAAAATCCCTCCAATCAGCATAAAACATCATGTTACATAGATTCTGAGTATCTAGGAAGCTGTTGGAAGCTGTAAAAAAGTTGCAAGAGTTGCGAAAAAATTGCCCCAGTAATCAATAATGAATGACGGACTGCTGCTCTCACAAGAGACACCGGCGTATTGCGAACAATCCGGACATAAGTCACAGTGATTTAATCGACACCGTTTACTTGATGACTTGAAATTGACTAGTGAATTCTGCACCGAGTCACGAGTCAATCCAAATTTCTGAAGCGCTGAGTCAAGTCAAGTCATTTTTAAAGTCCTTCGAGTCAAGTCAAGTCATACAAAAAAGTTGTCACGAGTCTGACTCGAATCATCCTAACACTGGTATGCCACTACATGCTATACCATTGCACAAGATTACTTTTGACAAAAAATTCAACCTCCAGATCATAAATAATTCTCTGTGTATAGTCCGAATTTAATATTTGAGAAGTCTCAGTCATGATCTTCAAACTATGCGCTGGGATTGCAAACATTCTGGTTGTTCTTTTTTAATAATTTTTTTTGATGTTGCAATGAGCGAACGCGTAATATTACATTATCATCAAGGGAGGAGCGTGTCTAAAAAAGGTTGAGAACCACTGGTGTAGAGGCATTCCTTCTGGCGACAGAGGACCGACTTTCACAATTTATGGCCGTAAACTCAAGGACCTTAAAATGAAAAAGAAAATTGATAGTCCCATTCGAATGATTTGTCCTGTTTATGTATCTACCGCATTGCATTCCGGAGGTGATTTTAAGTGATAATATAATATTCAACAAATTTCATACAATATGAAATGGAACCTAAATGCAATGTCTATTATTTTATTTTATTTCCATATTCTTACCCTTGATATGTTGCAGATGACTGACAGTTCCAATGTCTTGCAGAGTGGATTGGAGACTGGCCAAAACAGTAAGTACATACTTATGATTAGGGTTGCATTTAAAACAAATGGTTGCTTAAAACACTTTGTTTAAAACATATTTTAAACAAACGCCTTTAAAAAATGTTGTTTTTTAAGTTGTAAAATCATGCCATAATTGTGTAAATATCTTCCAAAAAACATGTTTTATGAGCCTACAGACAATTACAACCCGATATAGTCGACGATTAGGATATGGGATGGTTGGAAATCAAAATTTCGTCAAAGGACCTATATTTATTCTATATTTTCAATTGCCAATGTCAATTCACAATTGAATATTCGTGACGTCATGGTTTTAAACAGTCAATAAAAACAATGAAAACATGTTTTAAACAATAGCCTTGTTTTAAAAATGTTTGTTTGAAATTGATTTTTGTTTTAAATGCAACCCTACTTATGATATACCAATACGGTTACAGAGTGTAATAATTGTATCTTATAATGGTTCTTTCGATGTTGAACTGATATGACTGGTCACTGGCCAGGGACCAGTGGTCACTCATGAAAACAGAGGTCCTCAAATTTTTGTCGGGTAATCTTTCAAGGTTTGGTTATCTATTCCTATCAATCGTGGCTGTTCAATTTTCTGCGAGAGATATCTTATGTTATGGTTACCATATTTTGAGACCCTGAAAAGAGGTCACATATTACAAATCCCAAAATCTATAATATCGGGCGAGAAGAATACTGATGTGTGGACTAGAAAAATGTCATTTTTACAACTAGACCCCCAAAAGAACCGCTCGAACGTCCAGATTCCAGATTCCGTGTCATTTAATGCGTTTTTTAGTTATACCTGTACAGTGTGTACATTGTACATTGAATTATTCAAAAATTGTATCATAGCATTTTATAATTTCCTAATACTCTGCTGCTTTGATAATAAAGCAAGTTATGACATAAATCATGACTATCACACTAATGTCATTTTGGACTGGCTTTATCTCAGAAATATAATGTTTTCCTCATCAGTGCGTAAAGTAAGGTATGACATGTTATTGGGATGATGCAAAACAAGTTGAGTATGATGTGAGACACGTCTCAACCTTAACTTCATATATCAATACGGCACTAACGTTATGCGGAATAGACAGAGCATTGTTTGGCTGCACTTCAATTGTTTAAACAATGCTGCTTTTCATATTCGAGGGCTCGGTCAGGAGGTTTCAGTTCCGTGATAAGATTATAAATTATATTTCAGGATCAGTAAGACACTTTCAATATTTTGTTTAACTTTGTTATCAGACCACCAGTGCAAATTTCCCTTGTATCTTTATGTCGATGTATTCAATAGTACATGGCAAAACTATTTACAATTTCAGAGAATTGCAGCCATGTAACAACTGAAAACGGTGGAAATCTGAAATCGTACACCCAAAAAGATGAGAATAAATTGATGTCATCATGGGATGGCACTTCAAGGGGATACAATGTACCAGGCTGTGGTTGGAGAATTGCATTGAGCCATACGTTTTCTGAAAAGAGGAAACCAATGATGTCGCCAGGGAAGATATTCCAAATCCACTTGTTTGCAGGCATATTAGCTCGCTACCAGAAATTCTATCGACACTTGAAGAAAAGCAATCGTCGCCCATGTATGGACTTCTCGCATCAACTAACACATGAACAAATCTACGGCGTCCCAGCTGGTGGCATAGGAGGAGGTTGCTTCAATCGAGGCTGGAAAGGCGAATTTTGTCGTTGGCAGTTGCGTCCGGGAATACATGAATATGTAACGACTTCTGCCAATCAGTTCATACTCTGTGTTCGGTGTCATGGTAAAACTGTCTATCAAAAGGTCCTCAGTCCCTATTCTTGCCCGAGAAAGTGTCTTAGATCATGGGATTGGAATTTCCCAGCGAATAAAGCATTTTACCACGCCCTTTACCCCCGTGCATGGACTGTCTATGAAATTCCTCATCTTGGTCTCGTCTTAACATGCCGACAAATATCACCCGTCATACCCCATGAATATACAGATTCCAGCATACCTGCAGTTGTCTTCTCTTGGCACATTCAGAACTCTTCAGATAACCATTACGAAGTGTCAGTCGCCCTTGCTATGGAAAATGGGATCGGTACAACGGCGGCACGTGCGTCAGAAGGGAATTACAACCAACAATTCAACACCGATCAAAACTGCAGCGGTATTACAATGTACAATACATACTTTGATAAAATGCCCTATACCATGACATTGGGTGGAAGAGACGCGATTGGTCGAAAAATATCAACATGCTTGAATTTCGACCCAGCATCTGATGGCTCGACGCTATGGAACGATTTGTTCACAGATGGAGAATTTGATTGTGCAGACAAAGTAAGCAATACAGCGTCATCAGGCCAAGCGATAGGCTGCGCTGTGGCCATTAAAAGCTATGTGAGTGCGAAAAGTTCTACAGATGGTGTGGATTTTGCACTTTCATGGGACATGCCCGTCGTATATTTTGGATCAAAAGAGACTCCTCATTATCGACGGTACACTCGCTTTTTCGGTTCGGATGGCAAAACTGGTCATAAAATTGCAATTTATGCTCTTGATAACTATACGAATTGGGAAGAGCAAATTGAAAGGTGGCAAAACCCAATATTGTCAAACATAGACTTGCCAAACTGGTATAAATCTGCTCTGTTCAACGAGCTCTATTACATAACAGATGGAGGAACAATCTGGCTGGACATCCCAAAACTCGAAGGCTCATCTAACAATCAGACAAAAAGTAGCTCTTCGTCTGTGAGGGAGGAATATCTACGAAATACCAGCATCGTTCAAGAATATGGTCGTTTTGCATATCTTGAAGGACATGAGTATCGAATGTATAACACATGTGACGTTCATTTTCATGCGTCCATCGCACTTGCTCATCTCTGGCCAAAACTGGAACTAAGCCTCCAATATGACATTGCCGCAAGTATCCTACAGTATGACGACACACCATTCCAATTCACCATGGATGGAAATTGGGGTATCGTTAAATTGCCAGATGTCATACCACACGATCTTGGTGATCCTGAAGATGAACCCTGGAAACGTGTTAATGCTTATTTTGTTCATGATACCGCCTCCTGGAGAGATTTGACGCCAAAATTCGTCTTACAGGTATTCAGGGACTACTACGTCACAAACGACAAAGAGTTTTTGATGAATATGTGGCCTGTGTGCCTGAAGTTGATGTCAAAGAGCCTGAAGTATGATGAAGATGGGGACGGCTTGATTGAAACTGGCGGAGCCATAGATCAGACGCTATATTGGTGGAGCATGACCGGTCCTAGTGCTTACTGCGGTGGATTATGGCTCAGTGCCTTACGTTGTATTCTAGAGGCAGGGAAAATTCTTGATCGGCAGCATGAAGTAAAACAATTTGAAGAGATATTAAATTTAGCTACAAAATCATACCAGGACAAGCTTTGGAATGGTGAATATTTCAATTATTGTAGTGATCAACGTGACCAACATTGGGACAGCATAATGGCAGAGCAATGCGTTGGGCAATGGTATCTTCTGGCATGTAACATGGCAGATGTCCTCCCTTCGGAAAAAGTCATCAGTTCGTTGAAGAAAGTCTACAAATTCAATGTGCTGACCTTTGCTGATGGAAAATGTGGAGCTGTTAATGGAATGCGACCAAACGCGAAGATCGACCAATCATGCATGCAGTCACAAGAGGTCTGGTCAGGTGCAACTTATGCCCTTGCTGCCACTATGATTCATAAAGGCATGATACACGAAGGCTTTACCACCGCGGAAGGGATCTATAGAAGCTGTTGGGAAGACTTGGGGATGGCTTTTCAAACTCCGGCAGCCATTATGAAACATAAACATCACAGGTCTCTGGCTTACATGCGGTCTCTGAGTATTTGGGGGATGCAGTATGCACTGGAGCGCAAGACCAGTGCTTAGCTGTTGATGTTACTTACAACACCATTTTATAATATTAAGATATTTTCTGCATTGAATGCTACTAGTGGTGAGAATAAGGCATGGTTGATGGAAAAGAATTAATTTTATTTTTGAATCCCTTGAATGTTCATTGACTTCGGTCACTATTCCTCGTAACATTATTTGTAAAAATGCAGCAACTTCCAAGTACCATTTTGTTGAAACAAACTCATCATATTATCCATCTCATTAAATTCACCTAGGGGGTGTTTACTGCCTCTGTGCAACAATCGCCGATCAATGGCAAATATATAGCTACTCATGTTTCGCATTATAATGTGCCCATGTTTATATTATTATTATTGTTGCTATTATGGTTTATATGTATAGTTTCTAATTACTAATTAGAAGATACACATTTTTTATTTGTTTGAAACTGTTTTTGTGTCTAATATACATCTTTGATAACATCAACGCATGATTTGCCTTCTCGTGGTGAGCTGGAATTCCTAACTCACATATCACTTGCCCCTGCTCATGTCCATGTCCTGTATAATCATTCAAGTACTAATCAAGTATAAGTATTGTTGATCGTGTCAAAGCTAAACAGTTTCTTAACGCCAAAAACTATGTGGCAATTGATTTGTATTGAAATGTCCATGATGTTACGATTCAGTAATGCCAGATGATTGGTATATTTACATTCTATCAATTCCGCCCCACCTGTGCTCCATTATCATGATGATCTTTATACTTTGTAATTTATATAGCTCAATAATGTTGGAATGGTGAAATAGTGAAATTTGATCCCGGCTCGTCTACAAAAATGCATATCCGGGACTGAATTGTTCTACTATAATTCTGATTGTATGCCCCAATATGTGATAATTTGTGTATGCACTGTGTATTGACTGTGATAAATACTTTAATTACAATTTCAGGCAAGATATGTCTCTTGTCATGTCTTGCTCCTGTTTCCATAATTTAATTGATATAGTTATATTAGAGGTGCTCAGCCTTTTGCACTTACAATTCAGGGTTAATCGAGATTAGATATCCCCGTTTCAACTAAACTTCTTCAATGCTCCGCTGTAAGAAACAGTTCGTTTTACCTGAAAATGTTATACATTTTCGTGTTTACACAATTAGACTAGGACGATACGAATGCAAATGTAGCAATGATCAAATTGCGGTGATTTGCCTGTAAACAATACATTTTATCCACTATTACAGTTTTTTCGGCTGACACTCGTCAGGGGTAATCGTCAGCAACTAGTAGAGAATTCAGAAGAACATCGTATTTGTGCTACGATTGTTGATACACGATGTTCTTTTGAATTCTCTACTAGTTGCTGACGATTACCCTGACGAGTATCAGCAAAAATATTCGGGCTCATTTCAATATGATTATTCTATTCAATTGTATATTGAAGTTATGTATCTCCAAGAAGCAGTTCAAATATTTCCGTAAGCGGTACAGTGAAGGTCAGTTGCGTATCCTAAACCAGCTGATAAAGATTAGGGAAAGATTAAGAATTGCGGTATCAACAACAGCCTTTTTGAAGGCTTGTATCGCAAAAAAGACGTTGCCAACATTTAGCAAAAGAACGATGAAAAGTCCCGCGGCCGCCTCAATCCTACAATGGAGCGTGCGTTTTTAAATGATGATATTGGGGAAAACGAGAAGCTGGTCACTACCCTTCGCCGTGTTTGTCGATCACTGCAGAAGGAAGTGCGCCGTTACCTGTCGTTCTTCCACTTGATTCGCTTCGGCCGTTATTTGGCATAGGTAGATACTATCAAAGACAAGCAGAATTCAACAAAGAACGAACGTGGTATCTACCGCTTGGTTAGCCAGCGATTTGGTAGTGACGCAAGTCCCAGTAAAAAGAACATCCTAAACCTATCAGACCACGAGCTCACTCCGACTGAAGATTTCGTTTTATCCCATGGGCTCAACTTTTGCCTATACCGCCGACCGCCATCAAGAGTGAGGAGATAATTGCAGAATTTGAAGTTCTGATCGGCCAATTAGATCACCATGAACCGAAATTAGACAGGGATACGCCTGCTCTTAAAGCTTGGTTATCAGATTTGGCACATTCGTATTGCGGGTGCCCCATAGACAAGGCCGATTTTTTTTTGATGAACAAGGAGTGTTTATTTGCTATCAAAGCATTACGCTCCAACACTGGAATTCATATCTTCAAACCAGACAAGAGATTCGGTGTTGTCATTCTGAACAAAGCTGATTACATTTAGAAAATGGAAACAATATTGCATGACGAAACCAAATTTATCTCGCTTGGTTCGGTTTCTGAATTCGATAACACAGCCAAAATTGAAACACGACTGGTACGCCGTCCACTGGCGTTGAAGAAAAACGGTATCTTGGCGGCGGGAATATACAGCTCAATCAGGCCAACGGGATCGCAAAGACCATGCATGTATGGACTACCGAAGACTCACAAAGAAAATGTCCCAATGAGACCTATACTTTCCATGATCGGGTCTGCTCAACGTCAACTGGCAAAATGGCTTATCGGCATCTTGGAACCTGTTCGTGAACTGTACGGCACAGAATGTGTTCGTGATTCGTTCACTTTCGCCAATGAGATACGAAACCTGAATCCGCCGAATTCAGAAGTGTTCGTGAGCTCATTTGATATCTCTAGTCTCTTTACAAACGTTCCGCTGCAAGATACTATTGATATTTGTGCAAATGCGCTTTATGGCGATAAGCTAGCACCACCATCAATCCCGCGTAAAGTTTTCTTTGAACTTTTACAGGCCGCCACCTGTTCTGTTGAACTTAGCTTTAACGATGTTATCTATAAACAAATAGACGGCTTATCGATGCGTTCTCCTTCGGGACCTTTTTTGGCCAACATTTTCGTTGGATATTATGAGGGCGAGCTTCTCTCTCAGAGTGTGTCCGTCAAACCATTGTTGTACCGCCGATATGTAGACGATATTTCTGTCATATTCAGGAATGAGTTGGACTGTGATCAATTTCTCATTCACTTAAACTCGCTTCACCCGGCTCTGCGATTCGCAATTGAAAAAGAACGAAATATCTCATTGTCCTTTTTAAACGTTTTAGTCGAAAAGCATGATACCAATGAATTTGAAACACCCATCTTCAGGAAACCAACATTCACTGGCCAATACCTTCGTTGGAATTCATTTAGTCCTAGACGCAAAAAAATCAACATCAAAGGCAGCCTCGTGCATAGAGCATTGATGATATGTTCCGGTAATGAACTGAACTTAGAACTTGACAACATCCGCAAAATCTTACTTGATAACTGCTACCCTGAATCAGGTCATCAACCGCGGCATAGAGAGGCAAGTAACGCAATTCAACGCAGGAAAGTCAACAGAGCCTACCGAACGAACAACCAAAGATGTTTACATCCATCTACCTTGGATAGGCTCTATTTCCACCCGCTTTGAAAAGCAATAGGCCTTTTGCAGGACTTCGATCACGTGACTAGGTCGCATAGCAACCACAAATTGGTTAGCAAGCTACTTTCTCGCGCACCTGCTTCAGTGCTAAATATCGCATATTGTACTGTTGATTTCTGGTTGTAAACGTTTCGGAAATTTGTTGTAGAAGTCATCAGAGATTCACCTATGCTAGATGCCAATCCTGTACAAAGCATATAGAATGATATCGTCAGAATTACGCAGAAATCCGTCGTTAACGTAGCCGTATTTCGGATACAGTATATTATCGTTTTCGGGCTGTAAACGTTTTATATTAAACGCAAGTGTCATGGAAATGCGCAAGGATTCAAATATGTTTGATGTATTCGATTCATGAACTATGTACACTCCTTGCGTCAAAATGATCGACATTGTAGCCGTTATATGGTAGTCAACTATGATTTTATGACACAAAATTCGACATTGCAGGACATTGACTGCGTGATATTTATTGCAGCATTAAGTTAGGTGTGGATAGTAAGTATACTATACTATAGTTGTATTGTAGTGGTAGTTGATAATCATTGCAGCATTTTGATGATTGATATCGATTGCAATATATATAGGATACTGCTATTTTTAAGCCTAGAGACAATGACTGCCAGTGCCAGTACGTTGATGTGTTAGGAATTCATGTGGTGTCATCACCCTTTTGCGTTGATCAAGAAGATGCAACATGAAATGTTTACAGTTGTCACGTGGCATTAATTTCTAAAACTAAGGGAACCAACCAAATCTACTTCATGTAACGAATTTCTTGACTACTTTTCAGAAATTCATTTCTACTTCCACTAGAAGTACTTTGGACATGTCCTGGAAGTAATTATTGCTACTTGTACTGGAGTATAAATTGAGGCATTACTTGTACTCGGTTCCCAACAATGACCACGTTGACCACCTCTGGGTATAGGATGACCGATCTTGTCACTACGTTTGAGCTGCTCTAAGAGTTATTTGATAGTTACTTCCCTTAGTTCGCTAAATAGCGCACATATGTGACATCAACTATTTATCAAAATCGCGTGTGATTTGCCAAATCCACTTCAATCGCAGTTGTGAAGTAGTGCTAATAAGATCGGCATTGTATAAGGCAACAATAAAGTGCACTGCTTTGCTTAGTCTTGATGGCAGGTTCTCCCAAAAGATACTTCCGATGTGTTCAGCGGTTTTATAGCAGCACGCCAGCACCCAAACCAGCAGACAGTACATCCTGATCCTTGCGGGTCCCGGCTGCTTCAGTCATATCTTCCATCCAAAATCAGGCTCCACAACAGACAAATAGTTCTGCTTGAACTAACAAATACTCTTACCAGAATATAAACCAATCGCTTTACTTCAAATGCATAAATTTAAGTACATATGATCAGAGTTGAGTACCGTAATACGACTACGTTACCGATGGATTTCTGCGTAATTCTGACGATATCATTCTAAATGCTTTGTACATGATTGACATCTAGCATAGGTGAATCTCTGATGACTTCTACAACAAATTTCCGAAACGTTTACAACCAGAAATCAACAGTACAATATGCGATATTTAGCACTGAAGCAGATGCGCGAGAAAGTAGCTTGCTAACCAATTTGTGGTTGCTATGCGACCTAGTCACGTGATCGAAGTCCTGCAAAAGGCCTATTGATTTCAGCGGTCAATAAGTGTTACGACACAGAAAAGACCAACGTGATTTTCACGACAACGCCACTGCTCCCTGCAACACGTAAAGACGTGCCTCACGCACTTCAACAAAGCAATGTACTTTTCGAATTTAAGTGTCACTGTGATTGTGGCTACGGGGGAAGAACGTCAAAGCGCTTGCAGGAACGCATAAATCAGTATGTCCCTAGATGCAATAGAACACGCTCCGCTCCGCTCATTAGAACACGCATCCGCTCAAGATTAGATTAATGCGGAGCAATCAAAGGCCATGAATTCTGCAATTGGCAAACACTTGTTGGATAATCCCGCCTGTGCGAAAAATTACCGAAACCACAGATTTCGCATACTCGGAAAGGGTCGTTCACACTTTCATTTGTGTGCCTTAGAGTCGACTTTTATCAAAATACGCCAACCAAGGCTGCGTCAACAAAATGAGATCGTGTATCATCTAAAAATAGTACATTGAACGCTCTCGTATTCGACATTTCATGCTGGTCACGTCATATTTTGTGATACCACTGTTGATATACGATGTTCTTTTGAATTCTCTACTGGTTGCTGACGGTTACCCCTGACGAGTTTCAGCCGAAAATATTCGGGATCATTTCAATATGAATATACTATTCAATTATATATTGAAGTTCTGTACCTCCAAGAAGCTGTTAAAATATTTCAGTTTTCAAAGCATTTAGAGCAGTGGTTCCCAAAGTGTGCGCCAAAGTGGGGGGTGCGAAGGGGGTGGTGGCCATGAAATGGGCGATTGGGGGCGGTGGCTGTAAAATAAGGTTTGCCATACCTCCGGAATTTCCCTGACATGTCCGGAATTTCACTATAAAAACTGCAAATTTCCCGCAAATTTGAACGACTACGTCACCTCGGAGTCAAAAGCGCACAAGTATGGCGCACGCGTGTCAACAAAGAACAACTACTATATGATCAGGACGTAATACAAGAAAACTCATTGCTCTAACAAGTATGATGGACCCCAATTGTGGAACATCATCTCGCCGGCTATCCGACAGTCGTCAAGCATGTCCGGAATAGGGGTGTTCAAAAATGATTTATTTTCTCAAATTGTACTGGCTACTTGATAAAATTGTAGGGTTACCTAATTTCCACCACGGTTCAATTCCAGCGAGTAGCCGCATTGCTACAGGAAAAGAAAGTTTCTATTTATTTTATAAAAATAAATAAACCGAAATTTGTAATTTTCCTGCTCACCCCATGAAAGTGTTAGGTTGTCTACAGAAACGATGTTCACCAAATTTGGTTCAATTCCATCCAGCGGACTCGGAGTTATTGCCGTCGAAAAATTTGGATTATCAATAAAATAGTATTTATTTATTATACAAGTGTGCCCACCGTAAATACTATTCGTTTCAAATCCAAATTTTCCGACGACAATATATCCGCGTCCACTGGTTGGAATGGGGCCAAATTTGGTGAACATCGTTTCTATAAACAACTTGCGCGATTTAATCTCTGCTTCAAATGATTGTGGGTTATCCACAGTGCTGCGACCGAGATCTTAGACGCGACGTAATGGCTGCGAGAAACGATATCCCTTCTAGGCCTACTTGACGGGCATATTAGTAGTAGGTATGATCGCTCGTGAGCGGCTATGGGGTTCTTATGGGCCCGCTCGCATGTCGCCGCGAAACTCGTGTTGGCATATCGCGCTTTTAGACCCCCCCTTCCGCTGGCACATCGCCATTGGTTCTTATGGGTGCGTTCGCATGTCGCACTTTCAGGTATAGTCATCTCTCGCACATCGCATGGAAAACTCGTGTTGGCACATCGCACTTTTAGGTATAGGCATCTCTCGCACATCGCATGGAAACTCGTGGTCGCATTCGCCATGTGTTCTTATGGATGCGTCGACATATCGCCCTTTCGGGTATAGGCAACTGTCGCACGGTGTTGAATATGTATCAAGTAAATAGTCATGTGATTGATCCTTAGCTAATGTGTATATTCCAAATTACGGTGAGTACGACAATGATATATCGTTATTCTTATGGACGCGGCGACGATTCGTACTTTCGGGTATAGACTGCAGGCGGAATGTCGTACTTTCAACAAAAAAGGCGTGAAAATAGTTTGCAAAATCTAGGAATTACTTGCTTGGTAATATTTTGGTAATTAGTTTGCCACAGAGCCGGCGTAGACGGCGCTTCAAATACCAACAATAGCCGCGTTCACATACTAACACTTCAAAAAGGTGTGAAATATATAACAAACCCCGCGATCGCCCACAAGATAACACCTCAGACATAGTCATCTTTCACGACTTGGTGTCATAGCCATACCGATCGCTCACGCGGTGAAAATTTAGTAAGCAGTTTGTCACAGAACTTGATTTCGCTCGTAAGATTTAATAAGTAACGAATAACAGACCGCCAGTGTCGGTAACTTGAATAGCGACAAATTGTCACTTATTTCCGCTCTAACCCTAATCCTTTGTGAGGTTACCGCATACTCAAATAGGTGTGAAATAATTGTAAAATCCCACGATCGCTCACAAGGGTAAAGAATAACCGAACCACAACGGCGGCGACTTGAACACTATCAAATTGTCAATTGTTGGTATAACTCGAATCTTTTAAGAGTGTAAACCTTTTGAAACTGAATATTACTTGACTTGACCAACTTTCAACTCCGTTTCCGGATCATTCACACATTCCACGCCGCTGTTTTAACACTTATAGAATCAATACCAACTATCTCTAACCCGATAATATTCAATCATTTTGGTAATTTACCAACTTTAAATCCGTTCGCGGGATGTACTAAAGATAAATCCAAATAATCCAGAATGAAATATTTTGACTTTGACATAGTCTGAATTGAAATAGATTGACAATCATGACTACCAACTTTGATCCAGTCACATTTCAAGATTATACTTTGAAACAATCCTTGAAACTGACAACTCTATTCACGACTCCGTTTCCGTTTGTAAAATAGAGTTTCAGAAATACTATCACTATGGCAACTCAACATTTTAACATCTTGCCATGTACAAAAGAGTAAAATACAAAAACCTTGGTAAGTCAATCCGTTTGTAGTAACTCACCAAACCAAAACAAAAAGTTTCCGTATGAAAAGTATACAAGACTACACGAGTAATCGCTACAACCCACAAACATACCAACTCAGTTATATCCATATCCCATATTCTTTATTCAACTGTGAGATGAAGTAATTACTACTTGGCGCGCGACTTGAGATTAACATGTGATTTGAATATACGACATTTGAAAGTCTGACAAACGTAATTAAGAATTCATTTCTTACGATCAAACGCCGGTGTTACATTGAAGGTTATCATACTGTAAACATAAGGATTGACACAGTGATTTGACATATGACGTATATTTTGTAATGCTGGACCATGACTTGATTATTAAATTATTCACGGTAATTAGACTCGGTGTTTTGATAAAGGTTATTATGACAGCAACAAACTTTTCACTACCATGGTTATTAAAACATCAATTTGTAAAACTAGACTTACATGTGCGAAATGTTCTTGATTGGGAAATTATTCCGGATTGGTACAAAACAATCGTTGTATTGAAGACAACAGAAAATACTTTAAAAATGCAATCGTTTACAATAATTAGGACTAAAGATGAAACAACAATATCGGTATTATTACATTCAACAACCAGTACAATTATTAAAATCCATCGTTTGCGATAACCGGTGCTAAAGATGTAATAATTCCATTATTCATACCTTGAACATCCGATACAAAATGCTTTATTATCCCGATTCGCAACGGGTAATTGAAGTGTAGAGTCAGTATATCACAATATCGTTACTATTGAATCCAACAATTGATACGATTTATTGTCGGAATTTGTGACAGCGAATTGAAACATCCTTACCTTACGGAGTGTGAAAATATCACTTTAGGTATCGAGTACCAGTAGAAGTGGGTGAACAATACTTAATTCGTGACTCGTCGTTGTACTTGCTAAATGTAAAAAATTACAAGGTTACACTCTAAGACCTTGATCAGCACAAGAGCAATTTGGAATATCATTACTGGCTGCAACCTATTCTACTAGACAAAACTCACAGCGATAATAAAATCAAAATATGTGCTACACTGAAATCTACAAAATTAGGGATCATATATTATCATATGAATATTCTAAAGTAATTATAATCATAAAACCAAACCGCTGAAAGTCATTACCACCCCCACAAAACAATTTGTATGATATTCACCAAACGCATCACAACTCAGTATACAGAAATTATTTGTAGAGTGCATACCGACAAAGAAATCATGAACACAACCAACACCGAAAATGATAAACACGTTTCGCGTTACTATTGATACAAGTTCATTTCTATCGGGCGAAATAAATGCCACCACAAAACTCACAGCATGCAAAGGTCTTGATTGATATGCATTTCGATTTGTGTCTTATGATACCAGCAGGCATTTTAGACATATTACGAATTGTTAAACCAAAGTCGTACGTCCGATTAATAGTTGATTGGAAACTTGTTCACGTATCTCAACCATTACAGAAAAGTATAACACCATTGTCCGACAATCTTTTACAAAAGGGATCGAAACCAAGTCACTCAAAGTCGTTGCCGTCACATAAACAATTAGTACGACGTTTGCTAAATGCGTCCTATAGTTAGGTGTACTAGAAATATTTGTAAAACACGCTATTGTAAAGAAATCGACGAAAAGATATCCTACACGTAAATCTGGTAAAACCATTTTGCACTTTTTGCTCGTTAGTATAGTATCAATTTGAATTTTTCCATTTCCTCTCGTCAAAGTAGATGTAATCATAGTCACTAAAGAACTTACTTGAACGTGCTTGAATTCAAGACATAGTTCTGATTTACCCGACACAAGACCCAAGGACAACCCTAGTTTCAACCGAGCACACACATCCAAAATATCACACACTTCGCTATTCCTAAAACCCAAACACCCGATACAAAATATTACTTGTTGTGTTGTTGCGGTATCATCTTCACAATATCACACACAATACATGCTATCGACTTGAATCACACCAACATGGAAGAGGATTTACTCACTCTTTACATAACGATATTGACCAACATCACGTCGTCGGTGTGTACCGTTTTTTCTATAGATACAAACTACGCTAGCGTAGCGGAAAATAATGTAGTGTAACAAAAAACAATTTTCACTCTCTTGACTTGTGAAAACAACAGGCGAGTCTTCATTCAATATGTTGTTTGTGTCAACTAGTTACTTTGTATGATACGACTGATACCCCTCGCGACTTTTTTCAGATCACAATATGAAAGATATTCACATCACACAAAATACCCCTCTTGATATTCCATACTATACTAAACTGTGGAATGGTTGGTCAGACTCTACAAAACGTTTGACATCGTTTTTTACACGAACAGTCACGCATCCAAATATTCAAATAATCCAGTACACAGCTATAGTACTTACAGAAATATCATGTAGTTCTTGTAACATAGTTGTATGAATATACTATTCAATTGTATATTGACGTTTTGCACCTCCAAGAAGCTCTTCAAAGTTATATGTGTACAATGTATACCGTGAGTCCTACACATTCGTGATATCCACCCGAGTTTGGCTTTTAGAAAATATTATATCGATATCGCGACATCTTTCAAAAACAAAACCACGGTGACTGCTTGAGAGAGGCCTGCCGATGATATCACAGTAATGCAGTTACTTCCACAAAAGAGTATGTATTCGACTTACTTTCCACAAATCTAATGCACAAAATAATTTACTTTGCTAACGAAAAGTGCTGAGTCATCACATGGTTGTCCTCACAACAATACAGCTAAAACATACTATCATACAAAATGGTTGTTATAGTTTGCACACCAACGATACATCGTACAAGTAACAAGTCTCGAGAATCCAGTTATTGAAAAAAACTTTAAAGTGTGTCTCCTGCATCAAGTCGTTATGTTGACGAAAGCGTATACTGTAATATCATGGTCGATTTGCATTCGCTGGTCAGTGGTCACAAACTGTCACTACTCTAAATAATTATTTTTCACTCAAACACAAAAGCATACTTGTGGCCATTCGTTTTCATCAAGCACGAGTTCAAGAAACTTACTGCGACATGAATTGTTATTTTTATGTAGTGTAAATACATAATAATTAATTTTAGTAACACTATATCAACATCATCGAGTTGTGCGAATATATTTACATGTAGTCTTGTGGTTTTAATCGAAGCACACAGCGTGTTCTAATGTAGAGTCATCTCTATTGTACAACAACTCGGTAATCGAAATGTATGCATTACCATTTAAACAGCGATCTTGTTTCGTCACGCGAAAAATATGTTCACTATCGCGATACTCTGCACAGGGAGTGCAAATCCTTTTCACACTCGTAATAGTATACCAACGGCTACTGGCGACAACGTTTAACAATACCAACGACACTAAACATACGATACCTACCCAAGTAAAATTACCATTTTCACCTGGAGGTCAGGCGATACCAGAGTAAAAAATATCATTGTCCTTTGGGGATTTATCGTTTACTCAGAGTAACAATACATTTTCACTTGAGGGTCTATCGTTTCCTAGAGTAACAAACCCCTTTCCCTTTGGAAATATATTTTTTCCCTGGTTTACAAACCTTTTTCACTTGGAAATATATTTTTTCACCGGGTAACAAACCTTTTTCACTTGGAAATATATTTTTTCCCTGAACAACAAACCTTTTTCACTTGGAAATATATTTTTTCTCTGGGTAACAAACCTTTTTAACTTGGAAATATATTTTTTTCCCTGAGCAACAGACCATTTTCACTTGGCGATCCACCGTTTACCTGAGTAAAAATATCATTTTCCTTTGGAGATCTGGCGTTTACCCAGTGTAACAATACATTTTCTCTTGGCCATCTAGCTTTTCCTAGAGTAACAAAACCATTTTCATTTTGAAAACTGACAAACACACCTGACAATTTGGTATTTGTTGTATTGACGATAGTTTGAAATAGATTACAACGAACAGTGACGGAAATATACACGGACCACCGGTTTCAGAGTATACCCCCCATCAGTCGTATCACATCAATATCATCGGTTAACTACATACAATATGCTCTTGTACACCGAAATGCATGTTTTGGAAACTTGGACAATAGGCTTCGATAGTTCTGTGATGTCCGGGCTCGTGCTTTGGATTTTCCAGAGTCAAAATGTCTGAATAAAACACCTCCTTGACGATGGTTGGTATGTGGATAACGGTGTTCGGAAAACGGTTGGATTTATGTCACCCATCGCGATAACAATTCCAGGTCGAGTTTTCCCCCGCGTGTTTACTATATTGTGTCTTTATTGGTCATGTATGTCTCGACATTCAGTTTGAAATCGGAAACCCTGATAAAGTATGTAACCGGATCCGGATATCAGCTCTGAATCGATAAACCAATGAACAATATTCAAAGTAAACATGTTACACCCTGTGTTTCCACGAAAAAATACCATCCAGACATACGTCGCGCTCGTTTGCCCACACCAGTATATGCGTAAATGGAGGTGTGTGACATTGCATGCAATGTGTTGGTATACAAACATCGATCCACAGACATTATCATAGCCGGTAGTTTTGATATAGATCGAATGTCATCACACCTGATAACAATGTCATACCAATAAGCCGCATTGCAATGACTCTGAGTCAATCTGAAGCATGACATACAGACACACAAACATGGAACCGTAACATGGGTTATTCGCACGACGGTGAAAGTGAACTATACAGCAATAGAGCGTTCACAGTCGAATATGCGAACCATGCACAATCACATACCCTGGTTTTTGTTGGATATGTACGAAACCAATAAATCGATACATTTCTGTTCCTTCTATGTCAATAATACAAGCGTCATTCCAATGCATCGTTCGAATGTAAGGTTCGTCGGGTGTAAAATCCATGTCAAATAACACCAAAGTGTGCCTTCTGTGTTTTATTATTTCCACCGATGCATCTTGCCTGTGTCGTAACACTATGGTGCAGGGACTCGAAAAACGGTACTTTGTAAAACGGATTGACATGACCAACAGAATCGACGTCAATAGACTTGTGACGATGTCGTTTCAAAATGATACCGATCTCTTGTGGCGACGACCGTTTCGAAATGTCACCGGACGAACTGGACCCTTACGATGATGTGTTTTATGATTGCGTGTGAAATCGCGAGGTAGTGTTCTATTGTGTTGTACGATTGCAGTCTTCATTCCACAGAAACACACCTTATTGGATCACAGTATCAGTCCGAGATTTGCAGAATCACTGTTCACGATATTTATCTGGAGTCGTTATGTGGGAGTAGTGACATCCATGCATCGTGACTGAAAGACTGATCGCAATCATTTCGAGCGCCGTACTTCGATAGTTCACATTGGTCAAACGCTGCAGTCTCAGCAGAAAACTTCGGTGTCGACAACACGACGGATATCGACCGATGTATCCAATTGGTCTGGGTGATCTGTCCGGAGATAGGGTCATGACTATCTTGCAATGTAACAACACGATAACACCATCGAGTAAATCAGCGAACGGTGTCGAAATATCGATGTAATAGCGCGGACTCAGAGTCATTGCAATGTGGCTTATTGGTATTGTTATCGGGTGACATTCGATCTACGTCAAAACTACCGGCTATGATAATGTCTGTGGATCGATGTTTGTATACCAACACATTGCATGCAATGTCACACACCTCCATTTGCGCGTATACTGATGTGGGCAAACAAGCGCGACGTATGTCTGGATGGTATTTTTTCGTGGAAACACAGGGTGTAACATGTTTACTTTGAATATTGTTCATTGGTTTATCGATTCAGAGCTGATATCCGGATCCGGTTACATACTTTATCAGGGTTTCCGATTTCAAACTGAATGTCGAGACATACATGACCAATAAAGACACAATATAGTAAACACGCGGGGGAAAACTCGACCTGGAATTGTTATCGCGATGGGTGACATAAATCCAACCGTTTTCCGAACACCGTTATCCACATACCAACCATCGTCAAGGAGGTGTTTTATTCAGACATTTTGACTCTGGAAAATCCAAAGCACGAGCCCGGACATCACAGAACTATCGAAGCCTATTGTCCAAGTTTCCAAAACATGCATTTCGGTGTACAAGAGCATATTGTATGTAGTTAACCGATGATATTGATGTGATACGACTGATGGGGGGTATACTCTGAAACCGGTGGTCCGTGTATATTTCCGTCACTGTTCGTTGTAATCTATTTCAAACTATCGTCAATACAACAAATACCAAATTGTCAGGTGTGTTTGTCAGATTTCAAAATGAAAATGGTTTTGTTACTCTAGGAAAAGCTAGCTGGCCAAGAGAAAATGTATTGTTACACTGGGTAAACGCCAGATCTCCAAAGGAAAATGATATTTTTACTCAGGTAAACGGTGGATCGCCAAGTGAAAATGGTCTGTTGCTCAGGGAAAAAAATATATTTCCAAGTTAAAAAGGTTTGTTACCCAGAGAAAAAATATATTTCCAAGTGAAAAAGGTTTGTTGTTCAGGGAAAAAATATATTTTCAAGTGAAAAAGGTTTGTTACCCGGTGAAAAAATATATTTCCAAGTGAAAAAGGTTTGTAAACCAGGGAAAAAATATATTTCCAAAGGGAAAGGGGTTTGTTACTCTAGGAAACGATAGACCCTCAAGTGAAAATGTATTGTTACTCTGAGTAAACGATAAATCCCCAAAGGACAATGATATTTTTTACTCTGGTATCGCCTGACCTCCAGGTGAAAATGATAATTTTACTTGGGTAGGTATCGTATGTTTAGTGTCGTTGGTATTGTTAAACGTTGTCGCCAGTAGCCGTTGGTATACTATTACGAGTGTGAAAAGGATTTGCACTCCCTGTGCAGAGTATCGCGATAGTGAACATATTTTTCGCGTGACGAAACAAGATCGCTGTTTAAATGTTAATGCATACATTTCGATTACCGAGTTGTTGTACAATAGAGATGACTCTACATTAGAACACGCTGTGTGCTTCGATTAAAACCACAAGACTACATGTAAATATATTCGCACAACTCGATGATGTTGATATGGTGTTACTAAAATTAATTATTATGTATTTACACTACATAAAAATAACAATTCATGTCGCAGTAAGTTTCTTGAACTCGTGCTTGATGAAAACGAATGGCCACAAGTATGCTTTTGTGTTTGAGTGAAAAATAATTATTTAGAGTAGTGACAGTTTGTGACCACTGACCAGCGAATGCAAATCGACCATGATATTACAGTATACGCTTTCGTCAACATAACGACTTGATGCAGGAGACACACTTTAAAGTTTTTTTCAATAACTGGATTCTCGAGACTTGTTACTTGTACGATGTATCGTTGGTGTGCAAACTATAACAACCATTTTGTATGATAGTATGTTTTAGCTGTATTGTTGTGAGGACAACCATGTGATGACTCAGCACTTTTCGTTAGCAAAGTAAATTATTTTGTGCATTAGATTTGTGGAAAGTAAGTCGAATACATACTCTTTTGTGGAAGTAACTGCATTACTGTGATATCATCGGCAGGCCTCTCTCAAGCAGTCACCGTGGTTTTGTTTTTGAAAGATGTCGCGATATCGATATAATATTTTCTAAAAGCCAAACTCGGGTGGATATCACGAATGTGTAGGACTCACGGTATACATTGTACACATATAACTTTGAAGAGCTTCTTGGAGGTGCAAAACGTCAATATACAATTGAATAGTATATTCATACAACTATGTTACAAGAACTACATGATATTTCTGTAAGTACTATAGCTGTGTACTGGATTATTTGAATATTTGGATGCGTGACTGTTCGTGTAAAAAACGATGTCAAACGTTTTGTAGAGTCTGACCAACCATTCCACAGTTTAGTATAGTATGGAATATCAAGAGGGGTATTTTGTGTGATGTGAATATCTTTCATATTGTGATCTGAAAAAAGTCGCGAGGGGTATCAGTCGTATCATACAAAGTAACTAGTTGACACAAACAACATATTGAATGAAGACTCGCCTGTTGTTTTCACAAGTCAAGAGAGTGAAAATTGTTTTTTGTTACACTACATTATTTTCCGCTACGCTAGCGTAGTTTGTATCTATAGAAAAAACGGTACAAACCGACGACGTGATGTTGGTCAATATCGTTATGTAAAGAGTGAGTAAATCCTCTTCCATGTTGGTGTGATTCAAGTCGATAGCATGTATTGTGTGTGATATTGTGAAGATGATACCGCAACAACACAACAAGTAATATTTTGTATCGGGTGTTTGGGTTTTAGGAATAGCGAAGTGTGTGATATTTTGGATGTGTGTGCTCGGTTGAAACTAGGGTTGTCCTTGGGTCTTGTGTCGGGTAAATCAGAACTATGTCTTGAATTCAAGCACGTTCAAGTAAGTTCTTTAGTGACTATGATTACATCTACTTTGACGAGAGGAAATGGAAAAATTCAAATTGATACTATACTAACGAGCAAAAAGTGCAAAATGGTTTTACCAGATTTACGTGTAGGATATCTTTTCGTCGATTTCTTTGCAATAGCGTGTTTTACAAATATTTCTAGTACACCTAACTATAGGACGCATTTAGCAAACGTCGTACTAATTGTTTATGTGACGGCAACGACTTTGAGTGACTTGGTTTCGATCCCTTTTGTAAAAGATTGTCGGACAATGGTGTTATACTTTTCTGTAATGGTTGAGATACGTGAACAAGTTTCCAATCAACTATTAATCGGACGTACGACTTTGGTTTAACAATTCGTAATATGTCTAAAATGCCTGCTGGTATCATAAGACACAAATCGAAATGCATATCAATCAAGACCTTTGCATGCTGTGAGTTTTGTGGTGGCATTTATTTCGCCCGATAGAAATGAACTTGTATCAATAGTAACGCGAAACGTGTTTATCATTTTCGGTGTTGGTTGTGTTCATGATTTCTTTGTCGGTATGCACTCTACAAATAATTTCTGTATACTGAGTTGTGATGCGTTTGGTGAATATCATACAAATTGTTTTGTGGGGGTGGTAATGACTTTCAGCGGTTTGGTTTTATGATTATAATTACTTTAGAATATTCATATGATAATATATGATCCCTAATTTTGTAGATTTCAGTGTAGCACATATTTTGATTTTATTATCGCTGTGAGTTTTGTCTAGTAGAATAGGTTGCAGCCAGTAATGATATTCCAAATTGCTCTTGTGCTGATCAAGGTCTTAGAGTGTAACCTTGTAATTTTTTACATTTAGCAAGTACAACGACGAGTCACGAATTAAGTATTGTTCACCCACTTCTACTGGTACTCGATACCTAAAGTGATATTTTCACACTCCGTAAGGTAA
Organism: Botryllus schlosseri; assembly: GCF_051294905.1. Taxonomy (NCBI): domain Eukaryota; kingdom Metazoa; phylum Chordata; class Ascidiacea; order Stolidobranchia; family Styelidae; genus Botryllus; species Botryllus schlosseri. The sequence continues at coordinate 21,654,651 of NC_137238.1, forward strand.
GGATGTTTCAATTCGCTGTCACAAATTCCGACAATAAATCGTATCAATTGTTGGATTCAATAGTAACGATATTGTGATATACTGACTCTACACTTCAATTACCCGTTGCGAATCGGGATAATAAAGCATTTTGTATCGGATGTTCAAGGTATGAATAATGGAATTATTACATCTTTAGCACCGGTTATCGCAAACGATGGATTTTAATAATTGTACTGGTTGTTGAATGTAATAATACCGATATTGTTGTTTCATCTTTAGTCCTAATTATTGTAAACGATTGCATTTTTAAAGTATTTTCTGTTGTCTTCAATACAACGATTGTTTTGTACCAATCCGGAATAATTTCCCAATCAAGAACATTTCGCACATGTAAGTCTAGTTTTACAAATTGATGTTTTAATAACCATGGTAGTGAAAAGTTTGTTGCTGTCATAATAACCTTTATCAAAACACCGAGTCTAATTACCGTGAATAATTTAATAATCAAGTCATGGTCCAGCATTACAAAATATACGTCATATGTCAAATCACTGTGTCAATCCTTATGTTTACAGTATGATAACCTTCAATGTAACACCGGCGTTTGATCGTAAGAAATGAATTCTTAATTACGTTTGTCAGACTTTCAAATGTCGTATATTCAAATCACATGTTAATCTCAAGTCGCGCGCCAAGTAGTAATTACTTCATCTCACAGTTGAATAAAGAATATGGGATATGGATATAACTGAGTTGGTATGTTTGTGGGTTGTAGCGATTACTCGTGTAGTCTTGTATACTTTTCATACGGAAACTTTTTGTTTTGGTTTGGTGAGTTACTACAAACGGATTGACTTACCAAGGTTTTTGTATTTTACTCTTTTGTACATGGCAAGATGTTAAAATGTTGAGTTGCCATAGTGATAGTATTTCTGAAACTCTATTTTACAAACGGAAACGGAGTCGTGAATAGAGTTGTCAGTTTCAAGGATTGTTTCAAAGTATAATCTTGAAATGTGACTGGATCAAAGTTGGTAGTCATGATTGTCAATCTATTTCAATTCAGACTATGTCAAAGTCAAAATATTTCATTCTGGATTATTTGGATTTATCTTTAGTACATCCCGCGAACGGATTTAAAGTTGGTAAATTACCAAAATGATTGAATATTATCGGGTTAGAGATAGTTGGTATTGATTCTATAAGTGTTAAAACAGCGGCGTGGAATGTGTGAATGATCCGGAAACGGAGTTGAAAGTTGGTCAAGTCAAGTAATATTCAGTTTCAAAAGGTTTACACTCTTAAAAGATTCGAGTTATACCAACAATTGACAATTTGATAGTGTTCAAGTCGCCGCCGTTGTGGTTCGGTTATTCTTTACCCTTGTGAGCGATCGTGGGATTTTACAATTATTTCACACCTATTTGAGTATGCGGTAACCTCACAAAGGATTAGGGTTAGAGCGGAAATAAGTGACAATTTGTCGCTATTCAAGTTACCGACACTGGCGGTCTGTTATTCGTTACTTATTAAATCTTACGAGCGAAATCAAGTTCTGTGACAAACTGCTTACTAAATTTTCACCGCGTGAGCGATCGGTATGGCTATGACACCAAGTCGTGAAAGATGACTATGTCTGAGGTGTTATCTTGTGGGCGATCGCGGGGTTTGTTATATATTTCACACCTTTTTGAAGTGTTAGTATGTGAACGCGGCTATTGTTGGTATTTGAAGCGCCGTCTACGCCGGCTCTGTGGCAAACTAATTATCAAAATATTACCAAGCAAGTAATTCCTAGATTTTGCAAACTATTTTCACGCCTTTTTTGTTGAAAGTACGACATTCCGCCTGCAGTCTATACCCGAAAGTACGAATCGTCGCCGCGTCCATAAGAATAACGATATATCATTGTCGTACTCACCGTAATTTGGAATATACACATTAGCTAAGGATCAATCACATGACTATTTACTTGATACATATTCAACACCGTGCGACAGTTGCCTATACCCGAAAGGGCGATATGTCGACGCATCCATAAGAACACATGGCGAATGCGACCACGAGTTTCCATGCGATGTGCGAGAGATGCCTATACCTAAAAGTGCGATGTGCCAACACGAGTTTTCCATGCGATGTGCGAGAGATGACTATACCTGAAAGTGCGACATGCGAACGCACCCATAAGAACCAATGGCGATGTGCCAGCGGAAGGGGGGGTCTAAAAGCGCGATATGCCAACACGAGTTTCGCGGCGACATGCGAGCGGGCCCATAAGAACCCCATAGCCGCTCACGAGCGATCATACCTACTACTCATATTCTCCAAAATTTATGAGTGTGATATTTTCGTTCTTAGTAATAATGAAACAGATAAAGATGAAAACCCCGCTGTCGGGATCCAGTGATAAGCCCGTGACATTTTACCTAAGTTTTGAGAGACCTGAACCGTTTGAATTTTCAAGCTTACATGAGCTACCAGCCCAGCTCGAATACCCGATCGTGACGGAGAAGCACCAATCAAGCATCTTAGAAAACTGAACAATGATATGGTGATTTGATTCCAGGATATATTTCAATTAGCAATTCCGTACCAGATTATCAATCCATTCTGCAAAGTTTCCGAGCATGAAATGATTGATCTCATTAGATTGTAATGCAGGTATAACAATTGTGAGTTCAAACTGAAGATCAATATCTCCAATCAATCGTTCTGGATTCCCAATTAAATCAAATAGAAATACTCTTACTGGAGTCGGGTTGACTTTTTTGTCGTTGCCCGTACCCGTTCATATTTAATTAATAGTGTTTTCATTGCCATGACAAGGTTTCTGACTCACAGCAGAAACCGACTTTACAGTACGGGGCTTTAAGACTGGAGATTTCAGAATGAGATTGTTCTTATAAGAACTCAAACCCAATATGACGAGGACGATGATAATAATAATAATAATACAAAAGCTTGATTCGTCTCATTATTAGCTATAATTAATAGGCCTACACAACAACTTTCGTTTGATTTAGGCGTCGTGAGGGGGGTCGGTTGGCGCTGGCACTTTATTCGTTGTCCAGGGGGGGGGGCGGTAGCTCAGAAAAGTTTGGAAAACACTGCCATTGAGTGAATATGGTGAAGCAAACGCGGTCCATCCTGTAACAAGGGACAATGAGCTGATATAAGTCCGTCTCAGTGGCACAGTCACTCTTAATTTCAAACAAACTGCGTCCATCTTGCAGAAATGAATGGAACAGAAATGTCGATTTTGGGCTACTGCTGTGGAAGCAAATGCGGCATCATTATACAGTGTTCTAAACCTTACTTGACGCCTATTTCAGCTATAACGTACGGACCCATGAAGGCATTATTTTGTGGATTTAGCCTTCAACTAGCATTGATAGCTTTTCCATAAATAAGATTCTGCTCCGTTAAAAGCTTTTTGATATTCATTCCCACTGCATCATGATGTAGAATTATCAAATGAAGATACCTTTTCAACCTTTCCTGTATAGCTTACTACCATATTTGAAGAATACCTGTGATATATGAACCCTACATGTGTCAGTTACACGGTAATACAACATCATTTGACTCGCTTCGTGAAGGTATTTATGGCGTTTTTAGTTGTCCTTGTCCATCAGCCTGGCCGACAAAACTGTAAAGGAAGGGGAATTCCTAAAAAGGAGAAAAATACTCCTGAATGAGTACATATGGTAACCCTATACAGCTCTCCCGCGTTTTATGCGATCAGTGCCCAATTGCTGCAGTTAACAGCGGCACAGATTCATTCATCTCCCAAAGCAACAGTGCATTATTTATACCGCATTACCCGCATTTATGTATGACAAGACCATTGACCATTGACCAATCACAATGAAACGAACAATTGATTCTCTGATTACTTCGGACAAATCCATTTCTCGGCTTAATTCCGCCAAAAGTGTTCGGAACCAAATCGCCCGAATCGAGCGGAGTTGACTGAAAATGTAGCCTACTGGTATCTCAACTAACAACTCCAATCCTCCTACAAGGTCGGACTTGAAGCAGACATCATGACGTTCTTCGGGTATCAAGTACAGAGTCATGCATTGTGTAGGCCTACAAATGTGGTCGGAAGAACCTATATATTTTAGCCGTAAGACCTTGATAGCTTTCACACCCTATTTAACGTGGACGTTAAATAGGGTGTGAAAGCTATCAAGGTCTTACGTTTATATATATCGTCTGCTATCGGCGCAACAAAGTATATATTTTAGGTTATTCTGAGTAAAATTGACTTCTATTACTCATTACAACTTCAGAAGGTTTTGACTCCATGTATGGAGGATTTGTAAATTTTATATATACTAGGTAAAATTCATCTCTTTGTGAATCAATTTTTTCTCCGTGTTATTGTTACATCAGCATACACAACTGTCTTATTTAGCCCGAGGAGATATTGAGAGCATAGGTACTACGGATTTAATAAGAGCACTAGAGATACTTACAATCGACATATCTCGAATAAATACTGTAAATATATTATTTCTGGCACGGCGCAGTGTAGTAATTCGTTAATCGCATGTGCAACTGTCGCATTTAGCTTGAGGGCAATGTTGAGAGTATAATGATTTTAACACTGACTTATTGTATAGTGCAAACATAAGGTAATATCGAATAGTGCGCAAGGATACTTGTAGATCTAAATCTACATCTATTGCGAATTCGAATTATTGACAGATCTGATAGCATCCACAACCGCAATAACATGTGGTTTGTGCAGTTTTGAAAAGTGGTTACTGCGCAGCAAATAGTCCACTTCGTAAATCAGTTGTGGGATATCTAGATGACTGCCGATTTAAATACCGGTAGGATTAATTACGTTGCAAACAAGGCCTAGGCAGATAATGCATTATATGAATACATGACAGTAATGGCAATGTGCAACATTCCCCATTCTTAAACTTCAAATAAATGCCAAAAGTAAACGAATAGAGCGATGAAAAAATAGTAGCTCTACTTTCAATAAGTGAAAATGACTTTTTTACCTGCTATCGCGTGGCAGGCTTATGTTCCAACTCCACGTGAAGTGAAAGCATTGCCACATCAATCTATTTTTCCATACCTGAAGTATTTCTCTTTGTCAACCAACAGCGGTAGGAAATGTTTGTTTTGACAAACATGGAAATAATGAGTACCTTCCTAAAGTATTGAGTAATGATTCTGATACATCTTGTAAACTTGTAATTTGGCTTTTGGTTGTCCATTACTGATATTTCGGTGGAAACAACTCTAGAGAATCGCTGTAGTTAAAATAGTATCTGAATTCTCCAATATCCTGATTAGTATGTAGTCTCGGTTCTTGGTCATCATATCAGTCCTTGATATGTTCACTACGATGCACAGAAATAAAACTTAGGCCTTCTTATTGCACCGAGACTGCTAGGTAAAATCATTGATGATAATGCTTCTAATAGTGGAATTTTAGCGTAGGCTACTAGTCTCATTGGGCGATAATACTTCCATATTAAACCAGATACCTGAAATCATGGCTGAAGCAGAATCAGAAAGTCTGGTAGCTGCTGATTGTGATTTGGATAATGCGACTTCGTCGAGGGGTAAGCAGATATACTTTCAACCAGTAGCGGCTCGTGACAATATCGGGTGGTGGGGCAAGGGCTGCAAGCGACTTTTTATCAAGATGACGTCACAATGGCGTTTTCCAACGTAAACAAGTAACTTAATGATGGTACGGTAACATGAATTTCCCGGCAACAGTGATTTTAACGTATGTGACACGAGAGGTCCGCTGGTGAGCTGTGACTTGAAGTGTGGTAACTGCGTAAACGGCGTACGGAACAAAGATTCAACACGGTTCATGTTCGCATTAGACCTGACTAATTATCTGCAGAAATGGAAATGACTATAACTCGAGAGATAGCGTAAGCCTAATTGGAAAGGTCATCGAATTCGGACAGATACGCAATTGTTATCTCATAGATTGGGCCTGTCCTATTGAATCCAAAACATCATTCTAAAGAACTAAGAATAGCAGCCTCGGAAATTTGGTCTCGGTAGTCGGTACAGCATAAGAGATTTTGGCCTTGGAACTGGAGACTGTAACACGACACATACGTTTTTATTGCTGTCTTATAGGTCTGCTGCGAAATCGCCTTTGGAAAATATATTACCGAATAAATACGTGGATGAAAGCCTTAAACTTGGTACACTGTTACATGACATTATCGAGAAGTGGCCTCATGGCCCTTTTCGGTATGGTACACTGTCAAAATTAATGCGAACAGACCAACACCGAATTCTGCGTAAAATTTACTGAGGAATAGGCTGATCAAGTGATCAGCTGTTAGCCGCCATCGAAAACCAAATAACTATCGCGCTTGACAGGGGGTTGTAAGCAAAGGGCTTGAAGGCCACAATTTCACGGTGAAATTGACATTGGAGAATATAATATCAAAGTAAATATTTGAATGCAAACTGAGAATGATATCATCATCTCAGTTAACGTTACCGCAGATACACCGGCTTTTGGGTGAAATCCGCAATGTGTTGTAGGCTAAAGTGTCAGATCGGAGCACATCTTTACCATACTCGACCTTGATAACGAAATTACTGCCCTAATCATTGAGTGTCAACCTTGAGACTTGGCACAGCGTTCGATACTAAAATCAAGACATACCGTGCAAAAGCTTATGACGGATCAAGATAAGGAGCATCGTTAAAATCAATAGAGACCAATACCGGCTTTGCGTATAATCTGTTAGCGATAAATGACGAGTCAGCTCTCACTCGAATTAGGAAACGAAATTACCACTAAAACAGTTCAGTGACAAACTTAAAACTTGGTACAGCGTTCGATACTAACATCAAGACTTACCGTGCCAAATGTCATAACCGATCTCAGTATTGAACATCGTCAAAACCAATGGATACCAATACCGGCTTTTGAGTAAAATCTGTTTGCGATACATGACGGATCAGCACACACTCAACTTCGGAAACGGAATTACTACCCTAAACTTTAAGTAGAAACCCTGAAACTTGGGGCAGTGTTAAATACCACCATCACGACATGACATAACAAGTTTCAAGAGTTTTCATGGTGTGAAACCCCATTAAAATCGACCTATACCAGCAAAGGTCGACTAAACGCATATGACGGTAACAGAGTTTAGCTATAGATACGATTGTTACATCACACCTTAAGGGCACAGAGCTATCGTGCCCCGGTTGCTCGGTAATTTTATGAATAGGAGAGAGTAAATCACCGTTTCTTTATTGGGCGCGGCTTTGAGAGAATAGATAGTGAAAGCTTGTTATGAGCGCTACCGGGGCAAGCCCCGGCTAGGCATTCGCAAAGCGAAAACACAGAAGAGAATTCGATTTTCGCAGAGACTTCGCTATATATGGGCGTTTACAAGCGGAAGGACAAGAAGTATACGATTTTCGCTGCGATTTCGGTTTATATAGATAGGTGTGCGTCTATAAATGGTAAAGAATTGTTATTTAACAGAATTTTAGGTGGGGCAATGCCCCAGTTGCCCTATAGGACGAGCCGCCACTGCTTTCAACTTCGTATGTGTGTTGGCAGATTGAGCCAATTTTACATGGTGATTAATTATGGAAAACTTTTAAAAATTATCTTTAAATATGCAATAACAGGTAAGCCAAAGCTCGATTTCACGTGTTATATACCAAAATATGGCAACCCTATCATACAGAAGTAATAATTCTTCAACTCATCATGATATTTTGTCCCTCTGCGAACTATTGGAATGGAAAATGACAGAACCACGTCTTGGAGCCCCTCATCCGACCTTCCAGACAGCATCGTCATCTGCAACATGTTAGCCCGTCTAGCCTGTAGCATTCATCCCATTTTTAGTAGTCTCCAGGCATACCACTATGTAGTCTATAACCTCCTGTCCACTACTTAGCTTCTTTTACTATATTAATCGGAATGTTTTACTGCCAAAAAATATCAACGAACATTACAAAATAAATCTGGTGAATTTCCCTTTGTCTTTTACCAAGTGCTACTTCTGTCATATCAAAAAAGTTCAAGAAAGGTTAATATGACAAGTGATCACACTAAGAGAAGTAACTCTGTTATATAAAATTCCTGGTGTGTTGAACCCTTGCACGGAAAAAGAAATAGCTTACAAATAGATTTTTGCAAAACTAGCGTGAGCCAGCTATTCTGATGCAGTTTACGACAACATTACAGCAAAAATGAGTTAACTGAGCTTTGTACTCCCTTCGGTTCTTCAAATCTTATCTAGCAGACCTGAACCCACAGCACAACAATGGTCACATACTGCTAAATGGGATTTGTGATATTTATTATGTAGTGTACTGCAATTCAGCTCTACCCCTCTACCCCACTTTCACCCCACAGAGGGTTATTATCCATTATAGCGAATAACTGAAATTTTGGGAATCAGCGTCCACAAATTAGTTAGCAATAATAACAAAACATCAATCCAAACCAAACTTTCATGCGATTCCGTTACGTAACGGCAGTGTTGCCGATCTGACTCCGATAATGTTTCAGTTCAAGTTCTTGCAATATGTATCTAGTATATGTTTACTGTCATCATCATCATTTTACAATAAATTATATGCATAAAAATCTCAATCATCCCGATCCAGTACATAAATGGGGTGGACTGTTGTTAAATCATTTAATATTTATTGGGGCTAACGGTGCAAACTGGAGAAGTGTGAGCAGTGAGCAGCACTGCTCAGGTGGTGGTGAATATCGGTTTGCATTTACGATCTTGTCTAAATTCTGAAGTCATTTAATTTTTGTATTGCTAATTCTTGTAAGACTTTAAATCGAAAATAGTAAAATCGGAAATTAATGACGGTGACGGCCCTAATGGTACTTAATTATTATGACATATATCTAAATTAAGGTTCATGTCCTTACTTCCGATAATATTGCATCTTATTTCTTTTGTCTCCAGCCAAACTTGCTGAAGGTGTTCATGTCAGTCAAACCTTTGTCAACAGTGATGTCAATACTGTTGGTGGAGACCTGGTTAAAGGTGACAAGATCGTCCATATCCACAATACAATACTTAATGTATCACAAAGTGCAAGTTCACAAGGTGAGTGACACTAATTTTCTTATTGGTGGCTCTGTTTTGTTATTATATCCTATGTTGTATTTTTTAAATTCATATTGAACGCTCTCGTATTCGACATTTCGTGCTGGTGACGTCATATTTTGTGCTACGATTGTTGATATACGCTGTTCTTTCGAATTCTCTACTAGTTGCTGACGATTACCCCTGACGAGTGTCAGCCGAAAATATTCGGGTTCATTTTAATATGAATATGCTATTCAATTGTAAATTCATATTCATGTACTACTGGGAGTTATTCCTAATTTGAATCTGGACCTGTTGTCATTATTCCTGCCTAGTGGGGGTATAAACTGTAGCGTACGCCAATTCTATCTCTAATACTTATTAGCTCATTTGTTATGCGGGAATTTGTAGCAGGCTGCTGTTTCGTTTCGAATAAATATTATGACCTTTGTTATAGTGCTTTTTCTCCTGTATTGCAAAGGGAGTGGGCCAACCATAGCATTTTTCTTCTGAATTAGTCATGAAAAAATCAAATGAATTGTAATGGATTTATTTCACTTGAGTGGTACATCTTGTATTTCAAGTGTATATAGCCGGTTGTATCACATACTGAGGTGGTCAGTAACGAAGTACTTCTACTTTTTCCAAGTACTTCTGTAGTTTTCCGCTCCTTGCGGTAATTACTCAAGTAAATATGATTTTGGCTACTTCTACTTCGCAATATTTTGTGATCTACTTACTTACTTTTCGCTATTTTCAGTTTGTCAAATAGAAGTAGTTTATTCCTCAAATCAGAAAGATAGCCAGAGGATTGTCGGGGCTGTTTTCACGGAGTACCAACATTTAGTTTTCATAAGTTTTGTAATGCCAAGAATTGTCGTCGCGCACAGTATAGAGATGAAGTGACTATTAAGCTTTCAGGAGAGTATCAGTGTATATAATTTAGGTAGCGGGTTGTGTGGTTCCGCTCACACCGCATTCTTGCCCATATCAAATCCCAATATATATGACCCATCATAATGTTTGAAAGTACCGTTTCGCAATCCAGCAATTACCTATCATGTCGTAATCTAGCAGCCCATGGTGTGTCCTTATCTGGAAAAGTGGACTCTGACTTTTATGAGCGTTGGACCTATTTTAGCAGACCAAGGTTGAGACTTTCTGGACAAAGGATATGAAATATATTCTCTGCTTTTTTACAAGGAGTATTTGTATTTCTCTCTCAATTCCCAGTAGTGTAATTAAAATTCTAATTAATTTCAGTTATTTTGTCTGGAGAACATACATGTTGAAGCAAAAAAGCAATGCCTCTCTTTTCCGAAAATAAAACTATACTATAAATGGCATTTTACGATCTGCCATATTTAGATAACGTATACTAATCACTAGGGCAAGTTTTTGTTGCAGTCAAATCCTAGGCAAGCTGCACTTATTTTTCACCAACGTTGCAGTCAAAAGCTGCTTTTATGGAAAATTACTTGAAATTACTAGTGGTATGAGATACTCGAATCGATCCGTATCCAAGGCACTGTAGCAAAACTCGGTCTTGGCGACTTCAACTACATCAATGGAATGAAAAAAATAACCCTGTGAAAATATAATTTTCGGCGGTCTATCCTGAATGTACGTCAAATATGAAAGGATCTAAAATTTAAACGACAGTGAAATAATCACGCGATCTATTAACATATAGTGCCAAATATTTCTAGTAAAATGTTAGTTGAATGAAAAATCGAGAAAAGTTGCAAAACGTTGCAACATAAGATTCCTCTAAACAGCTTAAAACACCATACTACATAACTCAAGAGTATATAGGAAGCTGCCGGAAGTTGTAAAAAAGTTGCAAAAGTTGCAAAAACTTGCCCTCCTAATCACTAGGGGAAGTTTTTGTTGCACTAAAATCGCGAGAAAATGCACTTCATGTTGCAGGAAAAAGTTGCATAATGATTTCTGTTGAATTAGTATGGTATTAGATACTCGAAAGGTTCCGCTGCATAACCTAATTCCTGCAGAGCTGTCAAATTTGTTACTCTGCTTTTTCCCGAATATATTTTACCCGGTAGCCTACACAGCAAGAACATTACGCAATGCGGGAATTATTTTCGACAAAAAAGCCACAACAACATAGCGATAACCCTCACCCCCGAAAACAAGTTAAATGACACACCTCAAACCTCCTAAGTCTGCAAACTTGACCCAAGGCGTTGCAGAAAAATTCTCTCTTGGCGACTTTAACAAAATCAATAGCTTGAAGAAGGTGACCCATTGAAAATGTATTTTCAAAGGTCTCGCCTGGGCGTTCGTGAAATGGAAAACCATCTCAAATTTAAACGACAAAATTAGCAAAGCGATATATTTACATATTGTTCGGACGCGGTCGTGATTGGAAGGAGTAGTTGAACGATGAACGTCTTACTTGCAAGTCATTGTGCGATAGATAACACAGTGAGATGCAGATAACCCATCATGCAGCTCTTTGCTATGCATATCAAAGAGAATAGAGTGACACCGGAAATAATAGTTTACAGCATGTTTTATAGCACTCCTTCACATTTAGAGGCATTATTTGATGAAAGTTACCGTGAAAATTTGTATGAAAATTAGAGAAACTGCAAAAGTTGCAAAAACTTGCCCTACTAATCACGAAAAGTGTTGACACCGTATCCGATACAGCTTATCGGTAAAGTTTTTCGACTAAGACGCGGCCGTTATAATATCTATCTTCGAGTAAACAAAAGATTAGTATCGCATTTCCATATCAATACTATCGTTTGCATCCCATGGCGAATGCTTATTCTGTCGAAAATTAATACCTCCTGGATGCATCAATATGAATTAGGCTCTCTACACCTGACAGTCCATGCGAACGAATTACGATCGTTTTCACAATTACTTACTTACTTGAGTAGATTTAAAGTCCCTAAATTCTACTTCTACTTCAAGCAGTTTTGAGCTGCTTTTTAAAGTACGACTTCCACTTCTAATTGAGTAGCTTTCTTGACTACTATGACCACCTCTGATCACACATGCAATACTTTCCACCCGGCTTTGATTGGTGATGGCTCTGTATAGTGTCAGTACAACATCAGAGTTGACATGTGTCTAACTTGTGTTTGGCTGAGCTACTTACCTAATTGGATGGTAATAAACGCATGTATTTTTTTTAATTCTACAATGCTTTTTTAACAAATACTCATTTTTTGACAGCTTCAAAATCCAGCAGTAAGTAAAATTTGCTACATTATTCGTATTTCGCACCAAAATCATCATTTATAATGTTTAACTATTATGATTTGATACAGAAATGTTTTATGTTGGAGAACTACCGAAAAGCTCTTTTAATACTAACGAAGACAGTTCCGTGGATATTTCCATAGAAGAAGGTAACAAATATTCCGAGTTTATACATACAAATACCTTGAAAACAATTGTAAAAAGCATCAATAGTGCTTCATAGAAATCTATTTGTTTTTAAAGAAATAATGATTCATCAACAATATGCTCAGAAAGGACTCTTGGTGACAAAATATTGACAATGTATATTGTAACGAAAACAGTCTCAACCTTAATTTCGAATATGCCAGGTGTTTGCTAATTTGCTAATCATCCGCGGCTGCAACACCAATGGGTGCGGGTTCGGGTCCGACCGAGGTCGACTTCCAAATTCCGATACCCAAGTGTTGGAGGTTTACCTAGGCTCCTCCTCGTCACCTCATCCGCGTCAGCGGTGTCTTACAAAAGCCTAGAGGTGGGCCGTGCTATAAGTCGGCAGTTACGGAAAATAAGAAGAATATCGGCCTGGTGTAAATGACCATAGTAGTCGACAAACACCATGAATACCTCAAAAACAAACAATTTCGAATATACCAGGTGTCTCATTTGCTAATCATCATAGCATTGTTGTCTCTTTTATTGAAGTTGATAAATGTTCTTTAAATTAGAGTCATATTTTTCCTCTATCAACTAAGACTCTGTACAAACCTGCAGGTGTGAAAAGCATTAATATTGGCACAGGCTTAGCTAGAAGGAAGTCGACAACTCTGAATACTATGATCTTAAATAATGGTAAACAATTTAAATTTGTATGGCTTTTTTCTACAGATTCGAGCCAAATTGGATGTGTAAATATTTTTGGAAAGCTGACAAATTAATCAAATGGCGGGGCACAATTGAGAAAATTATTTGTTCTGACCAATAGTATTCATTGCTCTTAGGAAATGTAAGCAAATTTAGAATATATACTTGAAGTTGCCAGGGTCTCTGCATTAGCACAAAATCCATATTCCAATCATGTAGCACAGAGAATGAAGCACGTTTTAAAATTCCATAATAAGTGTGTATAGCATTATTTTCAAAAGTAATTGTTCATTTGATATTTCAGGCAAAGCTGAGCCGGAGGCGCCAGCTTGCTTTTTACTTAAAATATGTCAGTGCACTAAAAATATTCTCTTCGATCGCAGGTTAATCTGCAATTAAAAAACAAAGTAGCCAGCATATCAAATGAGTTCAACTCAGTTGATCAAGAAGATCGATGATTAACATGTGCTTCATTTTCTAGGTTGGGAGAAAATTTCTCAGAGCATCTATGTTAACTACTCCAAGCCTCTTAAAAAGGGGGCGCGCGTTTATCCAGGGAAGCAAATATTGGATAAAGCTGGGCGTGATGTTGCAATCAAAATCATAGATCACAATGATAAGAACTGGGATGAAGTTACCCATCTGCTGAATCTCGAGCATGCCAATGTCATTAGGATGTATGATGCCGGGAAATTCAAAAAAGGCAGTCAACAATTTATTTATATTGTTATGCAGCTGTGTCCAAAAACATTACAAGAATTCATCAATGAAAACAAACACGAGCCATTTATTTTCAAGAGATACTTTTCTTATGCTAAACAAATCGTTAAAGGAGTCAGATTCATACATGAAAAGGGAATTATGCATCGAAATATTGATCTTGAAAATATTCTTGTTTTCCCATCAAATGATAGATGCGGGATATCTGATTTTGGCTTGAGCAAGCAATTGCAGGAGGGACAGTCAGTGGATCCTGTCAGCTCACAAAAGACATTTACAGAAGGATTCAAAGCTCCTGAAATTCACGCTGATCCTAGCACCTACTCATTTCGATCGGATGCATTCTCCATAGGCATAGTTATTAGCATGCTTTTCTCAGAGGGCGTTCATCCTTATGGTCTTCATGACTTTGAGCGACAAGCAAATATAGTTAATAATAAACCCCCCGACCTGTCAAGTGTTGGCGAATTGATGGAACCATATCCTGAAAAGCGGGAACAACTGCTTGATCTTATACTGACTTTACTAAGTCATGATCCCAAAGGCCGCCTGAAACCGAAGAAGATATTGGAGCACGCATTTTTCTTAGGTATAAGAACTTCTCTAAAATTTCACGTATTATTATTATTCTGAACAGAGCCGCAGAAATATCTTTTATGGCTATGGTATCAGTCAGTTTATGTTACGATGACCCCATTGATTGGTACCGATGATGATTTTTTTTTTTGATTATTTATTGAAGACTCATTCGAATTAAATCCGAATACTAGAAGAGCGGAAGAAAGGTGTGTAGATTTGGTTTGCACATTGCAAAAATATTCGCAAACTAGCTTTTTCCTGCGCGCACTAATTATTCAAGTTTTTTACTGAAGTTCGTCCTATTCAATTTCTTATATTACACACCAGTAAAAATCGCTTCTCAAGTAAAAACTGCAACGATGCTCTCAACCCAGCCTTGAAGGGATATTGCTCCACCCATAAGAAATGGCTACGGTAGTTATTTTGCGTCGAAAGATAAATTATTTTTCAGAAGTACTTGTACTTGAAAATGTTGCAGTTTGTTATGATTTATTTGTATTTACCGCGCATTGGATAAATGTGTAATAAATAAATTGACTTCATGACCAATTAGGTGCTAAAATCTGGCGATACAAGGCACTATGCTAATGGCCTCATATACATTGATGCTATCAATGCAATGGGTATTTATTTCTCAATTAATTAGTTCAAGCAACTTGTGAAATCAATTTGCCATTCCATACCCTTACTGATTCAAGTTGCATCCAAAACTTCAAATCAACAATAAATTTATTGACTTTATTTTTAATCAAGTATTGTGTTTTGATATAAAACATTACTTCTATCAAGGCATTAGCGTCATAAGCAATGAAAGTGTTGACTGTGTCTCAATTTACATGGAACTGAGATTTTCTTTCAGATTCATCACGACTTCATCGGAACTCTACCAGTTATCCTGCACTTGACAAAGATAATCTTGAGATAGGTAGGGTACCTAGTTTTAGTATAGATATAATTCCGCCACAATTTGGCGAATTCGTGAGGATAAGTTGACGATAAGGGATGGAACGCATAAGTGAAGATACTAGTTATCAAATAAATCATATTAATCCATATCTCACAACTGAAAGCAGTCCTATTTAATCGGAAATGACATTTTTTACATGTTTATCATGGGTGTAGATCAGAGATGGTCAATTATTTTGCTCCGAGGGCCAAATAAGAAATAAAAAGTACGTCGGGTGGGCGGGTGAAAATTTTTAGCTATATTCTCCAGTGTGTTTTAATTTTATTTCTAAATTGCATTATTAATAGATGCTGCGGAGCGCAACCAACATTTTCAATAAACTTGGGACCCTGATTCCAGTATATACAAATATTTAGTGCTCTAAACCATCTTTGAATTTCAGTTTTAGGCTTTCTTATTTTGACATGCCCGTTAATTCTTCATGGGTGATAGATACGATGAGTCATATAGTAATCACGAGCACTGATTGACTCGTTTTATGTATTACGGATTTGGAAACAATACCAATTTGAACCACATACCGTATAATACGTAATGTTGCAATGGCAACAAAGAAGATATGAACTCAACTATATGGAAAGAGTGATTTCTTGTAACTTTAATTTCTGCTCATTCTTTGCCGCGTGGCCTTTATTTTGAATCTGGATTACGCATTCGAGGAACGTATATGCAGCGTAATCGTGGTACAGTGAGGATCAGGCTTCAAAGTAAACTAATTTCCTAAACTAATATCTATGGTTTTAGTCATTCAAAAGGCAAGTTTTATATTTTGCATTCCAAGTAATCTTTCGCGGGCCGCACTTTGCCCAGGTCTGGTATAGATGCAACTAACGTTAGGTACTGAACAAATTCATACTGCAAGGCAGGTTCAAATACTAGCAACCTAACCTAGCACAATAGCTCACAGTACAACATCAATATGATAAGTATTGAATATGAATATTTTGGGATAAATTACCAAGCAGTAAATAGAATGCTATTTAATTAGTAAAGACTCTGCAGGTCAAGATATTTAGGCTTGGATTTTCAATTAGGGAAATGGGAATATAAAATCGAGATATCTAATGTACGGGACTAGCACATATTTCCTAGTTTCAATAATACCCTTTTAGAACATTGCTACAGATTATTGACAGTAAATTTTATGAAGCCAGGCTCACCGCGTTGAAATACCAGAGGCTGCTATTGATATTTAAAAATAAGTCAATAAAAATTTGCGATGAAATTGATAATTTTGCAGATGAATCACGAGATCATGCGGCTGTCTCTATGACTGAATCAGACTCTCACAATTCACGCACTGAGACAGGTATTTTTCATGAATTTTTAATTCATTGAAGTCTTGACGGTAGATTTCATGAGTCTGTTGCAAGCTGGGGTCGCCCTCACGCATTATTGATGCATAAATCAGTAGGCTAACCATCTGTCTATTGCCGCAACTGGATTTCGAGCGACCCGTGGACAGCTTCCGCTCTTCCATGATAATCTTGCCTAAGGCAGGGCTTTGGAGCAGCTGTAAATTTGCATTGCTCCAGCTCCGGTTCCGGAGCTTTCTTCTCTCATACATTAGCTCCAGCTCCAGCTCTGGAGCTGCATCATTACCACTGTTCCGGCTCCAGCTCCGGCTACGGCTCTGAAAACTATCGAAGGTGTCTGTCTATATCAGGGGTGGGCAACCCGCGGCCTGCGGGCCATATGTGGTCCGCGAGAAGGTTTTGAGTAGACCGCAAGCTAATTTCCCATTATATTATCGAAATTGAATTGCTTAGATTGTGAACTTGCAATGCCAACCAAAATATGGCCGCGACACTTGGGATGTTGATGATTAAAATGACAGTTCCGACGCATGGGCAGATACAGGATCCAGCAGTCACATTTTTAGTAAATCGTCGTACATTACAATAAACTAAAGTAGCAAAATTTTTCTACACGTATCGCGTGCTTAATTGTCACGCGATTTCTTTCTCTGTAGCCTACCCTTGCGCTCACAGAAAGATCGTCGACGATGAAATGTAGCCACAAAATGATTGTCGTATATTAGCGGAAATCTTCGATATCGATATGTCTAGATGCCGAATAGTCATGTCCTTGCAAACTGAGCCAAGCGCGCGGTATACAGTCGACCCGCAATAAACCCAAGCAATAATAATATAAAACTTCTCGGCTCATGGTCGTCATATCGACATGTGCAATGAAATCACGTTTTTAACCTCTCTCCCATTTCGCGTAATACATAGTGATCATTATTTTCGAACCGTACAATGGGCCAACAAGATTGTGCTGATGATGAAATTGCCGGTATGCCGAATACCAACAATATTCACAGGCATAATACATATACCGAGGTTCGGCATTCATGTATGAAAATTGAACATACCACTGCTCTGCTGTTAAATCCCCATAGGAACATGGTTAGTCGGAAAAGGTAGCGCCTAAGAGAAAAAGATTCTTAATTTCGCAAAGGCCTGCTGTTGAATTAAGTGAACTCAGTAGATATGGTTGTTGCATATATAATAGCATCTTATGAAATACGTCGGAGCCGGAGCTACCTCTCAAATAACTGGATCCAGCTCCGGCTCCGGCTCCGACTGAATTTTATGTAGAGCTCTGGCTCCGGATCCAGCTCTGGTAAAAATGCACGGCTCCGGGCTCCGGACCCGGCTTCAAAGCCCTGGCCCAAGGCCCGTGTATCTACAACGGGAGCAAACGTTTTCAAATATCAAAATTAACAAGAAAAAGCGGCGTTCTAATATAACTTATGTTCACTTGCAGTCTTTACTACGGGTTGGTATGTCAAGCATGCAGCCAGAGTTCAAAAAATCTGTTCGTAACTTTGATCGACCACAGTAGGGGAGATGTGGTACCGATGGATCACTGGGACCGAAAATACTTTGAAAATTCTCTATGATAATTCCATGATTACACTCCGTGGACTTGTCTACAATTGCATGCTGGCAAAATATTTCCTCACAAACAAAAAAAATCGACGTGCGCGAACTATTGGGTCTCTCACAGATGTTTTTTTGTTTTTTTTGGGGGGGGGTGTAAACTAAATTTAGATCGACATATAGATTTGTCTTTGTAACCTCCAATACGAACAAACCAGAAATCATTATCATTGCGTAGTGTAGGGCTTGTATCAGGCTGTATAATGACACCTATTATTTTTTTTCGGTACCTTCGTTGAGTGAAAATTTTTTCGATTCATGCATAAAATTCGTAAGGTGGGGACCGATGATAAAATAGCCAAATCAAGCGAAATAATCAAGCATACTAATCATGAAACAAATGAAACATGCCTACGTACAGAAAATCTTTTTGTAATAATTGCATATGATGTTTTATCGCTATAACGAGGTATTTGGAAGTCACACTGTCGATTTTGGGGCAAAACGTATGTACCCTCAAATTTATATGTTCGTGCCTAAATCGAAACGTGATTTTATGACAACATTCAAGTTAATATTTATTCTATTTCTTGACGGTTGCGACCAAACATTCTTCTTTTGCTTGTTGTGGCTTAGATTATAATACTGAGCAAGAAAAGTTGTCACATCTGAGTTTTTTAGAGTATATGTCTCATAGGTCCCCGGGTCGTGTGCCATTGGACCCACCGGGTTGGGACCGATGATACGTTCGAGCAACAAATTTTGAACGTCAATAAATATTTTTTGAAAAGACGGATATTCATGTATATATTATGTTAATAAATTCATTGACTACTGTGTTTGGTTCCCTATGCTTCACGCTCAAAATTTACATCAAACAGGATTTATTTCTTATAGAGGTGGATAAATACGCGATTAACGTATCGATTCAGGATTCCGGCCCGCCGACTGGAGAAGTTTCCTGCCCCTGACATATAGCAAACCACTTTCAAAATACTAGCCATGTTCAAGCATATCCCTTGGCGCAGTGGTTCTAAAAATGGGGGCTTGGAAGTATCTGAAGGGGGCCCGAAGCCATTTGAGAGAAATGATCATTCTTGAACTCGGAAGGGGTTTAATTTGTGCTGAAACCTCCAAGTTTCAACAACGGATTTCAAATGCCATAGTTGCGTCATACCATCCATACGCCGATGCTATAGATTTTAACTGATACCGATACCTCGCACCGATCAAAAGATTATTATCTGACTTAATAGTACCTAGTGAATGCGTGTGGCTGCTAGCTGATGCTATTGGGGTCTGTCTGCCAAGCATCTTTGCAGGTTGCATTGAAAGGCACACAATTATGGTTAAATAAAATATTCCCTTATAAGATCATATGCCATTTATACTATGCATTTTGAATCTAAGAAACATGGATTTAAATCTAAGTGGCTCACAACGTCCAAGTATAGCCACTCCGACTATACTAAATCAGGTCACATTTTGTAGAATGCCAGACTTGAGAAGGGTCAGGCGCGATTCAATGTGACTTTCGGTTTTCGAAATTAATGTAGTATAGCGGCCTTGGCAATTTGAGCCTCACAGTAGAGATGTGAACGGTGGCGGGATAGCGTTGTGGTAGGCTACTTTACCGAGGTCGACTCCAGAATTCTTACCCAAGTGTTGGTTGGAGGTCTATCTAGGATTTCCCTCGCCATCTGATCCGCGTAAGCGGTGTCTTAAAAAGCCTTGAGGGGGCCCTGCTACGAGTCGGTATATACGGAATGATAATGAAGAATGTTGGCCTGGCGTAAAATGACCAATGCAGGCGAAACAACATGAATATGAAACAAACGCACAAAAAAAAAAACAGGTGCGAACAGCAAAGGAAAATTATGCGCCTTGTACGGAAATACCAACAAGAAATTTGCTTCTGGTACGTTTGGGTTATTCCAAAATCTTTCCACTATAGCAGGGGCGGGCAACATACGGCCCGCGAAGGGATTTTGACCGGCCCGCAGACAATTTTCCCTCTTACATGATAATGTGGACCGCGGTCCCAGTATGCCGAGATTCCCCACTACTTGCTTACTAGGTCAAATTTGAGTGACTGTATGTTTGTGTATGCAGCGTGAGAGAGTAGAGCTTATGCGTAACTTAGTCGAAGCGAGAAGACTTGCTTTAACGGCATTTACGATGTACTCAACCCTAATGTCGTTTGTGGTAATCATGGTGCTTGTCAACTACAATGGCCATTTACATCCGGCTGATATTTCTTATTTTTGATTTCGTAACCGCCGACTTGTAGCACGCCACACTTCTAGGCCTTTGCAAAACACCGCTCATGCCACGGGTCGCCAACTCAAAACGGGTCGCGGGCCACTTTTCAAATTTTGTAGAGAACGCGGGGCGCATGAATTCAATATCGAGATTAATTAGTCCACACAGTTGAACAACGACGCTATCTGATCACCTACTCAGCCCTAATGAATTGATATATTGGTAAATTCGGGGTACCGGCCTTATCGAACGCCTTGAAATCAGAATTAAGGATTGCACCGCGTGTTGATTGAACAGACAGAAGCAGACATGGCGGATGCCTGTATGGAAATGCTATTCTCAAATCCACAATGCCGTCCTCATTATCGACGATAAATGGCTTTGATGTGTCATTGCTGTCGTTAAAATACCTGCATTAAATACGATTTATTCCTTGTAGCCCATATGTGGATAAATACGCGAATAATGTATCGATTCAGGAAACCGGCCCGCCAAGCACCTAATTTTTCTATATCCGGCCCGCCGACTGGAGAAGTTGCCCGCCCCTGCATTATAGGCTACCGACAATCCTGATGGGAGGTCAAGAAATGATAGCATGCCACAAAGTGACACATTTTTGGCAGCAGTCACGTTCTTCAGATTGCCACCGTATTCGAACTGCACCTGAAAGTATTTTAAAAATATTCCACATACCACACGTGCAATATCTGTGATTTCGAGGTTTATCCTCATCGCGCGTCATTGCTTCTTAACCCTTTGCAACATCACAGAGTCGCATCTGTGTTATGATGGTGTATATTCTGAACATCATTTGGCTGCAGCTCGACTACAGCGGTTTTTTTTATGAAGAAAATGGCTTCAATGGTCCAACTTCAATATGGGACCACATAATGTTTGGAGCGCAGTTCCTTCTTCACTCATAATGCGATTATCTGGTGTCGTGTTATAAAACGAAATGTAAATGCCGTATAATTTGATTCTATCTATAAATCATGTGGATTGAAGGGATACATGCACGTCTGGTGTCGCGCACTGTTGACCATAATACCGCGCATTGAATTGGTGTGTCTGTACAGACTTGCGAAAAAATAGAGGGAATATCGGAAGGGGCGTGACAATTTCAGTATAACCAAGGATGGCGTGTCTAAAAATTTTTAAGAATCACTGCCCTAGTGAATTCGAATGTAGGCTACTTTTGAATAGCATGAGATGAAGCCACGCAATTATTGTAAGTAAGATCATAAATGGGCGTATCAGTTTGGATTCTCGGCATTTTAGTCAATCGTTTAATTGAACCTGGACATGATCTCTGACATACTGTTGGTAATGTTACAGATCGGATAAAGAAGGTCATTGTAGTAAAAAACAAACAAATTGGTGATATGCGAATTGAAAAAGTTTGAGAAATTGCGCTAGCCTATACTCACGTGAAAGTGTGTCATAATATTGATTAATTCTCTGCGTGATTAAATATCATATAGCTGTAATGAATCTTTTGCAGATGATATACAGCTTTCAGACTCAGTTACCATGCTTCTCGAACCTATTAAAGAAAACGTTAAACGGGTATACAAAGGTAGATACGCCAACAACGATTTGCAACTGGCCATCAAACTACTGGACAAGGGCAAAGAAAGTGAAAGAGAAGTTAAGATACTTGCAGGATTGAGTCATGAGAACATTGTAAAAATAATCGAGGTTGGGAAGTGTGAGTGGAAAGTACCGTGTATATATATTGCAATGGAACTTTACCCGGAAAACTTGGCGGACCACATCAGAAACAACAAGGGAAAATTGTTCGATTTTCATAAATCTTTCAATTTCTCCAAACAACTAGTCACTGCCGTTGCATATCTACACGGAGAACGCATAGTTCACCGTGATCTAAAGCCATGGAATGTTCTTATTGCAAAAGATGGTAAAACGATTAAACTCACTGATATGGGTTTAAGCAGGATGGTGACAGATGGAGAGTCTAAAACTAAAGTATCCTACCTATCAGCTGGGTCCGACGGATTCAAGGCCCCTGAGACCTATAATGATATGGACACGGATAACGGTGGCGAAGGGAATGGGACATACGCTTATAGTTGTGACATCTTTCCGCTTGCCATTAATATCTACTACATTTTCTCAAACGGAAAGCATCCATTTGGCAGGAATCACCATCTTTGGGTTGCCAATATTATACGATGCATTGAACCTAACCTCACCCAAATCAAAATAATTAATGAACAATACACCGCAAAACGTCATCAACTCATCGAATTGCTTACGGCAATGCTTGATAACGATCGCAAGAAGAGGCCATCTGCCAGAGAGGTACTCGTCAAAGATTTTTTCAAAAGTAGGTCATTACTTTATAAAACTCCTGGTTGTTTATTTTGTGGTGTTTATGACAAGGGTTGGATCCACTTCCAATGAGAGTGATGGTGCGTAAAGTACGCCTACTAGTTTTGACTGAGCATGAGCATTGGTGAGCATGAGCATGACTCCTTGGCTGTGGCTGTACATTATATTCTTGTAATGATATTTGTATGTGTGGCACAATTAGACGCATAAGCGAGGCCTGTACCCCATAGTTCTGAATGCACATAAGTTTTTCAGTCATTTCGAAATGATGAAAATGCTCCTTCGGCTGTCACTATTTCAAAAATTACCTGCTGATATTCAGTGTAATTTAGGATCATCATATACTTTTCTGTCTAGTTTGGAATCATCATTGTCATAGATGATAGACAGGATTTCGGCATAACAGTTTTCCTTGACCATAAACGGTAGCTCTTCTCCTGACATTTTTTGTTCAACTCATCCGGCAATACACTCTTACAACGTCATCTGATGCCACGGTCCTGGTGATGTATGTATGTGAACACTGTGCAGTTGAAATTACTCAAATAACATAATTAGAGTATGCACGTTATCAGGTAGGTAACAGCATGTAGGCCATAATTAACTATGCTGCTTTCAGATGACATATATTATATAATATAATATATAATATTATATAAAACATAGTTTCAGCCTCATATTAAACGAGGTATCCGCTGCCTATAGGTGAATTGATAATTTGATGTACAAATCGGAACATTCTTCATTAGGCCTCTCAAAATTGTACCACTTTTATATATTATCAATTAGATTTTTCACTATAGATCATCACCAATTGCATAAAAGTTATATTTTCGTGCCGGCCAAATACAAACCTTATGGCACTTTTTCTACATTCCAAACCAAGTCATTAAAAATTCAACTTGAAATACAAGTCCAGTCTTTACGCTTTTACAGAATGTTTCCACTCCAATGCAAGGAAGTGAGGAAAACGAATATTCGAGTTGAGCCTTCAATGTACAATTCTGAACATCCAATTTTTCCAATTATCTATAGCTCAGTGGTTCCCAGCGTGGGTGATATCGACCCAAGTGTGTGATCTTTAAAAACAAGGGGGTGGTAATTCCAAAGAGCGCGAAAATGTTAGACCGTCCGGTGAGATATATTTAATTAACACAGTCAGAAAATGCACGTGATGAGTCCTTATTGTGCATATGACGCGAAAAAGGTCAACTCAACGGAAAGTGGCCGCTGAAACTGGTTTTCCGAGCACCTACCATCTCGGGAAAATGGTCTTGTTTAGTGCATTTACCAGCGATCAGAGTTAGGTGAATAAAATTTGAGATTAAATGTCCTCTTTTTCGGATCGGCAAATACGGGGGCGGAAATTTGTTTCGAGATTGATAAGGGAGCAATGAGTCGAAAATGGTTGGAAACCACTGGTCTATAGCTATTGTTGTCTCAAGATTCCAATATCTGAACTATGCCATGCCTATCAACGTCGTGTTTACTAATATTCATACTGCTGTATAAATAAGTCTACGAAATTGGATTTTCAAATTTCCAGAAACCAATGAAAGTTACTGTGTTGATCCTGACCTAGTGGTACGTATCTCAGGACAAGCTAGAATCGTGAGTATGACAACGTAATTATTGGATTTAGAATTTTTGTTATTAATACAGCTTGGAGATTCTTATAGCACATGTTGTCACTTCTTATTTCAGAGTTTACCGGACTTGTGTAGGTACTGTGGACTTGGATTGGCCAACAAGCCTGAATTTCTTAGCTGTGTGTCTATACTTTTAATTTCGTTGACTCTCAGAATTTTGGGTGTTAAACCAGCAGTGTTTTGCAACGCATCCTTTACTCCTCACTCAGAGATCGTACCCACTCTTTTCTAATTATGAAACGGGATGTTATCAACCCCTGAGCCCAACCTCCTATCCGACAAGTCACAAACCGTTATCAAAAACCTTAGCGTGATCGAAATTTTAGTTTATAACTTGTTTCTCTAAAGTTAATTTAGTCTCCCTAAGAGTTTGTCTTGTAATTGAGACTGCCGCATAATCACTAACTTTTCAAATGAGTGATTTATCAACTTGATATAGCTACCTTGCCAACTTCACATCAATATTATTTCCTTTTTGTTTATAGGCACCAATTACCTTTTGGGTTGACTGTTATTGTATTCTAGCGAAAATCAGCTGCAAGATTTGCATCACTCAACACCTTCAAACCATTAACAATGTCAAATGCGATTTCTGTGACCCCCTCAACGTAATTTGTATACTTAATTCGTTATCAGGGCTCCGGTACAACTTCGAAGCGATCTAATTCCGATGGATGCCTGGAAACTTTGAAGGTTGGTGTTTCAATATAATTTCAATCCTGTTGCCTTTGACATTTCATGCATACCA
Source organism: Botryllus schlosseri (assembly GCF_051294905.1). Classification (NCBI taxonomy): domain Eukaryota; kingdom Metazoa; phylum Chordata; class Ascidiacea; order Stolidobranchia; family Styelidae; genus Botryllus; species Botryllus schlosseri. The sequence goes on from NC_137238.1 coordinate 21,679,961, forward strand.
CTTCTGTTAATATTCACTTCATGAGTTCCTGTGCTCAACATCAACCAAACATATGATGCCATGATGAGCAAAGATGGTCGATGAAGTGATTGGTGATGGTGGTGGTGGTGGTAGTAGTAGTAGTAGTAGTAGTAGTAGTAGTTGCTTCTATAATAGGCTACTAATCCTAACCCTAACTCTGACCGCTTGTGAATTGAATAAAAATTGTGATTTTTTTCGAGGTGGTGCTCGGAAAAATGGTTTTCGCGACTATACTTTCTGTTGGGTTGACCATTTTTGTTTAGTTAGTATTCGCCTCATTTGCAGAATAAGCCATCTTCGCGTGCATTTTATTGGCCGTCTTAATTAAATATATGTCACTGGACGTACCAACAGTTTTGCTCACTATGGTATTTTCGCCTCTTGTTTCTAAAAATCGCGCATGTTGGGAACCACTGGTCTAGGCTAAGACCAGCCGTAACACAAGCTAATCTGTACTCTAACCCGATATAACGTGACCTTATTCTTAACTCTAACCTTTATGACACAACTCATCTTACCCCTAACTGACCCTAACTATGCACTGCACTAGGTGAGTCTGTGATATTTCATACCACATCAATTTTAATAAAAAACCTACATCTCTGAATCAACAAACTTTTGACGTTATTGTTCACTGATAAAAGCAACAATCGTAGAAGAAGTGATTGAAGCCAGTAGTGTATAATTAGCTTTCCATACTCTTATACGGGTTCTTATTATTAGTCTCCAATTTACACATCCAATGCCTTCAAAAGTAGCCTACTTATTTGGGTAGTTGCGAAACTCAATTACTGTAATGCGACCAAGCCTAGTATTCGTCAATTGCTGACAACATAACGAAATAAACCAAATGCATCTCCGACCTCACGAATAGACTGGGAATCTGACTTGGACAACTATATAACTAGAGCAAAATTCCAGTGATCTAATTTTATTATAATTTGTGAAATGTTTCCATGCTCTAATTCTAACTCTAATCTAATTTGTGAAATGACCCTATGCTCTAATTTTAATTCTAATCCAATTTACTGTTTTCCTGAAAATGCCTCTTTGTCCGAGACATATTGCAGCTAGTTAACAAGAATATCCCTCTGACACAGGGAGAACCAGTGCCAAGCCGCCATCGCCTTACTTACAACGTAGTCATATAGTAGTTATTGTGACGACGAATAATAGCCTGCGAGCATGGTAGCTTGTATTCTGCGAACAACATTCTAGTTTTTAAAACTTTATGTTAGTACACCGCCGTGCTGACTAACACTGGCGAAGCCCATGATTACAACAAAAGAAGTAATATTTTATTAAACTAGTATAAATAGTAGGGATGGTGTGAACGTGAGGTTCACGTTCACGTTCGCGTTCTGTTTGTGAACCTCAGAAATTTAGAGGTTTACGTTCACAAACGAACCTTGGTAGGTTTTGCACTGTGAACCTTTTCACATATTACAATTTTCATTTCATTATAACATCTTTGTATGAAATTGATTGCATTTTAACTGCGGGTCACTCTATGCATGGCGGTGGCAGCATAAACAAAATCAACAAAAGTTGATTACAAAAGTTTGCTCGAAATATCCCGCTTTCCGTTTGTGAATATTTAGTGACTCTCTGCTAAGACACCAACCCGCAATCATACAACATCAAGAACAAAATACACTACTCATGCAGTCCTCGAATGATGCTTATTCAATCAATCAATGAAATTGATATCATAGTGTCTTATATGATGTCGACACAGCCAAATCTCACGCCTCAGTGAAATTCTATCACGTCACAATTTCCATTTGGCTGCAGGCAATTTGACGGTCATTTTTGACCGGCTTGCCGAGCATCAAATTTGGTAAAACGGGTATCAATCGAAAGCTGACTCTGCACTGATTACGAAAATATAAATTTTATTCCGCTCATGGCCCTGGAACTCCCACAATCAGCCTCGAATTTTTCATTGTTATGGAGATTGGCATTGGGACGCAACAATGGTGTCTGTCTCTTTTTTTCTTGAACTACTCTCTCGTTTCGCCAGACAGCATTGTTACGTCCTGAGCTACTATCTCGTTTCGCCAGACAGCATTGTTGCGTCCCAATGCCAATCTCCATTACAATGAAAAATTCGAGGCTGATTGTGGGAGTTCCAGGGCCACGAGCGGAGTAAAATTTATATTTTCGTAATTAGTGCAGAGTCAGCTTTCGATTGATACCCGTTTTTCCAAATTTAATGCTTGGCAAGCCGGTCAAAAATGACCGTTAAATTGCCTGAAGCCAAATGGAAATAATGACGTGATACAATTTCACTGAGGCGTGAGATTTGGCTGTGTCGACACCATATAGGACACTACGTTGATATCCTTGTCTGATGTTAAAAATCTAGCTGGCGTGCAGGGTCAATCTTGACTTTATATGCTTATTTTTGTATCATAAAAACCAAATTCGTGCGATTGGGGTGTTGGCTACTGCTGTAAAACTTTTTCATGGGGTAATATCGGTGGTAAGTATAGAGACATGTTTTACACTCCGCTAAATATCAACGTAGCAATACTCAGACACCAAATACATTATCCGGACTTGTGCAGACCGTTAAGGAGTAAGCTTATTTTCCCTTGCAAGTCATCATCGAAATTTTTGGCAATGCGACGATAGATATTGATTTTATTGGATCAGCTTATTAAATCATTTGATTGCCCCAGTTGAAACATTTAGCCTCGTTCAAAACGTCAGTACGTACTTCAGCATTATGGCATTATGTGGCTCGAGTCGTCGCTAGGTATCGTGTACAAATGCACATTGATATATGCTATCACTTCACTGAAATGTAGGGCTAGAATTAACAATATGACGTCATGTGACGTCATGAGGTTCACGTTCGCGTTCACACGGAACCTTTCAAAAAGGTTCGCATTCAAGCGAACCTGAACCTTTCAGAGGTTCACGCCATCCCTAATAAATAGGCCTACACTAAGAAATATCATGACCATAAACGTCATTTTATTTTGAGCTATGAGCTGCGTGCGCACGATACCCGACAGCGCTTCCCAACGACTAATGAATCGATGTTGGGGCTCCAGACATGTTACTAGCTGAAAGACCATCTCATCCTAAAGATTGATCGTGTGGGGACGTCCTATGCCGTTTCCTAAGCGTCTCGGTCTGGGCAGTGTCTGGGCCATTGCATGTCGAGGCAATGTGCTTTTTGATAACAGCTGACGCCCCATCGATGGGATGCTGTTACCATCGCCGAAACCGTTTCAGCGAGTGTGGAATAGTGTTGTTGGTCACAGGCGAATGGCATATTTTGAAACAACAACAATATTTTGAAACTGAAATAAATTTTAGCACTTCAAAATGCTTTATTTCGCATTCTTCCAAAATCAGATCATCAGCCGCGATTGCGTTAACCCCTGGTATAGTACACTATTCTCGTGATGATGGGAATGCACCGTGATTTGATATGAACTGGTTTTTGTTGTATTTATTTCCCATTCACAATTTCATTCAATGTCCAAGTATTTCGAAAAAAATGTATAGCTCTATAATTCTAATTTTAATCTAATTTGGAAATAGCTGTGTAGCTCTAAATTTAATTATAATCTATTTTGGAAAAACTAATGTAGCTGTAATTCTAATTCTAATCTAATTTGGAAAAACTTGTGTAGCTCTAATTCTAATTCTAATCTAATTCGGAAAAGCTGAAAATTTTCTAGTTGTCCAAGTCTGCTGGGAACAGCTCGTTATTTACGATAAAACACACACTTATCGATAGCTGAAACCATTCCACTTGAAATAGCCAGTTAACTGTACTAATGAATAACTGCACATTTCACCGAATTAAAACCCCACAAACCGTTAAATATCCTACAAAACCTCATAGGAACAAGTAAGCTTGATTTGAGTTGATATTAGACTTGGAACACGTAGGCTACTTAAGAAACACGACTCGCAGTAGTTTTGTGGACTTGGAACAGCCTATTTGGTTGCGAAAAAATCGTTTATAATATTTGTGAAATGTGTCCCAAAGTCAAAGTATTTAGCACTGCAACTTCTTTTAAACTATTCTTTCATTCTCCTTCACAGGAAATGGATACAATTGCGGGGAATCCAAGCACACAATCAATGGCATGTGGGGAGCCTGAATCGGTATTGCAGTTTTCATTGAAATTGAACTTTCATCAAAATTAGTACAAAAGTAGATTTTTTGTCATCAGATAGCTGAGCATTCTCATCCCGCAAAAATAGCGAAGACATCGACATCTTCATTGCCAGTGCATCTTATGAAACAGGACGGGGTACGTTGTCATTTACATCATACATATGGCAGGTACTGATTGTTGTTAACCATTTTCTACCGCTGCTCAACATTGTTTCTAAAGAAACACTGGAGAGACTCGATTTTGACGTCATGTCAATGTGATGAGCGAATTTAGAAGATTGCACGTTTAAAACTGACCCTGTTGTTTCCCCCAAGGTAGTGTTGGGGTGAGATTAGTCATGACTTGCATGGAGTTACGTTTTCCGAATGACTTGACTTGAATTGACTCGAGTCACTATCCGAGGATGACTTGATTTGAGTCATTTGAGGAATATAGAATTACTGTAATCAAACTTTCAAGTCAATTTCACTTCTCAAAGCATAATGAACCGCTTGGCGGCACCAAAAAGTAACCACGTCCTCCCGATATGTACAAACTGCTATCCATTTAGTTAGTTATTTAGCATGTATTATACTCCGTGAGCAGCATTCTCACCAATTTATGTAAATAGTCCCTCACAAACAACTTGACCTGGAGATATTGGGTGATTTGAAATTAACTCGAATTCTGAAAATTCGAGATGACTAGACTTGACTCAACGGCAGGGGTGTCAAACATATGACCTGCTTGACCAATTAATCCGGACCGTGAAGCTATTCTAAGTAATGTGAAAGATGTTTTTGTTATGCGGCTCATTTATATCAGTAAGAAATACTTTCACGTAAATAATAATTAATCCCTCAGGACAGCAAATGCCGAGCATGGCCATTAGCCACGTTTTAACCATAGTGTTGAGTTTCACTAAATTCACTATTAGGAACAAATAGGGGTCATTGACACCAAATTACATGAGCCCAGTCCATAGTTTTCTGGAAAATGGACGAAAAATAGTCATTTACAGAGACGAAAATGCCAACAATACGAAATCGTTGTATCTGAGCTAGGTCGCCTGCATCAAGAGTATATTAGTTACACGAGGAATCGAATTCAAATATCGCTTGTCGCACCGGTACAGGAACATACCTTATTCAGATCCAGAATGCTCCGCGGTCTCCAGAAAAATCCGAATGGTGATACAAAATTATGAACAAAATTTTAGTGACAATGTTTACGGTTTAGTCTCAAGTATTCCTCAAAACGAAATGCCTCTCGTTACGATACCCGAATACGCAGCACGCCGCATTACGACAAAGCAAAGAGATGATAGAAATATGACAAATTATATCATCATTAGAGCCGCAGTTTTCGTGGCTTATAAACTGTATTCAATCGACCAACCATCACATTTTTGACAATGTTTTGTAAAGGCTTGATCATAAAGCATTCCATTAAATCACAATGATATGTACATGGAAGTGACACTATTCGGAATCATTTGACTTATACGCCCACGAGCGTTCAAAATGTTCGAATCCGGTCCGCTACCCAAGCTGAGTTTGACACTCATGCTCTACGAACTTTGACACTTGCCCGATTTGACTCGTGAGCTCACTTGACAAAAAACAGGCATTGTTTTGCCTTGATACTGAAAACTTTGTAGCAGAAGTGGAAGTAGCCTTCCAAGATCATAAACACTTTAATAAACACTGCAAGTAAGCAAAATCTACTTGAGTCTGAAGTCTATGCATTTTGGGACTGATGACCACATCTATGGTTGCATTTAAGGGTAAAGATGAGGTCGGGCCCAGGTCTACTTGTGTTGCGGTTATGGTGAACGTTAGGGGTAATGTTAGAGAGAATTAAGGTTTGGACTTGGACTACGGTCGGCTCAGGTTATAAAACCATCCATTCAACTTGGGTTAGGGTTGGATTATGACAGCTCGACTTTGAGCGGCATGTAATTTGTGATACCACAAATGGCCACACAATGGCAGATAATTGTTCGCTACGGCACCCTCGCGACAGTTCAGCATTCAATTATACTTTTATGGTTGGTAATTCGATAACACAACGCGTGCTCTGCGACTCTTGACCGTTCGTCGTCATTATTCGGTTTGTCTGAATTGACTGTCAATATAAGCTCGTGATGCTACCGATTGCACTGGTATCATTAAAGTTTAATTTATGTAGAAATTACTAGGTTTTGGGAAACAGGAACAAATTAATTATGATACCGATCTCTGAAAAAGAGTGGTACTTAAATCCATTGGCTCTTAACTGTTCTTCCATGTAACTCTAGAGGTTCCAGAGAGACCCAGGGGTTCCGTGGACATAAGATCAGCTCATACATATGATTTGTGATGACACGTCAGTTCTGGCCAAATCGAACTAAAATCCTCCCTAAAATCGCCTATAAAATTCGAATTCGGCATTTCCTACAAACAATCGCCTCTACACAATGGCTGGTTATTATCGGATGTCTAGGGCATCCAGAGAATCCCATTCGTGCTCCTAAACACTATGCTGTATATTGGGGAGAGGCCACTCACTTTTCCATCTATCAGCCATCAAATCGACCCTAATCAAAATCCATCCACCACACTTACAGTGTCAGCAGAAGGAGCTTTTGTCCAGGCTGAAAGCTGGCCACCAGCTGCACTGAAGGTTTGCCTCATGTTGTATTTGTTTCTATGAATTCATAATTCGGTCCATGCAATGCAGTAAGATGAAAGTTTCTAAAAACCCTCAATCTTCATTTCCTGACGATGGGATCCTAAAGAGGGTTAGGTTGAAACACTTCAGGTTTTGATATATTCACATGATGAATATAGTATTGAATGGGATACTAAAATTATTCTTGCGAATATTTATGTACTTTTAATGTCAATGTTTGATCAACACCATTTATAAAGTGTTTACATAGAGGTTGGAGGCCTATACTCTGTCCAAGATCCACTCGCTTCAGTCTAATCACATAAATTAGCAACAAGGTTTAAGAATTCAGTGTTTATAGATTTTACTCAATCCATTAAACGGTGCTATGAATCAGTGTCTCTTTTATCACAGCTCAGACATAAATTGCATAATTTTCAGGATATGGATTTTTAGAGCATCTCCGTTCTCCAACGTCTGGACAAGTTTTCACGATTATGTCGCCAGCACTGCAACCTTCATACTGGCTTGTGGCATTTTTACTAAAGATTTGATACAAATGAAAATTATTGAATCTGCAGAAAATCAGAGATTGTATCATTGAACCATTGATATGTCCAACTTAATGATCCCAATTTACGTATTACATTCGGGCTTCGCCACAGTGTTCTCATGGTGCCAATAAAGAGTTACCTCTTGTGTATTGAAGCGATCACAAATGAATTACTTATACCGTGATGGGTTAATCAACATTTTTGAAGTATGAGTTAAAGAAAGACGTTTTGAAATCGCCCATATTTGTTGAACCATTAGATATTGCTATTCACTATTATTCACATAGGTTAATTTTGCAATTTTGAAATCTACGGTAAGCAACTGCTGGAATGGAGCGCACTTTTTTCTATTTGCGAAAATCAGTAGTGGTGGCATGTCTTGTTACGTGTATACTAAGGTTACCATATTTCTGGGAAGCAGATTCCGGACTCTTTATAGCGCCCACTAGCGGATTTTAAAATTAGATATAACACACCGTCTGTCAATATGACGTCACACTAGCAAAACATTGCCAAATGACTGTATACAGGAATGGGGTGGAACATGGGTCATAAATTGGGCCATCTGTAATATGATGGTGATTGATACTTGCTAGGGTCTGCAATAGATTTCCCCATTGGCCGGATGAAATCGTCTGGCGGGCCATGTCTGCCCTGTCGGGATTGTGTTTGACAGCCCTGCTATACTGTTAGGTCGGGGCGGCTATCTGATTGTGTGTTTTTTTAATCGGGTCCGAAACAACATTTTTTTCTGCCTCCTTCCGCCTAAAAAAATGCACTGAAATTGAGCTCACCATAGGGTAATCGATGTAGCTTCTCGGGCAATTACTATATGCGTTTGGCTGTTGAATATTTTAATTGAATTCTGTTTTGATTCTTCCATTAGGCTACTATGAAATGAACCAGCAGGTTGCACATCCGGTGATTTCCAACCTTTTATGGTCGCGACCTCATTTCTAACTTGAAAATGTTCCGTGGCCCAGCCGAAAACTTGATAAGCTGATTACTAAAAAATTCAGCTTGCTCAAACTTACTCCCGGCCTAGGAAGGTGATTATGTCCAACCTCATCGCGATCCCCAGATAAAGGCAAACGACCCCAAGATTTGGAGCCACTATCTATGACTGAAGCATCCAATCGGCCTTAACCAACTCTAGGAACATACCGTTAGCTTATAACTGCGATTACGATTAGACTTATTTCAGTAAATGATGGTTATTCATGTTTATTTTTGATTGCATTTTGGCAAGGGTGGTGCCTGGCGCTCATACAATATCGAAGAAGAATTTCAAATTGCCTAGCTGAGCGAGATGCGTCCGGCTTCTTGATCGGTAGGTTGTGGGTTCGATCACCGGTCGGGTCATACCAAAGACTCGAAAATTGGTATCCGCAGCTATCCTGCTAGGCGCTCAGCAATCACGGATAGCATGGAGGAGAAAAAATGGGGGTGCAGACTAGATGACCTTACTTAAAAGGCCGTATCGCACCTCCGTCGTCAAAGCATCTCGATGGTGGAGGCGAAAAAGAATACCATACCTCTCTCTCTCTCTCCTAAATCTGCTTGAAAATAATATTGTTTATGTTGATTTACGAAAAACTTTCGAGACTACTTCCAGCCTTCAAAATTCCGGACATTTAGGCATATTTTAGAAATTCCTCCCGGACGCAGATTTTTCAGTGAAATTCCGGACATGTCCGGGAAATTCCGGACATATGGCAACCCTAGTGTATACTCCGTGAATTTTACCTTTTTACGATAGAAAATGAAACATGCTTCAAACTGTTGTAATGTGGTTGTATTGGGTGATAGAAGTATGATTCTGCATTAAGTCAACATGCTTTGCACCAGATATCTATGTACTGTAGCTTACATATCTATTGGTGGCGAGAATGCGCGGTGGTATCATCCACAGCTGCAACATCAATGGATTACGGGTTCGAGCCCGACTCAAGAATTCCTACGTAATTGTTGGAGGTTTATCATGGTTCCTCCTCGTCATATTTGAATTAAATTGTTGGTGTACTTGGCTTAGTTTGTCAAGATAGTTAGTTATAGACACAATTCGAGCGCACAAATGCATCATGGCATCGTAAAATCTGTCGCGTTATTAGTTTGCAGCTACCATACATTTGACGTGCCACAATTAGGCTATGGGTAGAATATTTTAGAATTGAACAAAGATTAATCTGATACCAAAGAATAGAAACAGCACAGCCTAATCCGGGATTCTGGCATACTATTGATAACCAGGCTATTGATCATGTTAATACCAAAGTCAAATTAAATCAGCTCTAGATTTACCTTCGAATTTTCGAACAGATCAATAACAATTTGAGTATAATGATTAATGTACAGTAGTAATAAAAATATCCAATCTCAAAAGAATCAATTGGTGTTATGTTTAAGCTGTGGAACCTACCATCCACGTTACTCGCCACCTTTAATAGGCGATAATAACATGACAAAAGAGAACCAAGATGACGCAGCATGTAACTAATAGGGATGGTGTGAGCCTCTCAAAGGTTCGGGTTCGTGTGAACGCGAACCTTTTTAAAAGGTTCTGTGTGAACACGAACGTGAACCTCGTGACGTCATATTGCTAATTCCAACCCTATCTTTCAATGAAGTGATAGCCTGTATTAGGGTTGCCATACGTCCGGAATTTCCCGGACATGTCCGGAATTTCACTGTTAAAACTGCGTCCGGGAGGAATTTCTAAAATATGCCTAAATGTCCGGAATTTTGAAGGCTTGAAGTAAGCTCATATTTTTTTTTTGTAAATCAACCTAAACAAAATTATTTTTGGGTAGATTTTTGCAACATGAAATTTTTTTTCGCGCTGCGCGCGATTTAGTATCATATATATTGGTTTTAATATGGGGACTACCACCCTCGCAAAACTGCGATCAAAAAATAAATATAAAATAACATTCATTTACAAAAAGAAGTCTAATTGTAATCGCAATTACAAGATAACGGTATTCATAGAGTCGTCGTTTTAGGTCGTTTGGATGTTATATTCAAAGATTCAAAGGTTCTAAACCTGGGGGTAGTTTGCCTTTATTCCTGGGTTCGCGAAGATGTTGAACGTAATTAGCTTCCAAAGTAGGCTGTTGGTAAGCCTGGGCAAATATGCCGACCTTTAATTAGTAATCAGTTCATCGAATTTTGAGCTGGGCCACGGCACATTTTCAAATTGGAAATGGATTCGCGACCATAAAAGGTTGGAAACCACCGGACGTGCGATGTTTATATAGCTCAATGGTGAAGTGCACACCCGCATTAGGCTGATAAATAATCTTATCGGCGTGACATGAACATGATTTAACGATGTACAATTACGCCCCTTGCATTTTCGAAGTCATCATCCTCCACCAGCTCTATTCTACCGCCGACTCTGATTATGTGGGCGGAGAGAGGAATAAAATTATACAGTAATATATGGAAGAAACAATATTATTGACACAATTCATTCAAATCATTTAACGACCAGATGCATATAGTAAACCCCCAGAAGTTGCATCGAATACCCTATACGATGGGCCCAAGATCAGTGTTTATTTGAGCGGGATGAGGTTGAAAATATGTGGCTTCGGTCCAGGTTACAACATACAATACACAACCACATAATCCTGAACCGGATCGCGACCACCTCTAGTCGATAGACAAAGCGTTGCTGGAGTGACGTCATATTGATCGACAATGCGCTCACACCTCGTTTTGAAATCCGCTAGGGGGCGCTGAAGAGCGTCCGGAATTTGTGAAACAAAAATATGGTAACCCTAGCCTATATTAATGTACGTGGTCGTACACGATACCTAGCGAAGACTCGGGCCACATAATGTCGTATTGCTGAAGTACATATTGGCATTTTAAACGTCGCTAAATGTATCAACCGCGGTTATCAAAAGATATAATATTCTCATAAAATCAATACATTCCGTTGCTTTGCCAACAATTTCGACGAGGACTTACCAGGGAATATAAGCTTACGCCTTAACGGTCTTAGCCAGACCAGACAATGTGTTCGGAGTCCGAGTATTGCTACATTGATGTCGAGCAGAGTGTAAAACGGGTTTCTATACTCGCTACCGATGCCATAAACAACAAGTTATATAGCAGTAGCCAGCACCTTAATCGCACGGATTTGGTTTCAATGATACAGTAAAAATATGAAGTCGAGATTGACCCCGTACGCCCGCTCGATTTTTTACATCAGAAAACGATATCAATGTCATTGATTGGTTGAATAAGCATCATTCGCTGACTACGTATATCGCTCGTGATGTTGTGTGATTGCGCGTCAAGCTCACAGCAGTGGGTCGATCGCTAAATATTCACAAATGGAAAGCTGGATATTTCGAGAAATTTTTGGTAACAAAAAAGCAAGTAAAACTTTCAAGGTTGTCAGGGTCCATGCTCGTTTAGTGTTGATTTTTTATGCTGCCAGCGCCATGCATAGAGTGACCCGCAGTTGAAATGCAATAAATTTGAACCAAAGATCTTATAATGAAGTGCAAATTACAATTTACCAAAAAGGTTCACAGTGCAGAGCCTACCAAGGTTCTGTTGTGAACGCGAACCTCTAAATTTCCGAGGTTCACACACAGAACGCGAACGTAAACCTCATGTTCACACCATCCCCAGTAACTAACTATATACATCAAGTGGGCAACAGAATGCCAATGTCAGTCAGTCAGTTTTATAATTATTTTCATCATTTCAACACACCAAAAAACTGTGATGCAATGAAAAGATAGGCAGGTGTCGAAACAGCTTGGAGTAGTCTTTAAGGTCAGACACCCACCTTGGCCTAGGCGAAGTAAAGAAGCGTGCGTGCACACTGAATGAAAAGTAATGCAGAGAATATAAGACGCAAGCGACAAAATGAGGTGGTATGTGGTGGAAGGCGAGGTCGATGTTACGTCGTGATCCGGTAATCCTGAAGGCTCACTAGTATACATTTCGAAGAAATTACTTGTATTTCGACTCGAATGCGGACATGCTCGACGACTGTCGGATAGCCGAAGTAGTTTAATCCCCCAGTAAGAAAGATAGCCTAAGAAATTTCGTGGCTGTTTTCAGGTAGTATCAACATTTAATTCTCATAAAAGTCATGTAATAGCCAGAACTTTCGTTGCGCTTCGCGCACAGTAGCTATGAAGTGGCATCTATGTTTTACCGAAAGTATCGCTGAATATGATTTAGATACCGGGTTGCCTGGTTCCGTTTACACCGCATTGTCGCCTATATCAAATATTTCATCACAGTATGGTCCGCCATAACGTTTGAAACTACCGTTTCGCACTCTAGCCTAGCAGCCCATGACGTGTCTTAAACTGGAAAAGTGAAATTTGACTTTTTTTAAACGTTAGACCTGTTTTAGCAGACCGCCGTTGAAACTTTCTGGACAAAAGACATGAAATATATCTTCCGCTTTTTGAAAGTAGTATTTGTATTTTTCTTTGAATTACGAGTATTTATACGTTGAGTTCTAATTATAGTTTCAGTTCCTGTGTCTGGAGAACATACATGTTGAAGTATAAAAGAAAGTGTAGTAATAGCCTTATATTTTCCGAAATTAAAGTTATACGCTATATAGCATTTTTACGATCTGCAATATTTTCAATCAACGTATACTAATCGCGCAAAGTATTAAAACAGTATCCGCCACAACTTCTCCGTATTGCTATTCAACTGAACTAGGGGCCTTATAATATGAGGGCGGGCGCCATGATCTTCTCTTAAACTCGGTGTTCGAGTAAACAAAGGATTAGTATCGCATTTCCATATCAATACTTTCATTTACAACCCATGATGTGGACGGCTGCTTATGTCAAACATTAACACCTCCTGGGATGCATCAATATGAATCAAGCTCTCTACTGTTTCCGTATAGCCCCATTAGCAGCTTTTGACAGTCCACGCGAACGATTCACGAACGTTTTCACAACTACTTACTTGCTTGTGTAGATTTAAAATCAGTCTATTCTACTTCTACTTCATTCCGCCCTACAACTGTGCACTTCGTCTTTTATACATATCGTTTACTTTTATATTTTATTGCCTTTTATGTACAGCGCTTATACAGCGTTATATTCGGCGCTCTATAAATTATTATTAATATTCTAGTAGTTTTAGGTTGCTTAGGTAGAAAGTACTTCTACTCGTACTTGAGTAGATTTATTCGTCGCTACTTCTATTTCTACTTGAATAGCTTTCTTGACTGCTTTGACCACCTCTGGACTTGTATATCAATAGTTACGGCGTTCCGAGTCAAAAGTCGTTTTCAGATTGTAACGTTTGACCCGACTCAGCTAGAGTTATAATATAACCTATTCAGTCCGAGTTCGAGTAATTGTACAAAAGATCGCACCCAAGTCAAAATGACAATTTTCTGTCATGAATCATCAACGTGTCATGATTTACCATCATAAACAGCTAATGTTACCTAATAGCTGATCGTCCAGCGCATCGTAACTATTGAGAGAGATGTGATATTGAAGTTTGACGAGTAGTGTCCGGTTTTATGTGCAGTTTTAGAGCTAATTATAAGGTTACTAGGCGGGAAGCATGCGGTGTATTATAAAAAGCCTAGAATTGTGTCGTGCTACAAATCGGCAGCTACGGAATACAAATGAAAATTGACCCGGTATAAATAACCATTGTAGTCGACAAATACCATGAATACCTCAAAACAAACATATCTATAACTTACAGCTTACCAGATTCTACTAAGTATTGTAAGTAATTCATTATCTACTGCCTGTAATTTCTGCCTTGATATTTACAATCAGGAACGGTCTAAAGCAGTGGCTCTCAAACGTTTGCACAGAGTTTGTGAAAGCCGCAAGTGCTAATATTAATTGAAGAAGGTGCCCAGCAACAAATTATTTAACCTCATTCTTTCTGATCCAGATAATGAAAGGCACCTAGCCACGTTTTGTACTTGAATATTTGTCATTGATATGTAGGGCTGGGCAAAATCGAGTACCTGAGTGATTCGATTCTGAATCACGTATTCTGCTTCGAGTCGAGTCGAGTTTTCGAGTATTACTCATTATGACGTAATAGCAGTATGCAGTATGCCACAAATAATATAATGCCTGCTATCCATCACATTGAAGATACTTTGGTATTTTTTCAATCATACCGATTTCATTGCACTTTGTGACAATGCTGTGAATTAATCGTGACTTCAGAAATATGGTATTTCCAGTAACCTTCGTATCTTTGTATCATCTGTTTCGTATGCTGTGTCACTGCCAATGAAGGTTTGAAGGCATCCGCAGTGGAAAATACTATCCAAACTAAAATTTTCGTTGATAGATTAACTTTCGGTGGTGAGGAGCGTCTATTTTCAGTACTCGAAAAAATCGTCTTTTACTGCTCGACTCGAATCATTAGATTTATTACTCGATTCAGATTCGAGTACTCGAATCATTGTGCCCAGCCCTATTGATATGTGACGAAATCTGTTTTCGTTAGGCAAAAATTTTTACCAATTTCTCTTTCCACCCATTTTCAAGTGCCCCTCACCAACCCCATCCTGGATGCACCATAGTCATGACGTAGCAACCTCTACGTTGGGGATACTTCTTTCGAAAAAATCCAGTCCGTATACTTTTTAACATGTGAAAACCTTTTATGAATGCGCGCAATGTGACTAAATTGAAATTATGTAGCCTAAAATGAGTTTATGAAAGATATATTAGGGCGTGGAATATGCGTTGCGCAAGAGTTATCGTCAGGGCCGCAACAGCACTTCGTCAGCCCCCCCCCCCCCCCCAAAAAAAAAAAGACGTTGGTCTTGAGACCTCCATAGGATCATAAACCGAACGCCTGGTGGTCGAAGCCCACCACAGGCTGTACGCCGTTTACCGCTACTTACCATCTACATTGAGTGTTCATTTGAATTTTTTTTTTTGGTTTGGGGTATTCATGGTGTTTGTCGACTACTATGGTCATTTACACCAGGCCGATATTCTTCTTGTATTCCGTAACTGCCGACTTATAGCACGGCCCACCTCTAGGATTTTTGTAAGACACCGCTGACGCGGATGAGGTGACGAGGAGGAGCCTAGGTAAACCTCCAACACTTAGGTACCGAAATTCGGAAGTTGACCTCGGTCGGACTCGAACCCGCACCCATTGGTGTTGCAGCCGCGGATTATACCACTGCGCTATCTCGCCACTGAGTGTCTATTTGGTGCGTCAGCTTTACTCGCCTAATCGCGCGAAGCGCGAGAAATTTCTATAATTCATGACTGAATCGGTCAATATGATCAGGAATTGCATATATATTGCTCCCAATTTTTATCCTCTCTCAGCTCACGTAATCTGATTTACTGGTATAGCTGAGTGAGGTGTGTTTGAAAAGGTGTAGGAACCCTCAATAATTATTAAACATCTCCAGGTGTATACCCGTTGGCAGGAACGAAACGGCACTTCGTCAGGCAAGACCCCCAAAATAAACTTGTGTCTTGGAATCCCATTGGGTGATAAACCGACCCCCATCACGTTGCTCGCCTATTCCACAAAACTGCTCAGTGAGCCAGCGCTAAGCGCGGAAACTTTCGATTATTCATGATAAAATCGGTCAATAAGATCGGGAATTGCATATATATTGCTATCAATTTCTTTTCCTCTCTGCTCACGTCATCAGATTTACCGATACTGCTGAGTGAGGTTTCTTGAAACTGTAGAGCCCCTAAATAATAATTAAACATCTTCGGGCGGCGGACCCGTTGGTCTGCTTTATCGAAAAATATAGAATCGCCCAAACGTATACTAAACTGAAAGATCAAACGATTTAAAATGGGTATTTCCTCACTGGCATATAATCTTTCCCTGTGAGATGGTATTTGTCTTGTGAGGTTCAGATTGCCAAGAAAGGAACATTCGGCGCCAGTCATTTAGGGGCCTATGGACAGTTTACCCTGTATGTAGTTTGTATATATAACGAAGTTTCCGGTCCGCATAATGGCAGTCATTCTCGGCCAAAGTTTTCTCGCTGCCGATCGTTCTTGCACACTTCTTGGAGTCGCATGTTACATAGGGTTACCATATTTTGGAAATCACTTTCTCAAAAATTTCAAACCGACGAAAAAAGTTAAATTTTTCCCATTTCCTGGTCGCTTGACTTAAAAAGTCAGCTTTCCAGCCCAGGTCCTGAATTAGCCGCCGGAGCGTTATTACAGTCGAATTTGGCCCTATATTTAACCAAAATTCTCGAAAAAAGAGGACAAAATCTCAAAAAAAGGGACATTTGGGCACCCGCCGAGGACACTTTCAAAAAAGTCAAAAAAGAGGACAAATCCTCTTAAGAGGACGTATGGTAACCCTAATGTTACATGGCCCAAAACAGAGGTGGTCAGTAACGAAGTATATCTACTTTTTGGAAGTACTCAAGTAGTTTTCCTCTACTTCTGGTACTTACTCAAGTAGATCTGATTTTCTCTACTTCTACTTCTACTTCGTAATATTTTGTGATCTACTTACTTACTTTTCGCTATTTTCAGTTTGTCCAGTAGAAGTAGTTTTATCCCCCAATACGAAACATAGCATGAGGAATTTGGGGGCAGTTTTCACGGAGTACCAACGTTTAATATTCATAAAAGTCAAGCAAAGCCCAGAAATTTTGTTGCGCTTCGCGCACAGTGGTTATATGGAGTGACACATATGTTTTCACGAAAGTATCAGTGAATATTATTTAGTAACCGGATTGCTTGATTCCGCTCATACCGCATTGTCGCATTGTCGCCATATAAAATATTTCATCACAGTAAATATGGCCCACCGTAATATTACAGAACTACCGATTCGCAATCTAGCAATTACCTATCATATCGTAATCTAGCAGCCCATGACGGGTCTTGCTAATCTGGAAAGTGCTTTTTGAACGTTACATCCGTTTTAGCAGATCAATTTTGAAGCTTTATGGACAATTGACAAAAGACATGAAATATATATTCCGCTTTTTAGAAGTGGTATTTAAATTTCACTTTGAATTCCGAGTATCATACTTTAAATTGTAATTACTTTCAGTTCTTTTGTCTGCAGAACATACATGTTGAAGCATAAAAGCAAGTGTATAGTAATGCCTCTATTTTCCAAAAATAAAGCTACACTGAATATAAATTTTACAATCCACAATATTAGTTATTAACGTAAACTAATCGCGCAAAGTGTTAAAACCGTATCCGATAAAACTTCTCCGTATTGCGCTTCGCCCAAACTTGGGACCTTATACTATGGGGTAAGGCGCTATGTTATGATATTCTATAAAACGGGGTTTTATAGTACACAAAGGGTTAGTATCTAATTTTCATATCAATACTATAATTTGCATCCCATGATGCGAAAGAATGTATATTCTGTCGAAAATTGACACCTCCTGGGATGCATCAATACGAATCAAGCTCTCTGCACCTTCTGCATAGCTCAATTTGCAGCTTTTGTCAGTCCATGTGAACGAATTATGACTATTTTCAAAACTACTTACTTACTTGAGTAAATTTAAAGTCAGTCAATTCTACTTCAAGTAGTTTTAGGTAGCTTACGGAAGAAGTACTTCTACTCGTACTTGAGTAGATTTTTTTCGCCGCTACTTCTACTTCTACATGAGTAGCTTTCTTGACTACTTTGACCACCTCTGCCTAAAAATGTATATGTCTTGGTGCATCGTGGCGAGGTAATGGCCAACGCTGATATGCCCATTTCTATAAATCTTGCGCAATTTTTTTGGGGGAGGAGTACCAAATAATCAAGACCTTTGGCAACTTGAAATCGCGCGCGGCGCGAAAATCTTCTGACTAAGTTGCATAAATTTGCAAAAAATACTCTAATATTTATGCTAATTCACGAAATTATTTAGGGCACCTTTCGAGCTCGGCCCCCTCAATTGGGGGGTTTGGGGTGCGGCAGTTACGGCCCTGGTTATGGTTACATATTTTTGTCAATACAGTGGTCTCTAACCCATGCACCTGGGTTGAACTCTGAGTATATTAGCCCATACTCCGTTTTATGTTAAGCTTAATAGTCAGTTGATTCGGTGTAGTTGCCTCATGATGTTCGGCAAAAAGGCTTAGAATATTCCGTTATTTTGTTCGAGGTGACTTCATGAGTAAAGAAAACAATGTTACGGTGAGTAAATCAATATGCGTTGTGCACGTTTCATTTTAAATCCGACCCCGCCTATTTTTACTGAATGTAATATTATTTTTATATCCAATATTGTGCTTTTATCTGGCCCACCCAACCTTGTTGTAATGTTTAATAAGTCATAAATAAATGGATTACGACCTTCCCTTTTGTGTATTTATTACCAACGACTGCGTCCGTTAACAAGTTTATAGAGGCCTTTAAATGGGTTGTAGAGAGTATTTCTCCAGCATAGGCTACATCATGGACCTCGGATGGACATCTTCAATAGCTTTACTTTTATTCTGATTTGATTGCCATATTATTATCACAGCATGTGCAATAACTACACAACAATTATGCAAATTATCGAAATGGTGGTGTTTATAAGGTAAATATTGCCTTCCTCATTCGGAAGCTAATAGAATTGTAAAATGTATATGGATGATTTGAGTCAGGAAATTTGAGAATGAAGTGTTAGTTATGACCAGCTGATGCCTATACTGCATCAGGAAAGCAGCAGTAGCCTACATTGCTTCGAATGACTCACTTTTCGATGTGGCATGGAACTGAGTTGCGTTGCAGTACAGAATTAAACCTTTCGAAAGTGCTAAATTTTCTCTGTAACATAGGCCTGGTTTGAAAATTGAGTTACAAACAGGTTTTTCAACTGAACACAATTCAGTAAAATTGATTAAAGCACCTCTTGGAAAGTCTGTAGTCATTGGACCTACCAGCAAATTATAATAAACCATCACTCGATTTTTACTCAAGGAGTGGCCCGTACATACCTTTGTTGTCATTGTCTGACTCGACACCAACTGTTATAAGGTTATACTTGTGTTTTTATATTTTTACTATTATATGACTTACCTCATCTATTATTGGTAGATTATATTATATATAGTTTTACTTGAATCACCTATCTCAGATTATTTTCATGGCTGAAGGAGGCAAAAGTTCTCATTCTGCGGATTCCCATCCAGCTAATCCTTCATCACACAGTGACATCGGTAAGTGACGATATGCCTGGTTTGAACCGGGAAAGTAAGAATTTATATCGGCGCACATTTCAACTCATCATCTTTAAGTGATTTGTTCGTCTTAAATGCCGAGTGTATGACTGTGCGTTTTGTCGGTAATTTCACATTTTGAACATAGTTCAGTTGCGATTTGAAACTTAATATCAGATAAACTAGTAAGCCTACATGCTTCGGTATTACTTGCCATCAATGAATATGAACAGGTGTTAATGTGCTTTTATTGGATATTGATATTTATGAAATTCACGATGTGATCAGTATACTGCATTTTTAGAAAGTAGGCTTATATTGAAAGGGTGGTGAGACCTATGTCAAGCTAGAGCTGCTTATCACAAATCTCAGCTTTGACAGAGTCGCAACAAAAAAGTCAAAAATATGAACTGTCTCATTTACATTGAAGTTTAGGCTATGTTATCAAATAATAATTATCGCTGGTCGATATCAAAGTTTAAACGAGGATGGAATCAAATGGTTTTAGAAGAAATTTTTTCCCTGATTCCGGAAATGCCAATACTCTTTGCTGACACATCCGATTTTTGAGATATTTGCATTTTAAATTTTCCCGTTATGCTATTATCTTCGTAATATTGTGTGAAATACAGAACCGTAACTGCCGCACCCAAAACCCCCCAATTGGGGGGGGGGCTCGAAGGGGGCGCAAAATTATTTCGTAAATTAGCATAAATTATAGAGTATTTTTTGAAAATTTATGCAGCTTTTTCAAAACATTTTCGCGCTCCGCGCTTTTTCTGCTTGCCAAATATCTTGATTATTGGGTACTCTTCACCAAAGAAAAAATACGCAAGATTTATAAAAATGGGCACATCGGCGTTGGCCATTACCGCGTCACGTCACACCGAGATATAAAGTTTTGGGTGATGTAACATGCGACTCCAAGAGGTGTGCTAGAACGATCGGCAGCGACAAAAACCTTGGCCGAAAAGTACTGCGCTTATGCTGATACGTATAAGTTTAATTGTCCATAGGCGCCTAAATGACGGGCGCAGAATGTTTCTGTCTTGGCAATCTGAACCTCACAAGACAAACACCATCCCGCGCGGAAAAATTATATGCCAGTGAAGAAATACCTATTTCAAATCGTGTGCGTGCTATAGTTTAGTACATTTATGCGATTCTACAATTTTTTGATATTGTGGAGGTTACGAAATAACATCGTGTAACGAATTCATGCCACCGGGTCCACCCGACCGAAGATGTTTAATTATTATTTACGGGCCTTACAGTTTCCGAGACACCTCACTCAGCTCTACCGGTAAATCTGATTACGCGAGTAGAGAGGACAAGAAATTGATAGCAATATATATGCAATTCTCGATCTTATTGACCGATTTTATTATGAATCATTGAAAATTTTCGCGCTTAGCGCGTGCTCACTACATAGTACTACTAATTACGTGGTAAAAGCGAACAACGTGATGGAGGGGGGAGAGTCGGTTTATCACCCTATGGGAGCACAAGACCCAAGTTCTTTTCGAACCTGACGAAGTGCTGTTTCGTTCCTACTACAGGTATAGGGGAGATGTGGTACCGATGGATCACTGGGACCGAAAATACTTGAAAAATTCTCCATGATAATTCCATGATTACACTCTGTGAATTTGTCTACAATGACATGCTGACAGAATGTTTCCTCACATGCAAAAAAAATCGACCTGCGTAAGTTATAGGGTCTGTGACGAATGATTTACGTTTTAGGGGGTGTAAAGTAAATTTGGATCGACATTTGCATTTTTCTATATCACCTTTCAGACTAACAAACCCGCCATAATTTGTGATGTGAAGTAATAGGCTTGTATCAGGGTATATAATGTCACATATTTTTTGAATCAATACCATCCTCGAGTGGACTATTTTCAAGTCAATTACAATATTTATGGGGTGGGGGACCTGTGATACGGTGGCCAAATCAAGCAAAATAGATGGGCCAAATAATCACTTAACAACAGAAACTCGCCTACCTGTATATAGGCTGTAAATCTTGGTCACCTGTGGTGTTTTATCGCTATTACGAGGTATTTGAAAGTCAAAATGTCGATTTGCGGGTAATATGTATGTGGCATTAATTTTTTAAGTTCAGGCGTAAATCAAAACATGATTTTAGGCCAACATTTGAGTTGATATAATCTATTTTATTCTTGAAGGTCGCGACGAAACATTCCTCATTGGCTAGCTGTAGCTTAGCTTATAGTACACAGCAAAACAAGTTAACAAATTTGAGTTTTTGAGCGTATATCTCATAGGTCCCAGGGCCGTGTACCATTGGACCCACCGGGTGGGGACCGATGACACGTTCGAGCAACAAATTTTAAACGTTCATAAATATATTTTGAAAAGGCGGATATTCATGTAAATGTCCGCGATAGGTAGAGCTTGTATCGAAGTGTTGAGACAGCAAAAGATCCACTATTCTCGGCTGAAGATTTGAGGGCCAGAGATCATTTTGCAATTTTTGATCCATCGGTACCACATCTCTCCTATGCCTGGATATGTTTAATTATTATTATTGAGTGGTCCTACCTTTTCAAACCCACCTCATTCCGCTCTACCGGCAAATCTTAATACGTGAGCAGAGAGAGAATAAAAATCTATATGCAATTCTCGATCATATTGACCGATTCAATCATTAATTATACAAATTTTTCGCGCTTGGCGCGGATAGACGAGACAATGCTACTCACACTCAACCTAGATGATAAGTAGCCGAAATAGCGTAAAGCCTGAGGGCGGCTTCGCTTGTGCACAAGCTGCGAGATCGTCAACGACGAAACATATGCAAAAAATGATAGATCCATTTTCACCGAAACCGTCGATAGTGCAATGTCTAAACGTCGAATAATCCTGTCCTTGCCAAATGAGCCCAGTGGTATACAGATGCGACCCGCGATATATGTTAGTAACATATTCATTGATAGAATTCAGTCATTACCTTGGAAAATATTTCGCGCTTGGCGCGACCATGGCATGACCATACACTGCACAGTTTCATGACATATTTCTTATCAATTTTGGAGCGTAGTAATATAAGTCTTGTTTACAATGGTACCTAATTCGGTTCGCTCCTATCGGACGACTAAAAACGTTATTCCAGTTGCCCGCGCAACGGTTCGTAAATCTCAAGTGTCCCTTAGGCTGAAAAACTTGGCTACCCCTGATATCGATAAAATTAGACAATATACTTGTAAATTACAATTCAGTTGCATAGAGGAAGAAAATCGCAATATGCAGTTTCGCGATGCAGTCACTAATTGATGCAATTTTTGGAACTATACCATGATACTGTGACTGAGAAAATGCATCGGCTGGTTTTCTAAAATTATATAATTGATGTAAATCTAACCAAACGATGCTTCCCACTTGACAAAATCAAAAATATTTGTAGTGTAGCTTAGCTGTTTGGGTCGAACAAATGATTAAGAAAGACTGCAAGTCATGGTCCTTGAATACTTGACTAAGTACACGTAGACTAGATATAGGCTATGGTATTTGACTACTTACTAAATTTCATTTATGACCAATGTCTATTAGTAGTAAGAGTGTGTGTGCATGTAATCAGTATAGTGTGTAATAAGAAAATTAGTAAGTTCAATCTCTTTATTAGTTGCTGACTCATACACATGTGCAAGAGCTACACTTATATTTTTCATCAACATTTTAATTATACAGGATTGGATATATGTCATATTTGAATGATTCATACATATTAGGATATTAGAAAGTTCATGTTATAAAAACTTATAAAATATGAAAAGGAAGGATATTTTGAAAATCACTTTTTCATGTTAATTGCATAGTGTATAATTCGAGCTGTGCCACAATGAAACAATTTTACATGCCATCGGTAATCATATATTTTTGCATATGTTTAATGGTTATATGATAGTTATTTAACCGTCACTGTGGCATATAATGTTCGAAGTACATTGGTAATACTATTGGAGTCGGAGTCGGAGCCGGAGTGGGTGGTAAAATTCACCAACTCCACAGCCCTGGTCGCAACAATGCCCTCTGGAATAGTATGGCGCAACGCAGGAGTAAGTGCACAGTGAGAGTGAGAGTGTGAATGCTCAATCGCTTGCGCAACAATGAACAATACACTTGCGGTGTGCACTGCTCCTCACTTGCTGCCAGACGGCATTGTTGCGTCAAAATATCGAACTCCGTTACAATGCAAAATTCGAGGCTAATTTTCGGGGTTCCGGGACCACGAGCCGAATTAAATTCTTACAAATCTTTTTTATTCTGTGTGAATACTGAAAAGTATCGCTTTTTTATGTTTTGTTTGCAGCAACACTTGCTAAAGGTGAATCTGTTGGCCAAACGTTCATTAACAGTTCAATTAAAGTCGATAGTGGAGACCATGTTTATGGCGACAAGATTGTCTACAATTTATATAGTATGGCACTAACTAATGTATCAGGTAAGTCATACTAATATCTATGTTCCTAGTTGTGATGTTTGTAATTTGTCTCATCGTTGCATTGGTTTTACAAAATAGTTAAATGAACCGGATAACGCAATCTTATTTGTGTTATTGCTCATTTTTTAAACCTGGCCGACAGGGATCAAATATTGTGGCCCTGGGTTCAACCAATACAAACGAATATAGCACACCAATTAAGACAATTCAAGCAAAAAATGATATGACTTTGGCCTGGATTTGTCCTCACTTCGGATTTTTGCATCAAATGACCGTTATTTAATGTGACCGCAAGGGACGCTTTAGCTAGGTAATAGTCTATGAGTAAACTCGGAGGCTACTACAGAATTAATCTTTACTCATACTTCACATGGGTGAAACCTCATGACATAATATTGTTCCAAAGAGCTATTTACAGCTCGAGTACCGTATACCAGTGCTGCCAATTTAACCAAACGCCATTTCAGTATTCTGTTCTGATCATATGGCAGAAATTGAACAAAAAAACTTGAATAACGGCGACAATTTTAATATCATATTCTGTTACCGTAAAGCAAAAGCTACATGGCCTAGTTTATATGAAAAATTCATACATAGAAGTGATGAAAATGTTTCCAAGCACCAATTTATACTTGATAAAATCTAAATTGTGTAAAAAGTCAGTAGTGTGTCGTGAGAAACTGTTGAAATATGAGTGGAAGTTTTGAAAACATCACCACTTGAGTAGTACTAAAACCAAAATCCTGATTGATTACATGAAAAAATATTTTGCATGGTGTCTGACTAACTCTGAATCACCAATTCATGTGGTCAGGCCAAAAAAAGGCATATAAAATCCGACGCGATATATCACTATTCTCGATTTGGACAACAACTTTAATTCTAGGTACTAGTTTACTATTGAAGTCCAATATTTTACTTGGATCTGAATGTATTTTTCCTTAAGATCAATTTCAAAAACCTTCATTACCTTCAAGTCACGAAGTTGACTCTTTCAAGAATGCTCCTGTTGGAGAAGGTGGGTAATTTTATAGTATTTTATGGGATAAGATATATGGTAAATGTGTATTGAACAATGTGACTCATTTTACATTTTGAGTCCACATCTTTATCACTCAATCAAAAGTGCCATTTCCCAACTCCCTATAACCACTCTAATTTCGTTTAAAGCAGGGCCGGCCAACCCGTGGCCCGCGGGCCAACCCATGGCCCGCGAGAAGGTTTTGAGTGGCCCGCGAGGTAATTTCCGAAATTTCTAATATCATCAAAAATGAATTACACAGATTTTGAGCTTGCAAGGCCAACCAAAACTTTGATTAGTCTGGCCGCAATACTTGAGATGTGATGACGAAAATATCAGTTCCGATGCATTGACAGATCCATCAGCCATTCACATATTGGTACATCTTCGTACACTACAATAAAGCAGAATAATTTGCGATAGATTTATCAAAGGTAAAAAATTTCTACAAGCTTAGCGCAATATGTTGTCGCTCGATTTCTTGTTTTTAATATTGTTGCCCTTTTGTGAAAATGGAAGAACACCCAATGTATCAGATTGAGTCTGACTATATTCGCGATTACGAGACAGAGTGTCGTTCAATATATGCGACCTTGCGTTTGCGCTCGCAGTAAGACCGTCCACCGTGAAACCTATAGGCACGAAATGATTGACGCATGTTGGTCACAGCTTTCGATATCGATATGTCCATGCGCCGAATAGCCCAGTCCTCGCAAACTTAGCCCAGCGATATACAGCAGGCCCGCAATATAGTCAAGTGACAATATTATTGACCTATGAACTTCAAAAAATTTTCGCGCTTCGCGCGAATAGTGGCCCGCGCAAAAGTTCATCAATCGAATGTGGCCCTTTGGCCGAAAAGGTTGGCCAGCCCTGGTTTAAAGTATCACAAACACGGCTCGAATATTGTGAATAATACTAGTGACGAAACTAGCTGATCACAATGGCATCAAGAGACACTGAATTCGCATACTCATTCATGTCCAATTGTCCATATTTGTTGAAGTGAATGCAAATTGGATAGACTAATTCGGTAATGACACTCTCATTCAGCGGTTCTGAAACTGTGGGACGTGAAAGATACCAAGGGGGCTTGAGGCCCTCCGACAGTAATGATACATTGTCGGGGTAGGAACCAATTTTGCTGTGCATGCATTTGTTTATTTGCTACAACAGCGGAGATGTATTTCTATGGATCAAAAATTGCAAAATGATTCTCAGCGCCCAAATGTTCAACCGAGAACAGCGGATCTTTTGCCGGCCCAACACTTGGATACAATTTCTGCCTACTGCGGATATAGGGCCTATATGTGAATATCCGCCTTCTCACAAAATATTTATTAACGTTCAAGCTTTGTTGCTTGATAGTATATCATCGGCAACCACTGGGTGGGTGCAAAGACACACGACCTGGAGACCTTTGAAACATGCGATCAAAAACTCGGATGTTTTAATTTTTATTGAACTTTTTACTACTATCGAAGCTACAGCAAGTCAAAAAAGAATGTTTGGTCGCAACTCGCAACCTTAGAAATAAAGAATAAAGATTAAGTCAAATGTTGGCAGAACACGACGCTTCGATACAGGCTCGAACTCATACATTTGAGGGGACATAGGCTTACATATTGCCCGTAAATCGACATTGTGACTTCCAAATAGCTTGTTATTGCGATCAAATATCACAGGTCATTATGATATAGAGCCTCTTTGTATGTATGTCTGCTTCTGTTGTAGAATGATTTGGATATGATATCATCGACCCCAAGCACGCTGCAAATTTTGTAATTGAATTGCAAAAATCCACTTCAGGATGATATTGAATAACAAAAATATGTGTCTTCATATAGACTGATGCAAGCCCTACTTTTCACATTAAAAGTGACTGCCGATTTGTTCGTATTAAAGGTTACAAAGAAAAGCGAAATTTATTTTATACCTCCCAAAACAGATAACATATGTCACATAAACTCCATAACTCGCTCAGTTCAAAATTATTTGCCTGCGAGGAAGGATTCTGCCAGCATGCATCTGTACAATATTTCACGGAGTGTAATCATGGGAATATCATGGCGAGTTTTTCAAGTATTTCCGGTCCCAGTGTCTCATCGGTGTGAGGACGTTTGATACCAGAGTTCATACTGACCAGAAGACAACTTCGAGTTAGAAGTAGGCTACTACGTAACAGCTACAGCTACTTTTTCACTGGAGTAGGCTACGTAGATAGGTGCAAGGTTGCGGTGCAGTAAGTAGCCTACTTTCTTATAAGTTCATGTCGTATGTTATGCATATGCCCTGTTTCTGCGCGGCAGTCTGAATCTTGCGCTGCCGATTATAGGCGCAGAAGCCTGTCTATGGGGTTATCTACGGATGCTAATCGTTGTAATTCATACACGTGATCCATGACTTTATTAACAAAATAGCACGCCCAACTTGATGATGATAGCTGACACTAAGCACAGCAACAGCAACAGCAACATACAGCCGGCGAACGTAACAGAATCAAGATAAACGTAACTAATGTAAGATTTACAATTAATTTTGCGTCAACGTAAATAACCAACAAATGGTGGTTCGCAGACGCTTTATATAGCGGCAAGAACAGCCTATCTGAAAAGGCTTGATTACAAATGATTACTGAAATCAGGATTAACAAATGAATTGCGCAAGCGCAAACATGCCCTGTTAATATAATCTAGAATGGTTAGACGCAGGGTTAGACGCGGAGCTGTTTATAATCGTAGACTATAGCCACTCTTAATATGCTCAATTTTACTCGTTTCCTAGAATGTAGCTCCTGCAGCAATGCATTTTGCGACAGGTCAAAAGTTCTCCTGCAAATGATTGATAAAGTTCAGTACGATAGATGCCTATTGTTAACAAGCCATGTCCACATTTCCTAATTCTAATACGCTAGTGAAATGGTGTTTCTCGGTGTCAGCTCATCAAGCAGACACTTTTTTTCGTGTTTTCGTCAGTTTTGTGGCAGAAGAAAAATCTACTTACTGAGCAATACGTGAATATGGCTTTCTGCAGTAGCTAATAAATGCTCAAACCTCAAACTTTGTTGAATTGTAAATTATTTCCCCGTATTTATGGCATGACCAAATTCACATTTGCATGTTGAAAGCTGGTATGGGTGAAATTGAAGAACCTCGGCCGCTGCGATGAACTACCCACCACCAATGTTGACTTGACACCAACACTGAGTGGTATATCGCACATTGAAAATTATACATCGTAACACCGACTTCCTGAACTCATATTTGAAGGCAAATGTGATGGTGCCTATAATCCAGGGGTCACCCACGTGGTGCCCGCGGACTACCGCGAGATCCAAATGAGTTGCCCGCGGTCGCTGTAGCAAATATTCAAATGTAAATCAAAGGTCACAGTGGAGAACGATTCGATGTGAACAGCAGTTGAACATAGGTCAGTCGACCCTAACGAACATAAGACGCAGTTTTCGATCGGGGCGTTGCTCGTCTTCGCCCACGCAGAGGCTTAACGGGAATCCAGTTAATCCCGAGTCTCAACGCGGACATTGGTGCTTCGACGCGCACTGCGGATACGTAGCCTAACTGATCCCGGAGACGCTGGTTTGAGTTCCAGTGAGTGACAGTTTTTGCTGTTGGTAAGGGGCGTCAACCCTGCCCAAAGCTCTGAATTTCTGAAGTAATCCAACTGTGCACTGATAAACGGTGGGAGTAACTGGTAACCCTTCGCATTAATCAATACGTAAGTACTCATGGTTTCAAAAAGATTGGTCACCGCTGCTATAACCTATTAGTTCTCATATATGGTACTGACTTCTCCGCAACTGGAATAGTAACTCTGATAAATTGTTGGTATATTTATTAGGAAGACTTAATTACAAATTGCTGGACACGACGATTGAAATCTGACTCTATCTGTTTTCGGTAAGAATATATTCTTTCATTCAGGTTGGAAACGACTTTCTGAAACTTTGTACTTTAACAATAAAAGGCCTATAAAAGAAGGAGCAAATGTCTTTGAAGGAAGGCAATATCTTACTCGAAGTTGGTGTGAAGTTGCAATCAAAATCGTCAACTGCATCCACATTAGAGAAGAAAGCTACGAGGAAGTGGCTATCCTACGTAAACTAGAGCATCATCCCAATGTCATTAAGGTTTACGATGCCAAAGTTATGGAACAAGAGACTCTGCCTTTCATATATATATCCATGCCTCGTTGTCCAAAAACATTGAATGACGTCATCAATGAAAGTGATCTGAAAAAGTTAAACTTTGATGAGTCTGCTTCATATGCCGAGCAAATTGTTAAAGGAGCTTCATTCATCCATGACCAAGGAATTCAACATCGCGACATTAAGCCGGAAAATATTCTTATTGCAATGGAAGGCCACTGCTTGATCTCAGATTTTGGTCTGAGCAAAGAGATTCAGGATGGACAGATTACAGTGACCATTAGCGAACCAATAGTAGGCACAGAAGGATACCAAGCACCTGAAATTCATCAGAAGCCTCCAAGATATTCTTACCGCTCGGACTCATTTTCTATCGGCGTAGTTCTCAGCATGCTATTTTCTTGTGGTGCCCATCCGTATGATGGACCAATCCCAGCGTTTCGTCGAATAAACATAATGCAGAACAAAGAACCTGACTTGACAAGTGTTAAAAAAACCATGCATCCATACCCAGAGAAACAGAAACGATTGCTTCGCCTGATCCGAAAGTTATTAAGTCATGATTCCAAAAATCGCCCGCTACCCAAAGAAATGCTTCATGACCCATTTTTCAAAGGTAGGTAGATTTTGAAATATTGGACTTTGGTATTGCGCTCTTGCAATTCACGGATTTCGCCTACTCTGTTAACTGACCATTATGAATTTTCAGTTGACGATCCCTGCTACACACATAACACTGGTCGACATTTTTCAACTTTTTGTTTTTTGTTTTTTTAGAACGAATAATTGAATTTACCTAATTTGACGATGCTGATTCCGAATTTGCCGTCAGAATTCGCTCATCACGTCACAATTTTATGCGAAAATCAAATAATAAGTGTAATCAAAAACAGCTGTATTAAGGGCGCTTATGCCCGTTTAGGTCCGTATATGATACGAAACACATCCTACAAAGCTCTCTATACTTACTTTATTGGATTTGAGGTGTTATTATCTTGAACTAAACCCTCCAAATAATCTAGATCCTTTTCCAAGACATTTAGATGCAACTTCAATGAAAGAGCGCCATGTATATTTTTTTCCAAATCCGCCTTCCTAATAAGAACTTGGGGATTTTGGTGAGTGTTCTGATTTGAGGTCCTACAAATACACCCACCCTCTACTGCAGGGGTTCTCAACCCTCGGCCGGCGACATCTTTCATTATCAACTCAATTACTACTGGCAAGGCGGGGCCTACGACATTTGAATATCGTAGACCCCGGGCACCGCATTGTTACATATTAATTAAGCGACTTAGCTCTCTTATCGCTCCGCCTCTGTTTCGATTGATTACTCATTCTTTGGTGTGTCGAGTTTAGATTGATATTGTTTTGAATCGGTATTCGACTGGACTGTGGTTCAATGGAATCCCGCTGCGTAACACAGTTTTAAAGAGTGTTTCACTCACTGCGAATGGTTTGAACAGAAACAAGAACAAGGAACGGTAAATTAAATGTCGAAAACTGGGTCTGTAACTCTGCATGGAACAATTAATTTGCTTTATCAGATATAAATGAAAAACCGATGTGTCCTATTTGTCTTAACGAAGCGTAGATGCTTGACACCAAGACAGCAGACACCAAGACAGCAGTTTCTTCTAGATTTATACATATCGCCTGATTCCTAGAAAAAACGTTGGTAGCTACTAGCTAGGTGTCAAGCCCAGCAATCCATATTTCGAGACATTGTTAATATTGCCGACGTTACAGTCGCATCGTTCAAAATTGCTTTGAATATCGCTAAACCCAAGAAATCTGCTTGAGAAGGTGCATTTCAATAAAACTCTAACAGATTGTGAGAATATTAGCTGTTTCGGGAACTTGGCAGCAAATTTCGAAGCTACAGTTGATTCAACCGTGACTAGAAGAGAAACAGCAATGACAGTCGATCTTTTGTCGCATGTTCTGAAACACGTTACCGCGTAGACTACTTAAGCCCAGCATTGGACGAATCCACCAACTTCACACACATTAGACAGCTCAATAGTCGGGGCGCATTTAATCAGAGTGGACCTGGACATATTTGTAGATAAAATGCTGACATGCCAAAAGTCGGGAGGGGGCCAGGGAAAAACATCAACTTGACAAAGCCAACTTCTGTAACTATATTGGTGCAGGCTCCAGCCTGGGGGAAAGAAAGAAGGATTGATTGGTTTGCTCAGAAATGACGCCGAACGCCAGACTTCTCCTCATATCACTAAGAGCTCAAAGTGATAATGGCCTCTGTAAATTTTATACTTGCGCGCTCGCGCATTGAAACAGAGAGTTTGGTTCTCTGGTGGAAGAGTTTGAAGGTGCATATACCGATTTGACAGCGAATGCAATGCACCCTCCACGAAGGGATTGACTTGCGCCGCTGGCGGATACATATTCACAGAAAAATATCAATTGCAAACTTACGAAAACTGTCCATTAATGCTATAGAATGGATAAAAAATGCCCGTATACGACTGGTAAATAGGTAGATAGACTACAGTAGCGTACATTTAATTGTAGCCCACGAATACATGATAATAATGTTATGCGGCCCGCAACGTCCTTTGCTGTTAAAATGCGGCCCGTCATACAAGGGAAGTTGAGAACCCCTGCTCCACCGTATCAACTCATGTTAAGGAACCTTTCGTGAATGTATTTAGAATATCCACTCGCTTTGATCAGAGCCTTTAAAAATATATTTCATGAGATCCAGTTTAATATATAACGGTGGAAATACAATATTAGATCTGTCGATAAGAGGAGGCTTTGGAACATTTCAAAGCCTGGTGTAAGATACTCCCTCATCGGCCACTTACGTTTAATTCAATGATTTCAACTGTCCCTGTTGCGGTCGCTGAACTGCCTATATGATTCTGTGTAAGCTGTCTTCCCTTCAACTTACGGCGCCGCAAAGTTCTATAAGTTTCCCGATGTAAATATACGCGATCTTGAAGTACGGCAGAAACAGTATATTGCTTGAAGTTCCAATTGATCGATTTCCTTATATCCAAATCATAATATGACACAGTAGTAGCACGAATAAGATATTGTCCAAACAAGCTCGGTAGATACAGTGGGGGAACGTCCAGTGGGCCAATTACTATTGACAAACTTTACCCTATCACAGCTATATCTAGAATATTCCCTTAGACCAGACCAGGAAGTATCGTCAAGCATACGCCATCTAGCGAATACAAGTATGGCTCCTAAATTATCGAATCCCCCCCCCCAAGATTAACATGAAATGCCCACAGTAACATACCCCCCCCCCACCCCCCCCCCCCCCCCCACCCCCAAAAAAATTATAAACTGACAAATAACGTTTTATTAAGTAAAGCATTAGTCCATTAGTGGCTCCTCGTCGGTGGAATCCTCGGTAACTTCTTCTGCAGCGAGAAGCACGACCAATTTGTGGATAGATCGTTCCAAAAACTGTACATCGCTGATCTTTCTTCCACACCCATTAACCCATCACCGTCTAAAAATGGATCCGGTTTGTACAATTGACTGCCTTTCTTCATAACATAACCGTTCGACTTCAATGAATAATCAAGACGTGCCATTTCTTCATGAAATAATTCACTTCGCAAGTTGTTCAAGATGATCATTTCTGCCTTTGACAACCTTTCAACAGCGAGAGAACTGTTTATCTTTGCTGATAGCACAGCTGCAGTCATTTCTATCCTTGGAATCGAAACTTGCTTCACTGGTGCAGCTCTCGATTTTGACATAATGAGAGTGCAATGAGCCTTTCCTTTGAGTAATTCCCTTCCGATTTGAACCTTATCCAAATTTGCATGAACATTATGGCTCACATTGGCACCGTCATTACTAGGAGCTCAATCCATCACATTTTCAATGTTATCCATTAAACAACTCGGTGTCGACACCTGCATTCCATCAATTAGCCTTTGCATGTCTCGTTGATGCTGAGCCATCAGGTCTTTGATCTCCTGCTCGTGGTCCCGTTGCATTTGTTCAACCAATTTCGCAGTCTCGCTATCAAGAGAGTTCAAATCTTTTAGTACAGCGAACCTATTCCATCTTGGAGCAGGCTGAGTAGACTTGGCCTTCACTTGGCCATTGTACTCATCCAAATAATCCTTTACGTCGTAGCCAGTCTCTGCTACATGATCTTGTATATCTTTGAACGAACGAGAAAATGCTATCGATTCCTCTTGCCTAAGACGAGGCTCAAGATCACTCCAAAAATTTTGCAATTCACCAAATGTTCTTTGCATCTCCAAATAAGCTTTAGAAACATCATCCTGATTGTCCCCAGACTCTATCAGGCCATTCAAATCTTTGCAGTCTCGCAACAACCATTTGACACGGAAGTTAAACTCTTGCTTCGTGTTTTCAAATACTGCGGAGGTTCCTCTAGTTCTCCGGCCCGGTACCACGGTGTGACCATGCTTGTAATCCTCGGCCCTGATTCTATTAGGATCCGAATCTACGTTATCTTCACGAATTCCGCGAATTAACACCATTGTGGCCAAAACCAGAAGCCTTTGCAGACTTCTTCCCTTAACCAGGAGTCATTATGAAAACTAGAGTATAGGCCTACCAACTTACTGTTTTCTTGAACAGAAGTGTGTCCTTTTCTCCAACATCATTATGAATGAAGCAAGTCCTATTACCGGCACCAATCCCCACAATATGGATTGTCCTTTCCTTATGTACCGATAGCCGTCCTGTGTTACTGTTCCGCTTCCTGGCGTTGCACTGTATATTCCAATACTCCACCAAGGACCTTTGATCGTTCAGTGTATTCCAATACTTCCCCACCGGACCTTTAGCTGTATCTACTGTTGCAAAAGCAACAATCTTTTACATGTCCTCGTGGCTCTCTCCAAACCATTGGCACACTCAATGCTAAAGATTTTTGTTTTCAAATGCTTCACAGCCTCAATGTCGCTTTATGTTTCAATCAGTGTGCTGTGAATTTCTCTTCATTACATCGCCTAAGCCCAGGTGGGTGTCTGATTTCAAAGACTACTTTAAGTCGTTTCGAAGCCGTCCTATCTTTTCATTGCATCGCAGTCTTGTGATGTTTTGAAAGGAAGAAAATAATAATAAATTTATACTGATATCAAAAACTAGGCCTAGAATACTTACGTTTTTACATACTTATAAAGCGTTACTTCTACTTCTACTTGAGTACCTATGGTAAGTACTTTGACCACCTCTGATGGTGTCACAATGGTTATAGCTATGACCCAACAGCAAGGAATACGTCAAAGAAAAGGCTGTTTTAGCATTGATGCGCAAAATTGTAAATCACAGATTATAGAAAATTTTGACGTGATAGGAAAAAACCGACTTCATATTCGTAATCAGCGTACGAAATATGACTTGGTAGTCATCATTTTGGCCAAAGAACAAAATTCATGTCGACCGGTGTAATTAGGCTTTAGTGCAGGGGTCTCAAACACGCATTTTGTGCGCCCCTCGTCGAAATTTTAGATATTCAAGTATTTTACTTGGCCTACCGCTTAAATTTCACCATTTCCCCACTAACAAACGCTAACATGCGGTGGAATATCTGGTAATACGTCACATTGCCTATTAATGACCGGTGGATGATTCATGACTAAAAATTGCGACTTGGAATCGGACGCGACCTTTCATAGAACCATGTTTTAGTAGGCGATACGCGAACTCGGAATGACTCGGTGATAAATGTAAAATGACTCGACTTAACTCGAGATCAGAGGATTTGTGACTCAGAACGCCATGACTTTGTTTTTGGTTCCACAATGGACGCAACAAACTATTTGTGTGTCTAGGAAAATAGTAATACTGGAGATAGTGTGAACTGGAGGTCGACCGATTATTATCGACCGGGCCAATTATCGAGGCCGATGTTTGGTGATTTCCCGATTATCGATATCGGGGCCGATATTTTACATACAAAAAAATCAAAAATACTGGAAATTCAATGCTACGTGCTCTCAATCTCAAGAAATTGCAAAGGGCGATACTTGACAGATTTAGCCTTGCAGGAGTTTAACTGGGTGAGCAATGCTCACTGAGCATGCATGCAGGAAAACTATGCTTCCTGCATCACAATCTACCTCTACTTGACTGATCTGCAATTCTGTATCTCGGTTTGCTTCTTGGGTTATCCCAAATTTCAATGAGTGAGCACAATTAAGCGATAATGATTTTTTTTTATTTGAGTTTTTTCGTTTGTTGTTCATCCACTCAACGGGGGATAAAGTTCGATGGGGTGCTTACTGCTTATCTTCCTATGATTATTTCGTATACCGGTATCCACATATCGTAGAGCATTTCTGAGCAGATTTATTAATCTGGCAGTTATTTCTTAGCGTGTCGAGCGATTCGGTGTCGCCGCATTTCTTCATTTTGATATAACTAGGCCTACTCTCCACCTCATAAAAGTTAGTAAAATGAATAAAATGCATAAAATACAGTCCGAGTTGAGTGCAACTGTACTCGCACTTATGAGTGAACAGCACAGTACAGTACATCACTAACATCACTTGAGATTGCTGGAATAATTTAGTCTAGAGGTGTTCCACCTGTTGGATGTGGGCCTATTCATACCCGACCTTCGGTGCCGGTCGTTGTCACGTCAGGACAATCGAGACAGGATAACATTTCGTGCCAAATGCGACTCTGAGAAGTGCGCTGCAAAAAAACATCGATGGCGAAAAAGTCGGGGGAATAAAATGAGAGCTGAATGCCGGTCAAACCATTTGATATTGATGACCAGGCGCATGGAGAAAGATAATGCGTGAGAAAATGCGAATTCGGTATCATGTGCGTCTCACGAAATGATATATGCTTTTAGTTTGATCCAACATGTGTATGTTTGGTGTTGACACATTGTTATGACACATCGTTTGAAACAATGCCGCAGTGCCTTCACCAAATTTAAATTTGCTATTTTTAGATTCCATGCAAAATACCCTATGATTGCAACCTTCTTCGATGATTTTTTAAGCTTTCATCCCTAAGATTTTACCGTCTTACCATTACGTGAAAAATAATTTTTAATTTCAGGTGCCGAAAAACCAGAAGAGAATAGTTTGATGTCATCGTGGAAAGGTAATTCACCTGGATACAATGTGCCACAATACGGTTGGAGGATTGCTTTGAGTCACAAATTTCCTCCAAAAAAGAGGACAGCATGGAGGCTGCCATTCAAATACCAAAACTACGCACATTTAGGCTTGGCACATCGCTACCTTCTTTTTCATAGACGCTTGAAGAATATCAATCGTCGACCATGCATAAACAACTACTTTGATCAACAGATATTTCAACAAATCTACGGTGTTCCGGCAGGTGGTATTGGAGGAGGTACCTTCAATCGAGGCTGGCGAGGAGAATTTAGTCGTTGGCAGTTGCGTCCAGGAATATATGAATTTGTAACGACTTCTGCCAATCAGTTTATAGTCTGTGTTCGACGTAATGGAAAAACTGTCTATCAAAAGGTCCTCAGTCCAGATCCTAGTTTACAAAAAAATCTTAAATCATGGGTGTGGGATTTTCCAGCAGATCAAGCCTTTTACCATGCGCTCTACCCTCGTGCATGGACTGTGTATGAAATTCCTCATCTTGGTCTTGTGTTAACTTGCCGTCAAATATCACCGGTCATTCCACATGAATATAAAGATTCCAGCATACCTGCGGTCGTTTTCTCTTGGTACATTCAAAACGATTCAGTTCGCCATTATCAGGTCACGATCGCTCTAGCTATGGAAAATGGGATTGGTACGAAAGCTGCGCGTTTGACAAAAGGCAATTACAATCAACAATTCGACAGCGATGAAAATTGTACTGGTGTTACGATGCACAATACCTATTTTGATAAAATGCCATATACCATGACATTGGGCGGCAGGCAAGCGGATGACAAAAATGTATCAAAATTCCTCAACTTTGACCCAGCATCTGATGGCTCTTCTTTATGGGATGATTTGTTCAAGGATGGTGATTTTGACTGTGCTGACACAGTAAGCAATAGAACGGTGTCAGGCCAAGCTTTAGGTTGTGCTCTCGCTATTAGAAGTTCTGTGAATGCGAGAAGCACAGCAGAAGGTTTGGATTTTGGACTCTCATGGGACATGCCTGTAGTGTATTTTGGATCAAAAGAGTTTTCATATTGTCGAAGGTACACTCGTTACTTTGGATCTGATGGCAAGGCGGGGCATAAAATCGCAATTTATGCACTCAATAACTATAGGAATTGGGAGGAGCAAATTGAAAGGTGGCAAAACCCGATATTATCAAACTCGAATTTGCCGAGCTGGTACAAATCTGCACTGTTCAATCAACTCTATTACATCACAGATGGGGGAACAATCTGGCTGGAAACACCAAAGGCCGGCGTATCGTCCGATAATCAGGCACAAAACAACTCCTCGTCTGTAACGAAAGAGTATCTTCAAAATTCCAGCATCATCCAAGAATATGGTCGATTTGCATATCTTGAAGGACATGATTGCCGAGTGTTCAACAGGTATGACTCTCATTTTCATGCCTCTATTGCACTTGCGCATCTCTGGCCAAACTTGGAATTGAGCCTCCAATATGACATTGCAGCCAGTATTCTACAAACTGACGACACATCATTCAAGTTCTTCATGGATGGAAACAATGGACTTGTTAAATCTCCAGATGTCGTACCACATGATCTTGGTGATCCTGAAGACGAACCATGGCAACGAGTCAATGCTTATTTCATTCATGATACCGCCTATTGGATTGATCTTAATCCAAAGTTTGTGTTACAGGTATTCCGAGACTATTATATCACAAAAAACATAGAATTTTTAAAAGACATGTGGCCTGTTTGTCTGAAAGTGATGGTGACGAGCATGAAGTACGATTTGGATGAAGACGGCTTGATCGAAAACAACGGAACCGCAGATCAGACTTTATATTGGTGGAGCATGTCTGGTCCCAGTGCTTACTGTGGTGGATTATGGCTTGGTGCATTGCGTTGCATTCTAGAGGCAGGAAAAATTCTTGATCGGGAGAGTGAAGTAAAACAATATGAGGAAATCCTGACGATAGCTGCAAAATCCTACCAGGACAAACTCTGGAATGGTGACTACTTCAATTACTGTAGCGATCGAAGTACCAAACATTGGGACAGCATAATGGCAGACCAATGCGTAGCGCAGTGGTATCTTTTGGCGTGCGAAATCGCAGATGTTCTTCCTCCTGAACAAGTTACCAGTTCATTGAAAACAATATACAAGTTCAATGTGCAGGATTTTGCTGCTGGAAAACGCGGGGCTGTAAATGGTATGCGACCAAACAGAGAGATTGACCAATCATGTATGCAATCACAGGAAGTCTGGTCCGGTGTAACTTATGCGCTTGCTGCCACTATGATTCATAAAGACATGGTGGATGAAGCCTTCAAGACCGCAGAAGGGATGTATAAAACTATTTGGGAAGACTTGGGGATGGCTTTCCAAACTCCAGCAGCAATTTTGAAACATAACCATTACAGGTCTCTCGGTTACATGCGCTCTCTTAGTATCTGGGGTATGCAGTGTGCACTGGAGCGTATCTCTGAACCCAGTGTTCACACTAATGTCACTAATGCTGAATTCGAAACAACTAGTCCTGAAAATGGATGATGATCATTCAGAACACGGGAATTTTATTTTTAATTATTTTGGTCACGGTTAATTGTTCCATTTTACCACGTAAAAAGCATCAAACCAATGGAGCAGATTGACTTCATTTTGGACGAGCGGTGGCGATAAAGGCAACTCGATTCAAATCTGTTTTGTTGCTATATGCTTTACTATGGGACCAGACTAAACACGTTACTGTGTACTTCGTCAAAAAATTCTTTACAGTATCAAGAACTAAAATGATTTTCAACCCCAAATCCTGGATAATCATTGATTGTTAATGAATTGCTGAAGACGGTACGATTTGGTACTACCAGTTCACCGGTGATTTCCTATTCATGTTCTATCGATTACGTTTCATGATCTGTGTTTATTTAGATGATGAATCATAATTTACCTTATATTACTTAGTGATTTCGTAGCTCAGCAATGCACCAATATGCCTTCACTAAAGAATCCCAGTTGTGACTACCGTATTCAAATTCAATCCTAGCTTGGTACAAAGTTACTAATCTTGTTAGCAGGAATGACTTTTTTCTCGAATATCTGATCTAATTATAAATCACATATTTATGAGATATTTTTGCTGTAGCGTGTATCGAGCTTTAACTATATATTTCAATTGCAGTTTAGGGCGAATTTGGATACATATATTTTACGCAGTATGGAACAGCTTTTGTTTGGTAATAATATGTTACTATAGCCTTTAATCTAAGATATGTATCTGTGTATTCAAACAATGGTTGTTATGCAATTTCCGAAACGATGTTTTATCATCAATTTAACAGATGCTGTGATTCTATTAGATATTCATATATAAAGTCATTGTAAAATTTTTGATTAGAATGATGTAACGATTTTATTCGAGTGTTTGTATCACAAGTAACCATATTGTATGAAACAAAACACTTTATGGCGAAATACTGTGTGCTGGAGGCTGTGCCTCAGACTTGTACAAACTCCCAATTTACTTAGTTGACGGTAGTCTAACCAGGGCTGTGGAGTCGGAGTCGGAGTCGGTGGAGTCGGAGTCGGGGTAATTTTCGGTTGATGGAGTCGGAGTCGGAGTCGGAGTCGTGAAAACTATAATAGCTGGAGTCGGAGTCGGAGTCGGTGGGAAAATACTGACTGGAGTCGGAGTCGGAGTTTGTGAGAATGACCCTGATTTCGACTCCGACTCCGACTCCAACTTCTCTATCATGAAAACATTTGCTTTCAAAGAATTTTCAATATAATTTTTATGTACCACCAATCACTGTTATTAATAACCATACATATCAGGTGCGGCCAGCCCGTGGCATGAAGGCCAAATTTGGCAGAGGAGAAGGTTAGGTGTGGCCTGCGAGGTAATTCTCGAAATTATTTATGACATCAGGTACAATTGCAAGGCCAACCAAAATTTGATTAGCATGACCGCGAAATTTGATGATGACTAAAACAACATTTCTGACGCATTGACGTATCCAGGGGCCAGCAACATTTATCCCAAATCTTCGTATGACCATAAAGTAGAATATTTCATAGCTGATTCATTTGACTTGAAATTTTTCCCGGTACTTCGCATGATTCGTTGTCACTAGATTTCTTGCATTCAGTATTTGAGCCCCCTTCTGAAAATTATAAATACATATTATTCACCGAATTGAGTCTAACTATTAGCAATTAGGAGATAACGTGTCGTACAACATGCGGCTTCGCTTATGCACTCGCAGCTAGATCGTCGACAAAACATTTGCACAAAATGATAGAGGCATGTTCACTGATACCGTCGATTTTGCTATGTCTAAACGTCGAATAATCCTGTCCTTGCCAAATGAGCCCAGTAGTATACAGATGCGACCCCCAATGTATGTTAGCGACATATTTATTGATATAGCATAATTCAGTCGTTATCTTGCAAAAACTTTGGTTCAAGTGAAGTAAGCGCCGTAAATAGAGACGGCGCCAGTGTGGAACACTTAATTGTGGGTGTGCGATAGGAGTGTGAATGTTTCACTTTAATAAGATGTGTGCTGTACATGAACATTGAAATGAAGGTTTTTAAATTCACTAGATCTCATATGGAGCAAGTAAATTATCCGCCCTGCCTAAACATAGCACGGAAACAGATAGGAGAGAACCGTCTAGCGACGCGCTGTTGAAAAAAATGGCGTTTCCCCACAAGAAACAGCAGATACCCGAAAACCTGCACATGCCCTACCATTTAGCTTACGTAGGCGTTCATGGAAGGACATACAACGTATTGCGATCAATTCAAGCGGGAGCGTTGCCCAACGTAGGTGATTACGTACGGTTTCTAAGGGAGCACGGACTATTGGTGCGAAAAGTGAAGTGTAAAAAATGCCTTAGAAACGACTACTAGAGACGTTCGAAATTAACCTAAAAACCAAGCCCTATACGCAACCTTTGCGCGTAAATCATCGACGCACAATATCAATGCAACGCCGCGTAGATGTGATGGAAATAAAACGGGCTGGAAGAACAATCGAAACAGAGCCGTACTATGTGACGAATACGCACCTCTTCATCACCGGGCCGGATCGCCAAATCCCACAGCATGATCGAAAGGTAAGTACCAAAATAACCACTTCAATTTCATCAGCAAATGGCACATCTGGACCAACAACAATTGATCCGAGAGACGGTACGGCGATCTTGTCGTCAACTACCAACAGACAGGCTTTGCCGATCGGATCAGGAAATACAGAACTAAAGATGACGATTTCCAATGAACATAGCCCATCGCAGAACACCGTAAATGACGAACTGATCCAAAGTGATTTTGATTTTTACGAAGAATTGTATAATTTACAAATACTTGAACGGACTTACACGGTAAGAAACATTTTTACTAAATAATACAACGGCGGAGGATTGATAAATTCGGGAAACATTGATTCCATAATTATCGCAGTATGCATGTCTGTCGTATTCTTATTAATATATGTTATTTACAAAAAGTACTGTAATAACGGGTCTAAAAATATTTTAGAGGTGTTGCTCGACTAAATAACCAAAATTCGTGTATAACAACTATCGCGTGGCAGGACAAACTGAACTGTTAATAGGGAAATAAGTACTAAAGATATTTCTCGATAGTATTAGGTGGGGGCGAGAAGGTTTGCGCAAGTCTTTAGTACTGTTCGAATGTCCGCAAGCACGTGCAACGCGTGGGTGCATGGGTAATTGATTTCCGCTAACACTTGAACATAACCATCAGAAGATACGTGTTGTATAAGACAAAAGGTTGGAAACGCCTAGAATCGCCGTTATTATATCACATACTCCGTAAAAACTCGGACATTTTGACTTGCGCAAATCGTCGTTGAGGCTACTAAAGACGCGTTGATAAGCGCGGGTATTCAATTGTTCGACGCGTTGATAAGCGCGGGTATTCAATTGTTCGACGCGTTGATAAGCGCTGGTATTTAATCGTTCATGACAGATCAGAGAGTTGCTAAATAATAGCACTCCCAGACTCGTCGACAAGATTATTATGCGCGTAAAATCGTCAACACGAGTGGATTGTATAATTTTTATTTGCGCGTGTACTTAGCCATAACGATTTGATGCTATGTTGATGAATTCAATATAAATAAATGAAAATCCAAACCCCGCCATTTTATTTCAAAACCACGTCCTTATTTGCTTGGCTGGCTGCGCGCCTGCAGAGCGAGGGCGAGAGATAGTGAAGAGCGGGAGTGCGCGTGCGGGTGGATGCCCTTCTCGTTGCCCAATGCATAGACAATAGGGTTGTCCATAATTTGGAAAATCTTACAAATCCTCGGTTGTAATGTCTTATTCGATAGATTATTGATAAAAAACGACACTGAGCCTGAAAGAAGCTCACAGAAAGGCCGTTTAGATTTCGTACAAAGCGTTTGAAAGTAGCTGCCGAAGAATGGGCGTGCCACCGACCATAGAACGGCGAGAAGACTAGTAATCAAGAAACCACGGCTCTTGATTGGATAATCGGCTATGCTTCAATGACCACGTCAGCAGCAGCTTGCTGATTAGGTGAACAAGGAGTCTGCTACTGGCGGCGATTCTGAAAGCGCATTGTATGTAGGTTGACAGATAATGATTTAGGATTGATTAAGGGTATGTTGAGGTACGAAATACATGATGAACAAACAACAGCTGCTTCACAAAAACGTCTAAAGCATGACTGCTTTATTGTGAAAGAAACCGCCGTAGCCTATATGCCTTGTTTTCAACGAGGGAAAGCATAGGCGCTTATGCAAGTGGCGACGGATTCCTAGTTTCAAAAATAATATATCATTATTGAATACAAAGATAAAGCTTAACAATGACACTATAGTTTGTGTGATCTCATTGGGTTCAGGTTGTAGTACATAGTTGAAGTTTTGAAAGCTCTAAGGGTCGGCTGAATCAGCGGGTTATGCTTGGCACTTGTCAGATGCTTGCATCAAACTGTATTCACTTGCAAGTGTTGTCAGAGTCCTTGATGATGACGCAGAAAAGAGGCGTAAAAGTAAGCACATAATATGCCGGATATGATATGTCAAATTCCTTAATAATCGCGCAGAAAAGGGGTGTAAAGGTAAAAACAGACAATGCTGCATAGTGCATAGTATCCAGCGTAGTTTGCATATCATATCAAGCAGGGCCTGTGCATGCATTTAAACCTCGTTTCTGCGACATCATTAGGGACTTTGAAAACATTTACAAGTGAATTCAATTT
The DNA here is from genome assembly GCF_051294905.1 of Botryllus schlosseri. Lineage (NCBI taxonomy): Eukaryota > Metazoa > Chordata > Ascidiacea > Stolidobranchia > Styelidae > Botryllus > Botryllus schlosseri. The sequence continues at coordinate 21,723,464 of NC_137238.1, forward strand.
GCTGCAAACATCTGATGAGTGCTAAGCCTAACCGTCTGATTCAGCCGATCGCTAGAGCATTCAAAACTTCAACTATGTACTGCAACCTGAGCCCAATAAGATCACCTAACTTATAGTGTCATTGTTAAGCTTTATCTTTGTATTCAATAATGATATATTATTTCTGAAACTAGGAATCCGTCGCCACTTGCATAAGCGCCTATGCTTTCCCTCGTTGAAAACACGGCATATAGGCTACGGCGGTTTCTTTCACACTAAAGCAGTCAAGCTTTAGACGTTTTTGTGAAGCAGCTGTTGTTTGTTCATCATGTATTTCGTACCTCAACATACCCTTAATCAATCCTAAATCATTATCTGTCAACCTACATACAATGCGCTTTCAGAATCGCCGCCAGTAGCAGACTCCTTGTTCACCTAATCAGCAAGTTGCTGCTGACGTGGTCATTGAAGCATAGCCGATTATCCAATCAAGAGCCGTGGTTTCTTGATTACTAGTCTTCTCGCCGTTCTATGGTCGGTGGCACGCCCATTCTTCGGCAGCTACTTTCAAACGCTTTGTACGAAATCTAAACGGCCTTTCTGTGAGCTTCTTTCAGGCTCAGTGTCGTTTTTTATCAATAATCTATCGAATAAGACATTACAACCGAGGATTTGTACGATTTTCCAAATTATGGACAACCCTAATAGACAATGCACTTGCACTGTCGGAGCACAGAAATCCTAAACAGGAGAATAGTGCCACTGTAATTGAAATGTAATAAAAATGATAATGATAACAATACAAACAATCCTGATGGGAGGCCAAGAAAATAGAAGGAAAATACAATATGCGACAAATTTATTGATAAAAACCAGAAGGTACATCATCATTAATTTTGTGTTCAAAATTTTTGAAGACACTCCTCCCTCGACTCTAATCTGGTCACGTGAATTGAGAATGAATGGATTTTTGACAGCGATATGTGAAACTATCAACATTTTCGACGATATCCATTCAAAAGGCAAAATTTTACGCTCCGCGCGACTATACACGTAATGCGGGCCTGCTGGGATGTTTTACTTCTACAGTAAGGAAATTTACGCAAAGCATACCCCAAGAAATAAGTGTATTTCAAGAAATAAGTGGGAGCACAGGACACCGCAAGGGCCCTCCACGGTGCCAAGTTCACAGTAACAAAGATCATATCAGTATTTGTCGTCCATGGTCCATGTCGACTCTCCGCTGGAATGCGGATGTATTGTAGAGATAGTCGAGCTGTGGCTTTCTGCGCTATGGGGGTGTTTTATGGTCATGGGTGTACAAGTTTTGAGAATATGTTAATGGGGTGTACCACGACGGGATGGGTTGAATAGCACTGGTCTAAAGGCATAATGGGGATAAATGACGCCGAGCGATTCCAGATGCACTGGTCGTTGGTAGTTATCTGAAATGTATTGATACAGGCTGTTTCTGTTTTCGTCAATTTCGGCTGATCAAATAATCAGAGCACTCAACGCGCATTGCCGAACATAGCCCCACGATTCCCCGACTCATAGAGACAATAAATGTATCATACCAGCTTGACTGCGAAGTCAACCCCAAAGAATAGCACTTCATGGATTTGGAAAAATTTCTTACGCTATTCATAGGACAGTAAGTCCAATGAGTTTACATAGTTTATTAAACAAATCGTGGGTTGAACGTACGGACGCTCGATTCAAAAGTGCATTCTTGACCGGGTTTCCCATTACTCGTAGTATAATCATTGGGTTGAGAAATTGGAAGACACTGGCGCATGACACGACAATCATGTCAATTGCAACATTAGTTTTGAATGTGTTATACATTCTGCCAACTATCCAAACCACGAGAGGGATGTCACAATCGGCCTCTTGCGTAGGTTTAAAGATGAATTTCAATCACGTTTCGGTTTCGCAAACTACATATTATATATACCGCGATACATTTTTCAATCTACCAGTGGCGTAGACATCGAGTCTTCACTGACATATTATGCCCATCACCAACGGAATCAATAATTCCTATATTTTCCATTATTAAGAACCGGGAAGAAATTCGTGCATCACCTTTTATAGTTGTTGGAAATTTCACCCCGTAGTTCAGCCGAACATCAGTCAAGTGAGATAGACTCAAGTTAGCCGCCTATACTTTGGAAGAATAATTTAGTTGAACGCATTACGGTAAATTTCCGTATCGAAACATAGGGGGTTTACATACCCTGAAGTGTTCCGTCACTTTCTGTGATGTGAACTTGGACGGTCGCGAGTCGATGACCGAGAAGGTGTAACTTGGGCTTAGCCTCGTGTGTACTCAAACTACGGGTATATATCTAATGTGCGTAATAAGACTAAAGGGCAGCAACTGTTTTGCCGCTCTGGTGATGGCGGTTCGAATGGGTATTTCTATACTATAATTCTGATGGACTTGATTGCTGTGAAGATGCAGATTATATCATCAAAAGCTTAAGGGTATTGTCATACTAGATTTTCCTTGACAGATCGAACCATAAATATGAGCCGAAAGCTGCATGCCAGTTGCTGGCTAGGCCGATTTACTGAACAATTTAAACAGCTGCCAAATATTGAATAACATAGCAGTATAGATATGAAAGTAACTAGAAAGGTACGGGAAAATGCTACAGCCCTTGATAGTTTTTTTAAATAACATTACCCCCATTTAGCCTCTTTCGCGCGATACAATCATTGTCTCGTTATGTGACCTTGTGCTACTTCTGATTTGTATTCGTATTACGCCCATGCGTTGAGCTACCCTATTTCGTACTAATTACGCATGTTGTGGCTGAAATTTAGAATTTGGGATTCAGCGAAAGCACGGGTGGCCCATCTCAGTACACGGTAATTGTAAATTACAATAGGATCTGGCGGTTATAACTATTATTCATTCAATGTCAATGTGGCACACGAATTAATACAAAGAATGTTAATTTGTCACTGAAGCTATAGACGTAGGCGAATTGCCTAATTAAGCCTGGTCCATAAAGGCTGAACAATGCTACATTGCAACAAAGCAGTGTTTGGATGACTTGACTTGACTCGAGTCACTTTACTGGCTTGACTTTACTCGTGACTCGAGGGTAGTGGCTTGATCCCAGCACTGCAACAAGGTGAATGGGCCTGTGCAAGAATCCTTAAAGATACGAACCACAATAAAGTGGGCAAAACCACGCGTTCCAATTGATCCCCGAAAGACAATACCCTATACAACCTACAGCTTACTTCAGCAGATGGGTGCTCACTTCTTATACGGTGAGCAGCATTATGATTCGGCTGAATTTTCCACAAGGATACATTTAGCAGTGCACACTTGTCGCATCCCTGTTCATTTATCCGGGTTCCTGACCGACACAGATTCCACACTCCAAAGGTCAAGTTTTGGAAAATCAAAGCACAGAACTAATTTTTTTTTTAAAAAAGGAGAAAAGCTTCATAGTTGCATGTAAGAACGGTGCAGTATTTGATCACACCTAATAGTATGGGTGTGAGTGACAAGAGTAATGCCCAAACGGCGTGATGACTTGAAAATACGCCGTTAGCTAGGAAATAAAATACGTAAAAACACACTGTTCCCGTATACAATGTGTCATAAAGAAAAAATAAAATAAAAAAATCAAACGCTGACAAGCGACACCGAGGGATTGCGATCGTATGAAACAGACAAGGGTTAGTAACATAATAATGGTAGCATACGAGAAAGTGTAATTCTAATCAGGGCTTTGGAACAACCGTAGGTTTGATTTGCTCTGGCTCCGGAGCTTTCTTCGATCGTAGATTGGCTACGGCTCCGGGCCGCATTGTCGCCGCTGCTCCAGCTCCAGCTCTGAAAACTATGAAAGGGGCCTGTCTATATCAGGGGTGTGTATACCATATGTGACGGTGACCCGCGAGAAGGTTTGAATAGCGCGCGAGCTAACTTTCAATATATTATCGAAATTCTGTTGTATTATCAAAATTGAATGGCTCAGATTGTAGGCTCGCAGGGCCAGCCAAAAATATAGTCGGCCTGGCCGCGACACTTGGATGATGATGACTAAAATGTCAATTCATACGCATTGGCAGATCGAGAATCCAGCAGTCACATTTTTGGTTAATCGTCGTACATTGCAATAGACTAAAAAAGTGGTGAAATCGTTCTTCATGCTTCACGTGTTTAGTTGTCACATGATTTCTTTCTCTGTAGACTGCCCTTATCTGAAAATGAAAGAGTGCCGGATTTAGCCGATTAGCAATTGCGAGAGAGGGTATATTCGCGTTTGCGCTCACAGAAAGATTGTCAACGATGAAAAATAGGCACAAAAGGATTATCGCATTTTAGCGGAAATCTTCGATATCGAGATGTCCGGATGCCGAATAGTCCTGTCCTTGCAAACTGAGCCCAGCGGGCGGTAGACAGTCGGCCCGCAATATACCATGTAATAATAATATTACCTTTGAAAGTATTACGCGCTTTGCGCGGCTAGTGGGTAACGCACTCGTTCGTCAATTTCATGTGGCCCTTCAACCGAAAAGGTTGGCCACCTCTAGCTCAATTAATTATTAATTTACCCGTAAGTTGGTTATCTATAGTAATCTGGAGTCTGTTGGCCGTCAGTAACATTGGATGCGGCAACGGTACATGGGTGCCGCTGTGCCGGCTTGTGGCGATATAATGAATACTTGTCAGTTGTCGCTAACGTCATAGTTGCACTGGAACCCACTTTACTTCGTGCCAATGCTGTACAGTATACAGCATTAAAATTCTGATGCGGCGTTTTAACACTGGCACTGTGCTCGTTAACGTTTCAATTGGCCAACGAGGTTGTGCATATGATGAAATTGCGGGTATGCAGAATATCCACAATATTCACAGGCGTAATTCGCATACCGAGGTTCAGCACTAATGTATGAAAATTGAATATGGAACATACGACTGCCTTGCTGTTGAATCCCCAAGAACATGGTTAGTCGGGAACGATAGCGCCAAGGGGGAAAATATTCTTAGTTTCGCGAAGGCCTGCTGTTGAATTATGCTAACTCAGCAAATATGGTCATTACATATATAATGGCATCTTATGAAATACGTCGAAGCCGTCGCTACCCCTAAAGAACTGACTCCAGCTCCGAAGCCCTATCTCTAATCGAATTTCCCTACCGGCGTACATCACAATGAGGTTCCGGATCTAACATCGCGACAATTGTTTGCTTATGATAACAACGTCGGAGCTGCATTGCTCCATTTCCCGATAATTGTTAATTATGACTTGATCGCACAGGGAAGATGTGCACCTTGCGCAGGAATGACGCCAATTCGCGGATAAACACAAACATACTAACCTATTTAGCGACCTAGTTTACGAGACTATTATGGGCCAAAAAGAAAAAATATATATATATATATTTGGTAGATATGCGCGCAATGCAGTTTAGTTGAGGGGGGTAGAATGATGGTTGGTTGGCATTTGCGCGATGTTGCGGACTCGCTAACTAACAGGCGTCAAGCGTTTTAAGTATTTTGTATTTAGGGTTTGGGACCTGGTATCTATTAGACGAATACCATGCACTAGGCGAAATTGGTTACATATGCCACACATGACGACGATAGTACAAATGGAAAAAAACAACGACCCGTGAGAATTGTAAAGCTATAGAATTTCAACGCTATAGAACCGCAAGACTTTATAGAAATTGAACACCATTGAGGGTCCCTGAAGATGAATGCAATGAATGGTGAATGTAAGGAAATATGGGCGTAAACACGCACATATGCTTGTTTCCGCGTCATGGGTGGTGTCAAAATGCCAATTAAAACCAGATCAATTTTTACACTACTGGCTATCCCGCCTGTTGCCGGGGTAACTGATCAGCATTACCGTTGGGATTGCATTTGGATCAGGCGTTATTTTGAAACACCTTGTTCAAAACGTATTTTAAACAGCGTTTTTTTAATGGAGGGTATCTTTTGATATATTGTGCCTTCAGTCTAGTGTTGTGCGCCATTATTGGGAAAATATCAAATACTAAACACTAATTGTGTAAGATGTGAAAACGTTACGAACCTGTGGTATGAGTCAACGGACGGTTGGTATCTGTCTTGCAGTGGCTCCCGATATTTCACTACTCTTGCTCTATTGCCCAAAGCAAATAGAATTGTTGCAGCGGACTTTGCGTGGAGAGTATGCTAAAAAAATTGATAGCGGTCAGTATAGGGTAATTCTGAACTAAAAACTATTTCGTTGTATGAGCTAAGATGCTATTATGTAAAGTATACTAAGAAGATGTCCAACTCAAAACACTGAGGCAGTTAAATTAGCGGATTCTTTATGACTGATCGCAGCGCGCGCGCGGCAGTAATCGCCAATTCATCACGTCAACGACAGGCCCCCCCGAACGCACATATAGTATTCCATGTACGCAGGATACAAATGCTTTCGCGATCGGTCGCATCTTCGGCAGGCCTGGTACGCACGCCTAATCGTTGGCCTGACCTGTCACACTTGTCATGGACCTCGTGTGCAAGATATAGTGTCGATAGCCGAAACTATCGCGCTGCCGGCCTCGCAAGCTTTGGCTGCTATCTACTATCGTTCAAAGAACATGCCGCCGATTGAATAATAATTGTCTAATAACTGCATCGCAAACACGAAATGATAGCACACCCTAAAATTGCAACTACTCGCCGATTGAGACGCAGGGCAAATAATATACATGGGTACAGGCCTTTCCAGAATTTGCATGCTATTTTAAGGGTGCGTATTAAAACTGGGGGCGTATCATACTTGGAAGGCTACGGTGGTCGGTGACTTCCCAACACCGTTGTTAATTCGGTGTTTGCCTCCACTGTCTGATGACACAAAGCAGACGCTGCGTGTTTAGCGTCTTTCGTTTGATATAGGCTAATAAATGCACTATACAGCATTCTACGCCGTGAATATAGGAGTCCTTGGTGATGTCAGAGGGGTTATGAAATATATATGAAAAATGGCAATAAAAAATAAATGATAAGCTATATTTGACCTCCTGGCACAGTGGTTCTTAACCAGGGGGTAATTACCCCCAAAGGGGTAATTTACCAACTTATGGGGGGTAATTCAAATTTTTATACTTATAACGCTGCACTGTTCAAAGTATTTCCAAACGTAAATGTGAATGTAGGCTAACATATGTCTTTGCGAGCTTGTGGACCTATATATTTCGTTTCACTTAGTACACCATGCCTGCTGTGAGATCATAGTAACCATTAGTGATTACGAATAACAGGGCCGAATGTAGTTCAGTATAGTGCTAGGTAATTCTAATTTATTTTGCGGTAGGGCGGATCATATATTGTTGCGCATGCTGACAAATTGAAAGACAACAAGGGGCGTCTAAGTTTAGCTTTACACCTATAATGCGGTAACAATATCGTAGAAAAATAGTTGATTAGTATAGAAAAGTGTAGTGCTGGTCTAGTCTAGTCTATAAAATTAAGTTTGAAATCATCAACATGCCTTTGAAGAGACGAGGGGAAGATTTTCGAACCTTCTGGGTTCTCCTTCAAAAATGAATAACCAATCTTCGTATGGCATTGAACCTTATGATTGAATTTCCTTCAACTTATTGCTATGAAGGAGGGTTTTCTATCAAACTGAATGATTTTGCGATTGACAATTACATGAGGGATGCTGGCAATTATTATCATACCCTTTGTTTATATTTGACCACTGGATAACACGAAAACAGCATCAGCCTTCGCATAGACTTGATATTTTTACCGGTGTAACTTTTAGTGTACATTATGACGTCATCTTTGTGCTGTTCTTCGATTTAATTAAGTGCGAGCTGTAATAATTTGTCATTTATTGAAAAGGGGTGATTGCAACCCGTCATTTTCTTCTTGGGGGTAACGATATGAAGAAGGTTGAGAACCACTGTCCTAGCATATGACGAGGTTAACACGGCCTGTTCATAAGTATTATTCATGATCGAGCATACAAATTGGCAATTGAATCGGATGTAAGTTATAGGGTTGCGAGGTGTCCGTTTTCCACAAAAGAACCGGAAACCAATGTGCTATACTGGGATGTGAATAGGTGAATTGTAGAGAGGCCGCGAAAGAGCATAGAATAGTTGTTTTTGCTTTTGTAGCATTCATGGCGATTGTCGACCGCTGTGTTCATTTACACCGGGCCGATGTTATTCGTTTATTCTACTTAGCTACAGACTTATAACACCACCCACTTCTGGATCTTTCGTAGAATACCGCTTACGCGGGTGATATGGCGAAGAGGGGCCTATAGAGGGACACCCTGCACTGTTTATGAACGACCGAAAAATATGGCTCTTGGCAGATTGAAAATATAAATATATATATGTACGTTGTTTTCGAAAAACCAAATCTGGAATAATCAGTGTTGAGTCGGCCCCATTTTAGATTCGGACTGCGCATATTCCACACAAATTGTGAAAATGTGATGTAAAATATGTAGGATTTATCAAGGATTGATATGATATTCAAGTCTAAGTGGGACGGATATTGGAGAATTACTGAGCCTCAGAACAGTTTGAGGCTTATTTTGTGTTCATCGATTTACCAACAGATGAGGTTCCGAGTCACAGGTCCTTCTAAAAGTTTTAACGTTTGAACTGGTTGAACTCGGTCCTTTTTTGATTTTTATCAGCCGATCAGTACTGATTCGAGTGATTCTACAACAGATCGCGCATGAGCCGAAATCTCAATTTTTTAGTCGCGAATCATCGACGGGACACATTCCCTCTTTATAGGCGGGTAATGTGGCATAACAGCATATCTTATAACGCACGCTCGCTTTTGAAGGTGTTGCCATATTGAGGTTTGATGAGTCGCCTAAAGATTTTGAAACAGTTCTGTAGTGAATTTTGAGCTTTCTATCCTTTGAAAGATATGTGGCAGTGTCGAATACGTGAAGGTACAAGTCCCGCATGTAACGTTCCCTAATATAGTTAAAAATTAACATCACAACATGCCATACCCTGGTTTAAATGGATTATCTACAGGGCCTTCGGTTTTTACGATAAGCCGTTATTGACGTGCGAGTCCCATGATAGGCATGTTGTAACTGTATGGTTGGAAATTCCACCTACATATAAAAAAAAATGTGTTCTATTTCTGAATGGAGTCAATTTTTATCATAGCATTATGCGCAATGCCTTATGTACCCGTAACATAGGCCTATTATGCATAATTCACCGAGGTAATATAGAGTTTGGGACCACAATTTATTTTATATCCACCCAATAAGCATCGGTCAAATCTGGGCCTGCAACAGAACCATTAACAATCCGCCATCGCATTACTTGCACCACATGGTGACGAGGAATAGCCATACTCGCACATTGATTCACATTTTGTCACAGCGTAATGCAGGCTGGCAACGCAAAAATGAAAATACAATAGGCTTACTGGGGAGGGTGCGGCGTGCTGGAACTTGTTGCGGTGCGGCGGGTCGCGTGTTTGGTTGGCCGGTTGGCTGGATTTGTCGGGGTGTGCAATCTCCCGTGAGATAATTGCGGAGTTCTGTCGTTGGTTGCCGCGTGCTTGGCGTTTCGTCGGCGAGCTGGGCGGTGACACGACGCGACAATTCTAGAACACAAAGGACATATGAAAATTATGATGATATACGCGCACGACCCACCGGTCATTGCCCCTTATCGCCGGCACAATGTGTTTTTGTTTAATATAGAGTAACTCGCATCGCGACTATTGGTTGTTATCTCAAAACCCGGGTTCGAGTGCATTGTTGCAGTTCTCGACTTATGTTCGCAAAGCATAGTTGGATTTATGTCATGAGCGTTGCAACATGTTCCAACTAGTAGGCGCACACAATTAAACACTATCTAACTTCGCGCTTCGAGAATATATAACACAGAAATGATTCAGAGATTAATTCAGGCTCAACTTGCGGCCCTCATCAATGCAATTAATGCACCTTAACTTGTATAACGAGAAAGTGGATTTGATCGTCAAATCGTGATAGTGTTTCGAATCCACGTTCCTAATGATGAGATCGAATTTGTACATCTAATAAGGACCGTTAATTTGCTGGAATCAGCTTCAGTATATTGTGCGGAGTACTTAGAAGTGATCAATCTCATTAGGCCGTAAAATCGGCCGGCAGGGTTGCGCTGATGACGAAATTGCAGACATGCCGCAAACCTTAAAAAGTTGCATTTATAATGCGAATATATTGATTCGCTGCGACTTGTGAGAGTTGTATAATTGCTTTGCACTGCAGAAGTTGCATCGCCGTTGAATTTCCTATATGTGCCGAGAGGCTTGGGCATATTGTTCATAAACCAATGGCAAAAACGCACATTTCTCTACACAACAATGAATACTGTGCTGCGGCGGCTTCTGCCGTAGTGACTGGATTGACGCCGGCATAGTAAACGCAGTACAACAGGGCCGGCCAACCCGTGGCCCGCGAGATAAATTCTAAAATTGGTAATGTTTTCAAGACTGGATTGCACACATTGTGAACTTGCAAGGCCAACCAAGGATTTGATTAGTCTGGCCGCAACACTTGAGATGTGATGAAAAAAAATATCAGTTCCGACGCATTGGCAGATCCATGAGCCAGTCACATTTTGGTAGATCTTCATACACTACAATAAAGCAGAATAATTTGCGATCGATTTATCAAAAGTAAAAATTTTCTGCACGCTTTTGCGCAACATTTCGTCACTCGATTTCTTGCTTTTAATATCGTTACCCCTTTCTGAAAATTAAAGAATGCCCAATGTATCAGATTGAGTATACCTATATTCGCAATTACGAGACGAAGTGTCGTTCAACATATGCGACCTTGCGACTATGAAACATAGGCACAAAATGATTGACGCATGTTGGTCGAAGCTTTTGATATCGATATGTCCAGGCGCCGATAGTCCATTCGATGCAAACTGAGCCCAGCGATATACAGCAGGTCTGCAATATAGTCAAGTGACAATATTATTAACCTATGAACTTCCAAAAAATTGCGCGCTTCGCGAGGCTAGTGGCCCGCGCAATAGTTCGTCAATCAAATGTGGCCCTTTGGCTGAAAAGGTTGGCCACCCCTGCAGTACAATATGACAACAGTGTCATGGCATGATCAGGCCTACTGAATAATTCGGACAAAAGTCTCGTGAGCATGGTACTAAAATAAGCTGTGTGGCGGAAGCTGCCTCAACTAATCGATCACTCTAAGTACTTTAAAATAATTGTTGGGGGCGGTTCTAGCCATACGTATTCTTTGAGATAAATAACACTGGCCTACACGATTTTTGCGCCGGGACTTCTTTGGGTCATTTATGCTTGGTTTGAGGGTGCCGAATGCGAATCTGACGTGTATTTTGCTCTATCACATTACGTTTTTGAGATGTTGTATGTGTTGAATATGTCTACCTTTTCGGGGTGGCCAAGTAGATTTTGGTTACTTACAGTACTTGCGGGAGTGGTAATGCTTTACAGCTATACTTCAACATCTACCTGTTATTATTCTGGATGAACAAACTACATATTCAATTTGGTTTTGTGCAGTAGAAAGTGGTTCAGTGGTTGTATTGCATCACTATCGTGTCGAAAAAAAGCTTGGAAGGTCACATATTTGGGACATGTAGCGGGGCGAACAATCCTCTTCTACATAACATAACGTCAATACGGTGTTTGTTGTTTGCACAGTGCACTCTTAGAGCAGAGGGTGGGTATACACACCTCAAAAAGTGTGTGTATTACCAAAAGTTACCCCGTCTGGTGGTAACTCCAACCGTTACAATCAAAAGTATACAAAGGAACACTGTCTTAGATAGACATAAAAATGACTTCTTACCTAATCAACAGTAAATCCGGAAGTATGGGGTGTTCCTGCTTCATGCGATGACTGTGGACGCCACAATGTTCAGGCTTTATAATGATGCAGTGCTGCAGTAGATTGGCATCGATCTCAAAACTGGAGTGCATCCCGCGATGGTTGCAGTAGTAGGGTGAAATTTCTTTGAGCGATAATTGTAGGCAACGTCGGCATAACGATCTGCGATGATAAGAAATTGGCTTCAAACTGTCGTAGCATGACGAATCTTAGAAATACTCTGCCCTATCAATTCATAATATTATGTTGGAGTGATTCAATCTGCGCACACAATCCGCGCGGGCTCTAATACAGCTCGCTAACTTTGGCCAATCTGGAATCTAATACATTTTATAAAATAAATACGTTGCTATAGTTCGCGAGCTGAAGTGTATGGCTCCGTCGAAAAGGTATGGCTAAATTGGGTGTAAGTCGGTACAAAAACGATCTCACCTTGCTTACGATGTCTGCTAAATTCGCTGCGAACATGACAAAAAATAGCAACGGAAATTGTGAGGTCCTCAATAGCACGAACTGCTTACTTGGGAAGTAACGCTCTAGTTATATTGCCAACGCGGCATTTTCTTGGAAACGATACTTCTATTCTGGTGCGTATTGATGAAAAGGCATTCAGCGTCACTTCTTGACATTATAGTCAGTTATACTCGCGACAAATATGACCTACGCGGGATAGCAAGCAATTAATATTCTGACTCCTGTATTGAAAAGTAACATTCAGTACGTTCTCCAAAATTATTGAGTAATTAATGATAACACAGGTATGCAAGCCCCCGCGAACATGGTCTTAACTGCATTTATATGTTATTTACTCAAAAACAGAATATGATCAGGCCCCTAGTCGTGACACAGCGCGAGTCGGGTTGAGTTCTCGGAGTGAGAGCGATCGCCTGATCATTCAGAGTCATTTCTCTTGCTAAGCCGTCCTGAGGGCGGAATGATTGGCGATACAACTTAAATTAAATACCGGTTATAGAACTTAATTATGGACGCAAAACTGTGTTGTGTCGCTCGTACACCCGTGTAACTGCTAAAGAATGTGCGTGTTTTGATTGGCACCTTTATTGGATTTGTGGTGGAAAATGCTTCTGACAAAATTTCCTTCGGGGTAGCGAATATCGAGTATGCTTATTTGGACCACATTGGGCCCGCCTGACGGCGGACTTGTGATTTCTAGTCGTCATCAGGGGCGGTTCGCGGACACTGGCGACCGATTCGGAAGGTGTGGAAGAGTGAACATATTGTGGAGTTGGTAATATTGTGTAATCATTTGACTGGTCTGGCCAGTGAGTGAGCTGAATGTCCGAGTCTGGCCCGCGACGTCGATTGGATTTGACGACCCTAAACTACATGCTACAAATTGTTAGAATCAGCTAAAGTAGGGGGTCGAATGCGAAGCTTCCTAAAGTTGAATAGATTGGTGTCGTAAAGTCCACTGCCTATCTGCGCATCCGTGGGAATATAGCGCATAAACTATATTTGGTGAAATTTAAATCTTATTGATGTAAAAAGTGAACGCCGTACGACGTAAGGACACGGCCGTCTAATATACAACGATACGGTATTATTATATTTCAATGCCACAGTACTGTAACAACAACTCAAGCCGTGGTCGTTTCGCTTGCTGTCAGTTTATTTGTGATGTAACTGGGAAATGGTTTGGAACCCCTGATTTGGTGCTTCGCCCAGCAGCGAATTCTAGAAGAGCACGAACACTGTACAATGCAATACATATACACCGCTCAGGCGTGTTTTACTGATTAGTGGCGGTCCCGCGTGATTATGTATGAAAATGTAATGGTGGGGCTTGTTGATTTGTAGCTGAGCGTTAGTGTCCTGTTTGGGCATTTTGGAAGGTCGGGTTTTAGCGTTTCAGAAGAGGGAGGTTTTGACAATCCCTGGCCGTTCGCCTCCAACTGCCCCATGTAAAAATAGAAATCAAGGCCTTAGTTGTTAGGCATGGACAAAGTTGATTTCTTTTCGGCTGGGGCATTCGAATATTGATACAAACTGGTTATTATTGTCGACGCTTCTCTGACACCTATATCAAGCATTCTTAGAGCTGTTTTGAGTGACAGGGGGGTGATAAAGCTCACAAAGGGCGCAACTAGTCGAAGTGTCATTCATGCAAGTGCCCTGAATAAAAGATGAATAGGAATCCATTTGTGGATTAGTCTATAGTCAGAAGGAGACAATGTTTGCAATTGAATATCTGGCTATTGAGGTGCAGAATGGTGAATAGTGAAAGAACAGATTGGGGGGTAACACACTATGAATGAGTGCATAAGGCATTGTAGGAATTCCCAGTGAATTCCTGTGATATTCTATTCATGTACAGAAGAGTGAATAGTGAATGGAAATTTCGAGAGCTTTAGAAGTATTGTGGCATTCTGAAAACTTCCAGGGGTTTTCTGAGGAACGCCATTGATATTTGATATGAGATAGAACAACATGGTGAATACACAAGCATATGTCATTGTGCAAAGGAGTCACACACAATTAGCCGTCAAGTGTCAGTCTCTTCCGTAAAAATAAGATATAAACTGATGATGAACGGCCAATAAATGAGTCTGCCCAGTCCGAGCTGGGGGCACACGGAGTGCCGTAGCAACAGAGGAACTGTCGAAAATCAGAAATCTACTGGTGTCTCTACCTCAAAATATTAAGCGCAGAGATGGACTATTATCGGTGCCAGTTATGCGACGAACAGTTCTCGCGGAGATATCGACTCGACGGGCATCTGGCAAGTCACTACAAGGTCGAAGCAAATCAATGCTGGGTTTGCGCTAAACAGTTCAACTGCAAATCAACTCTATCCGGTCATTTAATGACACACTACAATTTGAAGACACATCGAAGTCAGAAACGAACAATGCGAAATATGTGGGAAGGAGTTTGCCCGTAAATATCATGATATTGCAGTTAAAAAACCACATGACGATCCACGGCATCAACAGCGTAAAGTTTAACTGTGAAATTTGCGATAAGCAGTTCACATCGCGACAGGGGTTGAAGTGTCATCTTACTATACATTTACGGGGCTAAATCCTGTGTGTTAAAATGTTGAGATGTCATAGTGATGCTATTGCTGAAAGTCTCTTTGACAAACGTAAAGCCAATTCGCGAATAGAGTTGCGATGTTTCAATACTTGTTTCAAATCAATGTGCGTATAATCTCGAAATCTGACTGGGTGAAAGTTAGTAGTCCTGTTTGTCTATCCTATTTCAATTCACACTATGCCAAAGTATAAATGTTCTATTTTGGGTGATCACAATGGATTTGCCTTTAGTACAGCCCGCGAATGGATTCCGATACCGCACTATAACATTTTTGATGATAAGGACTCAAGGATTTTTAATCAACAATACCTGAATTTTTTTTGGTAATATATGCTAGAGTTGATAAATGATAAGTTGCGTGTTTTTGTTAAGCGATTGATTTCTCAGTAATAAATACAATGATTTTATGGGCGTACTTGTGATCCTTGACCCTTGTTAAACTAAGTTGGTATTGATTCTATAGTATGAAAACAGCGGCGTGGAATGTGTGAATAATTCGAAGTGGCTGAAGTTGGAGTCATTAATATTCAGGTTGCGTTCGAATCAACTGATCGCGGGATAGGTTCGCTTCGCGACTGCAAAAAACTGATAAACTCGCTTGAACAAAATGGCCGCCTGGGGAGAGATGATATAGGCCTACTGCACAGACTGATTCTAATACCGAGATTGTCAGTGAACTACTGATACAAACATATTGCTGTTCGGGGATGTTCTGTTTTGAATCTTGAAAACATTTGTTAACAGGAATCCATTTTCCCTGTGATAGGCATGGCTACTGTTCCGTCTGGGATTGAAAACGTAAAATACATGTCGGGGCCGTTAAACAAAAATATATATGAATAAAAGGTACAGCAGTCTGATAAGAAGTAGTTTGGTTGATGCGTCGCATACTCAGAGGTGGTCAGTGACAAAGTACTTCTACTTTTTCGAAGTACTCAAGTGGTTTTCCTCTACTTCTGGTACTTACTCAAGTAGATCTGATTTTCGCTAATTCTGCTTCTACTTCGAAATATTTTGTGATCTACTTACTTACTTCTCGCTATTTTCAGTTTGTCAAATAGAAGTAGTTTAATCCTCCAAACGGGAAGATAGCCTGAGGAATTTCGGGCCTGTTTTCACGGAGCAGCAACATTTAATTTTCATAAAATTTGAGTGAAACCCATGATTTTCGTCGCGCTTCGCGCGCGGTGGATACGGGGTGACCAGTAGTAGAACCAACCTTTGAGTTCTAATTACTTCCCACCATTTTTTCTGCAGAAGATACATGTTGAAGCATAAAAGTAACAGTACTAATGCCTCCGTGTTTTGAAAATATCAAAACTACTTACTTGAGTAGATTTTTTCACCGCTACTTCTACTTCCACTTGAGTGGCTTTCTTGACTACTTTGACCACCTCTGTAATACTCTTGTCGTACAGGTTAATATGGCTCGAGACCTGCGATGCCTACGACCTGATACGGACATCACGACTGACTTAATGATTGTTTGCGATGACGCTGTGGGTGTATGTATTCGTGCGGCATTGTTGACTATTAAATTACAAATTATTGGTCCGCAAACATATGCTGGGTATTCAGCAAGAAAGTTGCCTCTATGTGTAAGGTCTGTAATTACTTGAATATCGGTTTTCACTTACGTATATCCGATTGCCCGTTTTCAATTAAGAATAGAACTCTTAACTTGGATTGATCGTCGTGAAGCGAGTCCAATTTACTTCGGCATTTTCGTTCATCGGCCTCGGTATATCTACTTGTAACTTGTAACGGGATGGTTATATAATCAGTTCTCAACATCAAAGCGGAACTATAATGTGCCTAATCGAGACAGTAGGCCTACTTGTTCTGCCCAGCATATTTCGATCAAAATATGAAATGTTAAGTAATGATTCATTCCACGAGAGTCACCTCACGGAGAGTTGGTGTGTAAAACATTGAACGCAGTGCTGGCTTCTACTCGACAAAGAATTAATACAGTTCGCAGGTTTCGTGCAGTAGATCGGACTAATTATTGTTGATACAACTCAGGGGCGAGACTGTTTAGTACGGCCAATCAATTCGTGACGTCTATCGGGTCCTAACCAAGTTCTGCAAATCGAGTTTGCATTGGATGATCTGCCTTCTGATTTCGGCATGCTCGCCTCTATGTGCGAGTGTGTGCCATTGGTATTGTGGATATTGGTCTGGCATTACAAGTAGACGTGAGAGAAGTACTTGGAATGGATTGGTCTGGTCCTCATAGCCTAAGATCACCGTATTTTTGTGGGGCAGATTCCGCACACCCTTTTGGCGCCCACTGACGGACTTTCTAATGAAGTATCACACATTGTCTGTCAATATGACGCCACACTAGCAAAGCTTTGCTTCTCGGCCATGGGTTTTCACGATCGGGATCGGGGCCGCGATAATGTTGAATTGATTATGAAATAAATAATAATAATGACCCACGCCGGTTATTACTTTTGACGCATTAGCTTTAATCCAGTAAGTGATATTTTAGAAAATGTGTGTCAGTTCGACAACTCGGATATGTTCGCTTGGGTCTTGTATCCAGAAAAACGACACTATAGCTATGTACGCATATAAAATAAATAGTAGTTCAATCGCAACGAGAGTTAGCGTTAGTGGTTGCGTGTTATTACGATTTCTTTGAGGGTGCGCGTACCACAAATAGTTCCAGTTTACCGAACTGGAATGCATTTAGCTGGCATCCTGCAATGTGCTATCGTTATGATGATGACCACCGATAGTTTCGTTTTATGATTACAATTACTTCAGCAGGTCCAGACGATGATTTGTGATCACTACTATGAATAACAAAATACTACATTTTGTAGATTTAAGTGTAGCGCATATTTCGATATTTTTGGTTGGGAGGTTTCTGTATGACTCGAGTATAGTTGAAAGGAGGTGCCTAGCGAACATATTCCAATTTGGTTTTGTAATGATCGAGGTGTGTGTAAGTGGTGCGGCGCCTTCGTGTGTGTATATTTACCTCTATTCGGTCATCCGTTCGGAATCAATATACACTCAAACTGCATTTCTGACGGCTGGCAAATTGCGATGACGTAGTCATGCCTCATACATGCTTCGAAAAGGAAACTTGACTCGTGACTTGACTTGACTTGACTCGAGTCAAAATGTGCAATGACTCGAAGGTAGTGACTTGATCTCAATACTGGCTCGAGGTGACTCGGAATGCCGTAAATTTGTTGGAACCATGGACGCAACAAACTAATAGCGTATCAGGGGAATAGTAATGCATCAGGAGGTCGCAGCTTGGTGTTTCGCTAACTAAGTATAGATATGGCAACCATTGGCAATCTGTTAGTTGCATCCTTGGTCGCTAAACCATGTTATTGAGGCCGCTTAAAGGTACCGAGTACCGTAGTGGTACCTTCCAGTGATGCACCCCCAATGGGCCGTTCGGCGTTCCAACATTTTAATCACTTGGACACATTCATTAATGTATTTGCGTAATATTTATGTTTGTTTTTTTCTGCTCCTATATTTGAAGATATTTGGCCATGATATTAATGGCCTACTTATTTATCAGAAGTACACACAAATCCTGGATTGGAATTTCAATGCTCAACTTAAATGACTCGTGACTCGACTTGACTCGAGTCACCTCCAAAAATCGAGGGACTTGACTTGACTGGAGTCACCTTTAAAAATCGATTGACTTGACTTGACTCGAGTCAGAATGTGCAATGACTCGTGACTCGAGGGTGGTGACTTGATCCCAACACTGCTTGGCTCGTGAATTACTACTAGATACACCTGCTCATACAATGGAATAAAAAAGTCATAGAACTACCATATCAAGGTGTAGCCACTAGCAAAATACTATGGCGGCTATAATTCCAATGTAAGACACACTTTTATATTGACCAGGGGTGTTTAACTGAGTACTCAGCCTTGCCTACTTGCACTACTTACTCTAGCGGTGATGTAATGCCACTTCTACTTAATGAGGTATTGAGAAAACGACCTACTTTTGCATTTCGGATTTTGGGATGTTTGGATGAGTTTTGAGACATGGTTATCAATCTCACGCTGACCCGTCAAAACAGAATCAGTGTAACGATAATGTCAGCCATTGAATTTATATATTCTCGAAAAGTAAGCGAGGCTTAATATCAGGTATAAGCACACAAACCAGCAATTTCGAGAGTGGCTACCGTTTTACAATTGCTAAAAGAATACGACACCTGGTCAGGTTTCAAAGCTACCTGCTCGAGTACTTTTAGTACCTTCAGGTTGGTTTGGGATGCTTGGGGGACACTTTGCAGTGGGCCGGTGGCGCACAGGAAATGAGAAAACTGTGAAGCCTGTGTTAGCATCGTCAGAAGTGGAATTGGAAAACTTATTGCGAGTTTGTAGTTATTGTTGATCGTACGAGTGATATTTCCGACTAGAGTTCCAAATTGCAGCACACTTTCCATAAATATTCAGTTCGATGACCGAGACAAGGGGTCGTCTTCCGGGCAGATTCACTTATTTGCAGGTTTCCTAAGTACAAATATAAATTATCACGGGTGGCGGTGATGTCCCTCTGGTTTCGGTGCAGGCAGTTTCACCGGTGCCTATGCGGATGGTGCCGGGATGTCCACTGTTGACCTTATATTGGGGTGGCGCTTGGATATAGATGCGATGTGATGTCTTCTGTGAGACTGCTGAGCGTAACTTCCGGGCTCACTGGTCTGCCTCTTACTCCTCAGGTGCTCGGCAGCTCTTCTAAGCATATCCTTATCATTCCTGAGATCTAAAAATCACAGTTGGTGATGGTTAGACATGTTGTTGTGGTTATGGATGAGGAAGTATACTTGCCCACGCCCTGGTTTGATACGAAATAAATGAAGACTGTGATTCCGCGTGTAACCACAACTGATTTTATGACCAACAGTGAGCTACGGACTATCAGTAACCGTATGCCCTAAATATGTTTTATGTGAAGCCTAATTATAAATTAGCATGCTTAGTCCAGTTTTTGGAACTCGGCTATATGGCTGGGTTCTTATTTCCACATCATCCACTACTATCCTAAAAAAGTCTGACACAGTCTGCCAAATGCTGACTGTAAATCAGCAGGTTGTATAATTTTTGAATGATGTCTACCAATTTAATCAGTATGACATACTTTATAAGGGCTGCTAAACGGGATGCTGATATTTTAGTAATGAGAAAGTGAGGGCTCATTTGCAGGAAGAATTGAATATACAATCAAACAAGGTTTACTAATCAAGTTTGTTTCGATTGAGTAATTTCTCTTTTACTTGCAAATTCCAGAGGCCATATTCGTTCTTGTGCCTTCATGTGTCTATTCGCAGATTTAAGCAGTAACGACTACTTTAACTTCTTTGAGTTTTTTGCACTGTTTTCTACTTGCTCTATTAACTTGTGGGTCAGAGGTAAAATAACAGCCGGTATATTCTATGTATGCTTGAACTGTTCCAGAATAAACAAGCAGCAAGTCTTACAACTCACGTGACAGATCATGCTTTGACTTGACTTGATATTCCTTCGGTGAGACCTTCTGCAGTTCCGGCAGTCATGTATCAATCTAATTAGCTGCATTTTCCTACAACAAAATCAAAATCATGATAGTTAGGATGAAGATTCAAGATGAAGGAGGTTGCAGCAGTTCAAGGCATCCAACTCTAAAACAGTTTTGCATTGTCTTGACAGCATTGCACAATATTTTATCAATAAGATAATTACCTTCTATTAAATGAATGTTCTGTTCCGAGATTTCAATTCATTGAGACTTCGCTGTTCGCTGGAGCAGTGGTGTGGCTGCAGATTTTGTACTGATAGTGTTGCGCCGCGCGTTGTTTCAGGTTCAAATGCGGCATGCAGTCTGGCGTCAAGTCGAGCGTAGGGGGAGCAACGAGTAGTGATGGGGATGATGGGCGGGTTCCCGATTTTGGGAATCCTTATCTGTCCCGATCCGAGAACATCCTGCTATTGCTCTGGTGCTATTTCACATTAAATATAGCCTGCAAAACAGATATGAACATTATAATTAACAAATTAGTATCAATATCAAGTAATGCCTTACAAGGGTATATTTTCATTACATTTCAAATCAATAATTTTAGGTACGGTATATATCTTGAATATAAGTGCAAGTGGTAGAAACTAGGTCGGGGAAATGAGCTAGAAAGACTTGAGAACAGTAATTGCCTTGCGGAGAGGGTGAACATAGTAACCCAGGCATGCTATGATGCCAACAACAAAACCAGATATTGTGCATTGTGACTTGACCAAGACCACTAGTACTACTGAAGAATGGAAGTAAATTTTCATAAGAAGTGGCATAGTCACATAACAGTATAAGATGGATGAATCAATCAGAATGATCACTAGATAGAGCAGTAATGAATAGGAAAAATTGTCAGCATGATGATGTGCACAACCAATCAGAGAGTGGTAATTCAGTTCTGGACTGTTTCCGAAAATAATAAACATGACCAATTGACCATGCCAGCGTATCAGCATATATTCATACATTACCACACCACACAATCATTTCAAATGAAATCGGAAATCAGAACCACCCGTTACCTCTGCAACAAAGCAACAGCACCTCGCTTTTCTGTCATCCTGACAACTGATACCACGTATTCTAGTGACTGATGAACAGGAAAGATAAGAATCAATACATAATGAACAACTGAATGCAAAAACAAACCCTTCTGTAGCTAGCTTGCTGGAGCCTACCTTCGTCCTCATCTCATCCAGCAGTAATCACATCACTGTAGAAATTTTACTTACCGTGTGTTGCTTTTGTTGCTTACGCATTTCAGCGACGTGACCGGTATCAGCGGTTTCAACGTTGTGATTTGTTGTCGGAACCAGCCTAGGTTTGATCCATAGCAATGAACGCAGTTGGCTGGGGAAATGTTATCGAGGCAGTTTTTTCAGTGAATGTATGATATCTTGAACCTTTATTAACGACAACCGGGTATCCGTATGCAGGTGGCCTCGCATTCGGCGGGCCATATGTCGTGGCGATCGACATTGGCACTTATTTAACCGACCTTTGGATGACATGTGACGTTACTAGTAACGTCCTAAATAGTTTACATGCGCCTGTGAATATCAGATCGACTGCCATCCCTGTTTTAACTTCTAGAGAGTGTTATCAGGTATCGTGCACGGCTCACAGTTCAGAGTATAGGGGAAATTAATGACCTTGACAGTTTTGTGGTATTTGTGATTTCTCAGTAAATTATTGTTTATAATGTGGTGATTGTGCCCGTCGCCCATGTTAGAGAACTTAACATTGTGATAACGTGTAGATTTGTCGGACGTGGCTGTTAAACTGCGTTGTCTACTTTAATCTCGTTGTTGATGTCATACTGCCTAAGGTAGGCCTTGGGAATTGACGAGGCCCGCACTAGAGTAGGCCTATTACACCGCTGAACAATTTCTTGGTAGATGGGGTACTGCAGATATGCAAGATGTACCTTGTATGCCCGGTATCAAACAACTGAAGTTGCGATGTCAGAATATTCAATCCAATGGTACAATCAATTCCTGTGACTTTATCATTATGAAATAATGATTTCCAGGCCGGACCTTTCTAAAACAGAGTTCAAAGAGGAATGTGCTCCGATGAATCTTGCGTCAGAAGTTACTGATGATTTGCTTTTATGGCTAGTTAGCTTACAATAATACGGCCTGCCGCAGTACAATAAATCTGTACATCAATTTCACTTCTTTGCGAGTTCATTGCATACCCTTTCTAACGGCAGATGACATATGACGCTGCCGAAATACTTGGTTGCTTCAGCATTATTTTGGTTGCTGTTGGCCGTGGGTTGTCGTGGCCAGTAGGAAAGCCAACGTTTCCCGCAAGCGTTTTCGATTGATACATGCTTACTTCATACGTGCCACTACGTCTGATCGGGGTCGGATAAAGAGCTTTGTAGCTAAGTAGCCGACGTATAGTTAGATTATGCGCATATATTTTTAGCGAATAACTTATAAAAAGGTAAAACTAAACTTCAGAGGCGGTCGGTGGCGAAGAGCTTAATCTAACATGTCCATGGCGTGTCCTAATCTGGAAGAGTGGAATTTTATTTTTCTTAATTTTGGAGCTGTTTTGGCGTACCACTTTTAAAACTTTCTGGACTAAGACATGAAATACATATTCTGCTCTTAGAAGTAGTATTTGTATTTCACTTTCAATTCCCAGTATCATATAACTTGAGTTGAAATTATTATCAGTTCTTTTGTCCGGATAACATACATGTTGAAGCATAAAAGCAAGTGTAGTAATGCCTTTGATATCTGGAAATAAGGCTACACAATATGGCATTTTTGCGCTCCACCATATTTTGTATTAACGAATACTAATCGTGCAATGTGTTTACACCGTACCCGATACAACTTCTACGGATTGCTCCTCGACTAAACTACAACCTTACAATATGGGGAATGGCACACATACCAGGCTATATCCCAAAACGTGTTGTTCGAGAAAGTAGAGGGTTAGCATCACATTTCTGATTGATACAATCATTTTCATCCCACGATGTGGATGAATGCTTATACTTTCGAAAATTGGATACCTGCCGGTATACATCAATATGAATCAAGCTCGTCACCTATCGCATAGCTCCATTTGCACCTTTTTATAATCCATCCAATCAGTATCGTTTTCACAACTGCTTGTTTGTTTGAGTACTTTCAAGGTCGACCGGTTCTGCTTCTGCTTGAGTAGCTTTATTGACTGCTTTGACCACCTCTACTACACTTGCATTAATTCTGAAGTTTTCTAAACAGCTCTGTGGCCCACCTCTAAATACTCTGTGGCCTACCAGTGGGCCATGGCTCAACCTTTGGGAACCCCTGTACTGGACCAAACAGCTCATTTGTACGATTGATCTTGTTTTCCCCGGATTTATGCCAGTAAAGTGTGAAATTCGCATAGGATCCTATATGGCCCATTTCAAATAACCATGGTTCAATATCGGCCGTAGATATAGGTGAGTTGCAGTAAGAAGAAATGTCCCACCATATTAATACAAACCCGTACCAGTCTGAAATTGATGGGATTATCTGATACATTAAAAGTCAGTAACTAACGACAGCTGGGACTTCAGTGTAAACCTCCTAATTACGTAGTTGATAGATACCAGAACTAGTGAGAATGCCACATATATATGATCAATTGATCAGCCATATTCGGCCACTGGACCGGTACAGGAATCTCCATTATTAAGCAATTTCTTGTCTCTGTAACGGACTGTGGCATCTGGATAATTCTGGTTGTTTGATTGGACAGATTGGAACGGGGTGCTGGTGGTCTGGTTCTGGTCCAGTTTGCGAAATGTTTCCATGCTCTAATTTTTGTTGAATTTACCCATGGTCTTACAGAAAAACCTACAGGTTGGCTGTACAGTGCAAAATGAGCAAAGCTTGCCGCGGAGACATTTGCCATACTATTTCTCATGAATTCTTAAATCATAAGAACTGAACATGATTCAATTCCCAACATTTCGCAAATTAAGGAAACCTAATTCTGACCTACCCATGAAACTGTTAAGTAACTACAATTTGAATCTAATTTGGAGCATGTTCTTTAGCGATAATAATGATTGTGGCTGTAATTCTAATTTAGTTTGGAAAATCGAGAATTTTCTGGTTTCCTAACTCTGAATGTGACATAATGCAACTAAGAGTTCTTGACATGTTTTTCAAGGGATGGATAGGATATCCCACGAAATCGTCTGTAAATACCTGAATAGTTGTTTACGCCGAACTTCCAAAATATCTAGCGGATATCCGATTTAATACGGAGGCGGGGTCATCTTCTGTGACTAACTTGAGATCCTCCTCTTTGTCGACGACTCTAAGGTCATTCACGTTTGTGGCAGTATAACATTCTGTGATCGCGGGGTAACATTTGGCTTGCAACCAGAGATGGGCGGATTCCAGATTTTGGGAATCCGTATCCGTCCTGATCCGACAGTCAAACAGGATTTCGGAGTCCGACAGTTGAGCACCAAAATTAGGATCCGAAAAAATCCTGCTATTGTTTTAGTGCTATTTCACATTAAATATAGCCTGCAAAACAGATATGAACATTATAATCAACAAATAAGTATCAAGTAATGCCTTACAAGGGTTTATTTATATCACATTTCAAATCAATGTTAGGTTAGGTACGGTATATATCTTGAATATAAATGCGAGTAGTAGTAACTAGGCAGGGGAAATGAGCTAAAAAGACTGTGAGAACAGAGAAAGCAATATTAGTTGCTTTACGGAGAGGTTAAACATAGTAACCCAGGCATGCCATGATGCCAACAACAAAATCAGATAGTGTGCATTGTGACTTGGCCAAGACAACTAGGCCTATGGTACTACTGAAGAATGGAACTAAATTTTCACAGAACAGACACGTATCAAACAAAATGGATGAATCAATCAAAATGAACACTTGAGTTGATAGAGCAGCAATGAATAGGAAATATATATAATATTATATAATCAGCATGATGGTGTGCACAATCAATCAGAGAGTACCGGTGGTACTTCAGTTCTAGTGTGTTTCCGAAATCATAAACATGACCAATTGACCATGCCAGCATATATTCATACATTACCACACCACACAATCATTCCAAATGACATCAGAAATCAGAACCACCATGAGTTACCTCTGCATTCTGCAACAACACCGATATCTCGGTTTTCTGTCATCCTGACAACTGGTATCAAGTACCCTAATGGCTGATGAACAGGAAGTATAAGAATCAATATCTAAGGAACAACTGATTTCGAAAACAAACACTTCTACAGCTCGCTTGCTGGAGCCTGCCTTCGTCGGTGTCCGGTCAATACCGAGAAAACCATTACCGAGAATGCCATTACCGAGAATGGACACCACCGAGAATGGACATTACCGAGAATGGACACCACCGAGAATGGACATTACCGAGAATGGACACCACCGAGAATGGACATTACCGAGAATGCAATATATGCAATGCAGGCATGTTATGCACATGACCAGGTAGTGTGTGTGCACCACGGTGTTTCCACATTCGGTATCGATGCTCAGGTATAAATTTCTCGACAACGTCAGTCCCAGTAAGCTATATTCTTGACATTGGCCATTCTCGGTGTCCATTCTCAGTAATGACCATTCTCGGTAATGACCATTCTCGGTAATGTCAATTCTCGGTAATGCATTCTCGGTAATGTCCATTCTCGGTAATGGTTTTCTCGGTAATAGTATAGAACCGCCTTCGTCCTCATCTCATCCAGCAGTAATCTCATCATTGCAGAAACTTTACTTATGTTGCATACGCATTTCAACGACGTGACCGGTAGCAGCGGTTTCAACGTTGTCATTTATTGTCGGAACCAGCCTGGGCTTGATCCATAGCAATGAATGCATTTAACTACGGAAATAATATAGCAGCAGCTTTTTTCATTGAATATAAGATATCTTGAACCTTTATCACCCAATTTTTTTATGAATATCAAATCCTGTTTAAATCCGGCTCATATGGCAGTTTCAGAATCCGGCTCCGATCCGGCCATAGTAAAATTCATCAAAATCCTGCTCCGGCTCCGGCTCCTGAACCGGACTGTGGCCATCTCTGCTTGCAACGCCTGTGCCGAATCACTCAACGTAGGCCTTCTGAAATGAATACTTGCGTTCAGGAGGCATGATGGAACTGGTAAATAAAGAATGACAGGTGCCAGGAGCTGATCACGGTCTGCCGGACGGCTGATTAGTGTATCTCACTTTTCGGAGCTCTGTGTATCTCATTAGGAGATATTGAGCAAATTGTGAAGTATGGAATCGGCCTGGGAATTGATGATCAAACACTTGATAGGGCCTGTCGCGAGGGAAGGTTAAATTACGTGGAACGCTCGTCGCCTACTTGCAATGGCCAGAGAATATGGTCACGCCAGCACCAGTGTTTCGATATGTGGTTGCTTGTTTGTTAGTAATACATCTGGCACGAGCTAAAATGCATTCAATGGGGGCAGACTTGGCGTAGCAGATCATAGCATAAAGTTCACACCTTCTGTAAAACTACGAATATACCAAATTCGAATAAGTGTAGAACATGTTTTGTCTTCAGTGAAAGTCTGCTCTGCATTTATTGACTGTTGCACCGAGTGTTTATATTAACTCGTAGGGTACAAATGCAATTGGGATCGCTCGTCAACCCGAAAAATCGTCATAAGAAGGAGAAGGTAGTAGCAAAAAGCGGATGACATTCCCAGACCCCCTGCCCCGTGAAAAATCACCCTATTTTCATTATGAAAAGTTTTGTTAATCTATTAATAGTATTTGAGTTTCCAATTTACTTATGTATTTTTTTTCTCTTTTTTTAATCCTCGCTACAGTCGGCTCCGCGAGATATTAGTGACATAACTATGAGACATTAAAGTGTTTTAAATTGCTGCTTATAGATTATAAATTTTTTGAAATCGCGATCGTGACGGACGCACAATACATCAAGAATTTCATAAAGATATGAAATTTACTATTATTGACTATATCTAAACCGCAAATATAAATCTATGTAGAAGACATTCTCCCACCCCTGTCTCTCGGCATCCCTCTCACTCGATGGATACCAATGGCACCGCTTGGCACTTACCAAATGGTAAGAGGTGTTTTCTTTTTGAGTTTCTGACGGTTTATATTAATGGGGAAAGTTAAACCTGTCAGGTGCTCACGTGATGGAGTAATGTAAATAAATGATGAGCACGTCTCTCGGCGCTTCCTATCCAGTATAACAATTTGATTAACTATGGGAAGACCTCGCCTCCCATTTAACACGTTGTAAGTGTGCTGGAAGGAATGTGACCGTTGACAATCCCTGTAAAAAAGGGGGGAGGAAGGCTGGGGTGGAGAGACATATTAAATTGTGTATATACGCGCATTGCATCATAGGTTAATACCCACCAAGAAAAAATCCTGAAAATGAGAACCCATTGCGAACAAAATTATAAAATCAATAGATTCTAAAACATGTACATAATATATTAAAAATTACGAAAGCGAAAACCAAAGATAAAAGTTATACGGAGTATAAAATCATTAAAAAAAATATATATAAAACAATAAAAAAAAGCCTTGGTGGGGGGCGATAGATTTCCGGTGTTTTCACTCGGTTGTTTCATTTTGAACGCTATCAGTGGCTGTTAATTTGTTCAGTGAGTGTTGCACTCAACGGTAAGCTGCCGGAAACTCACCGCACATAATACATGCAGCCGGTTGACCGCAAGAGTGCTACTGTATGAATTGTGCAACACAAAAATTCGACTCGTGTTGAATGCAACATGAGCAAGTAGTTGAAATGGGCACGCGACCAGTGTCGTGTGTAACATGAGGAAGTAGTTGAATTGAACTTGGGCTCGGACCCTAATGAGAATGCTTGACAAACCGAAAGGTGTTAAAATTCCCGGTTATGCGAATTTGATATAGAACAAAATTCCTTGTAGGAAGGGGGGAGTGAATTACTGTTACCATTGACAATTGGAAAAATCTCGTTTAGAATATGCATAATTTCGTCGACAAATAGCCTCTGTTAGTTCATTGATGAAGTGTTTACTTAGCATGATTCATGGTGGGATGATGACCCATCTAATGATATTGCATTAAGAATTAGGAAAGTATTATGAATGAAAACTTAAGTTACAATGAGAATGCAATGGTCATACTATACACAAAACTGGATGTATGGTTTGAGTATAATGGAGAAGTGAATCCTGAATGGAATCTGCAAAGACTCGGACAATACGCCGTGAAAATGCTAGATAATATGTGGTACGAGATCAGTCGCATGTCATGGCATATGATGACTTATTCTGGACGAAATGGGGTCACTTTCTGCACCACGAGTCTTTGGAATATAGAGAAGACTATCGCTGACATACGAGACGAAAACTTATCACAAGCGTTAAAAGTCATATTGTATGAAATCGACTCTCGACAAAAAGTGAATGCTCGTATAATGATGTACGAACTCATAAGAGGACACATGATGCGACAACTGAACGATACAGTCAGTAAAGAGACGTACCTATCGTTAACATCATGCCAACGAGCAGATGGGGATGATTTGATATTTGCTAGTTGGTCGGCAGGACGCAATAACAAACTTTACGGGACAGCAAGATTTAAAAATTCTACGGAAGAACAGAAGGCGCAACTCCAAAGGATGACAGGAGTGGCTACGTCCCAAGTTTCTACGACGCTGGAAGATGACATCATCCCGGATAGACGACATGGTCATGCAAGGCCTTGTAAAAGAAAAAAGAATGCTGCTGGAGAAAGTGATCGCCGTGAAGTTAAAAGGACGGCCGACTACAGGAAAGTTATCGTTATACGATAGTAATCGTAATGGACGAGAGTGGCCACAATTGAAGAAAAACTAGTACAAATATATAATAGTATTGATGTATGTACGGAACAATATAGTGCGTAAAAGGTTACGCCAGATCTGTTGTGGTGTGAAACGTTACTCTTGAAGAATTCATAGAAAAGATATTAGAAGCGTGACGCCGAACAAGTTGGCAACCAAAAGTGGCTTATGAAACAATTGCTAGATCGGTACCTCGGTGCTAGACCCTGGAGAAGACCGACAAATATTCCAAAACGTTAAGGCTTACTAAAATTGATAGATCCGTACCTTGATGTTAGATCTTGGATAAGACGGTCAGATTTTCCAAAATGTTAAGGACCATATCCACAATGGATATAGCTCCGTACCTTGATGTTAGATCTTGGATAAGACGGTCAGATTTTCCAAAATGTTAAGGACCATATCCACAATGGATATAGCTCCGTACCATGATGTTAGATCTTGGATAAGACGGTCAGATTTTCCAAAATGTTAAGGACCATATCCACAATGGATATAGCACCGTACCTTGATCTTAGATCCTGGATAAGACGGACAGATTTTCCAAAATGTTTAGGGCTACTGCTATTGGCAGAACCGTACCTTGATCTTAGATCCTGGATAAGACGGACAGATTTTCCAAAATGTTTAGGGCTACTGCTATTGGCAGAACCGTACCTTGATCTTAGATCCTGGATAAGACGGACAGATTTTCCAAAATGTTTAGGGCTACTGCTATTGGCAGATCCGTACCTTGATGTTAGATCCTGGATAAGACGGACAGATTTTCCAAAATGTTAAGGACGATATCCACAATGGATACAGCGCCGTACCTTGATCTTAGATCCTGGATAAAACGGACAGATATTCCAAAACGTTTAGGGCACTACCATAGCGATTTACAACGTAGCTACGTTGTGAATTGCTATGGAATGACATAAGTTGAATAAAAATGAACATTATAACCGGAAATAATAGGCCTATAACATTAGGAATACCTCAAGCCAGTACTGCTAATATAAAGACCTTAGAAAAGTAAGCCATGGTTGAACTTGTCCACACATTCGTTTTGCGAAACTGATGTGTCGATGATTGAGTATGACATTAGAATAAGACCCGCCTTGTTTGCACATTCGTTTCACGAAATGGATGTGTCTGACAAGTGCACTTTGGCACCATGATCAGTACCTGCATGCTAATAATTGTATTGTGGCAACGTTACGATAGCAAATGACGCAATATTCTGATATGTGTGTATTTAATGTCCTCCCTGTGCGCATCGAATGTATCTACAACTTGTATGACAAGAAGAGCGTCTCGAAAAACATGCCAGAGGTTTATTGCCCTGCTCGCAATGAGACCATAATAAGACTGAATGAAGTGATGAAATGGCATGAAAATATCGATATGAACTGGACATTTTGTTGGCATCGATGAACGATTTGGTGGTACCAACTCTGAAATTACTATTCGACAGTCCCGAAAAACTGCTCCCCTCGATAGAGTCTAGGGCTTAACGAAGTGAAATATAAGAGATAAGAAGAAATCCGGCACTAAAAATCACTGCTCAGCAAGGACCAGTGAACCAAAGGTTGGAAAGTGCCAAACAGAGCCCGCAAAAATTCACGTTAAAGATAACGGTGGAAAGAGACGACCAAGATGGCTGCAAAATCAAGAAGAGATACGCAGAAGAATCATTTCATCAGCAAGGGAGTTGAAGAAATCGGGTTCGAAATAGATGCACGAGACGAAGTACCCAAACGAACGGTTGCCAGATATGTCCTGAACATACGATGATGGGGGTCGGAGAGGGTGCGTTTGACGAACAACGACATGAATCAATCTACGGCATGATGACGAGACGCGCGAGTCATAACAGGACATTGGTATTTTCATGTGAGGGTTACTTTGATGTATTATTGTATGGTGACGCCATTTTGTTCAAGCACTGCCTTTACTGTATCGTTGATCAATACCATCAGGTTGCTTTAAAATGGCGCTAACATTTTATGTCGTAGATATGTGTATGGGTCAGTGAACATTTATTATGTGAATAATTGGTTGTTACCACAGTAATATGATAGCGAGTACTATGCCTGTAGGCTTTAATTAGGCGTTATACACCGACCACGCCCTATATTAGTGTCGGGACCCTTCACCCTAGCGGGATAGAAGTTTAGAATTAGAAATGGTTAGGGATTTCTCCAGAAACCCGGGAAAGGGGCCATGGGTGTCTAACAGTGCTCAAGTAAGCAGCACCTTGTTAAGGGTAGTATCGCACGTGCATTTTAATCGGCATATGATCATTTTAATTGGGTCGACGATGCGACGTCCTTAATGTTAGAACCTCCCGGGGTTATGCGTTATAACTAGCTACGCACCCTTAGACTAAGCTAGGAACCTCTACCTTATTGGAGCA
The DNA here is from genome assembly GCF_051294905.1 of Botryllus schlosseri. NCBI lineage: Eukaryota > Metazoa > Chordata > Ascidiacea > Stolidobranchia > Styelidae > Botryllus > Botryllus schlosseri. The sequence goes on from NC_137238.1 coordinate 21,755,188, forward strand.
TGTGTAGAGTTAGGGATTCGTGGTAAATCAGATCCATTGTCTGTGAGACACGGTACATACGAATGAATAAAAGGCTTATACACACCGATACTAAAGGAACCCAGAGATATAACAGAAAACATTAGTTCGTGCATGACTATTGTGATTGAATGGTGTACAATGTAGCGATATGTCATAAATGAACTTTACGGCAGGACAGGCCGTCACATGCATTATATGTGTAAACTAACCTTGGAGCTGCTTTACGGCAGGACAGGCCGTCACATGCATTATATGTGTAAACAAACCTATGAGCTATTTTTCGGCAGGAAAGGCCGTCACATTAATTATGTGTTAACAAACCCTGAAAGATACCACTTCGGCAGGAAAGGCCATCGCATAGTTTATATGCGAAAACAAACCTTGGAGTATTTAAAATACATTTAATCGTGCATGAATATGAATAGGTTTAAGCTTTATCTTGTGTTATAATTGATGGATATTCTATATGCCAATATTAACCGAGTTTTTCTTAGATACCTCATTCTGTCTGCATGATAATGATTGGAGTATTTGGTTGTATTAAGACTTACTTACACGTTATATAAGGCTAGTTTAGAACTCTGGACCAAAGGGTCATTGTCCGATGCTGAAAGATACCACTACTGCAACTACTGCTACTTCAATCAACATCCACGGACGTCGTCTGGACAGTACAGTACAAATAAAGGTCAATTCTTCGCCGTGAAGTGATCCGAACCAAGTGTAGACGACTCGCATACCAATCGTTATGGAGCTGCACTATAAAGACACAAATGGAGGCACCACTGGGATACTTCCGGTGTAAAAACATTGACCTTTTGATGTACTCAAGGACGACCCTCGTGAGAATTGTGATCCATGTGACGGTAGTCATTTCTGTTATATCTCTGCTTATAATATTGGCATCGATCTACGTACACCTCGCGCCGGTATTCTATCCTACGAAGACTCCTGAAGGTCTCTCTGACGACGTCGCTACAACGACCGAACTACTACATGTCCCACATAACGGATTTGCTGTGGTAATCACCAACAGACCAGACCCGGTTATCTTCGGAAGACATTCCGTACCCACGACGCAAGGACGAGTAATCGCGGATAGCACAACCACGTCCGTGAGTAATTTACCTCAGAACGGTACTTACCCTGGCCAGTAAAAGGCACGGAACTAATATACAGACAATCAAAATTTACATAAATTATGCGGAGAATGCTAAAATTTTTTAGGAAGAAGAAAAAGAAGCGGTCAGAGGCAGCTGAAGAGCTCGAGCAGGGTATCAAGCTGCTGAAAGCAACGCAAAAACGCCATGAAGACGTCAGACAACAAGAAAGACAACTGGCAAAAGACGTGGCTGATCAAACAAAGGTACTAAAAGAAGTCAAATCAACTCTGCCCGAGACAATGAAGGGGCTGGAAAAGGCCAAGAAAGAAGTCAGGCGAGCTCAAGCCGACCTCAAAGCAGTATGCGATGCCACTTCGAAGGTCAGCGGGAAAGTCTCCACTGACGTCCTCAGTGAGATCTTGAAATCGGAATTTGAGCTGGGCAAACCCCATGCACAAGTGGTTGGAGATAAACCACCGCCACCTTCCTCTCTGTCCGTAATGTCTACAGTACCTCCACCGGCATATGATCCGCCCGTTGGGCAATCGTCCAGGGCAACAGCGCCCCGGCCCACGCTTACAGTTCAGAAGGGCCTGGATTGTCATACCGTGACGGCAGTCTACCCTGCGTTGCCAGGTTCCAAGCCGAATTCACTATCTGATTCTCGTCCAGGAACGACTCCATGCTTACCGGTTCGGAATGGGACACGCCCCGAACGACGAAGGGGGAACCTAGTCGATACACCCGGTCTATTCCAGCTAAGTGAAAACGGGACCGACACCGATTCAGATGACGGCTATGCACACGCTCGAAAGCGGCTCGGGGCATGGCTCGACGATCAACGGACCGCCGAGAGAAACCGGGCCAGGACACAAGGTGCGGCCGGCAGTGCGACGAGGCGCGTTACCTTTCAAGAAGGGACAACGAACTACCGACAAGACAGAGGCGAAGACCCTAAGGACTCGGGGGAAGATACTGATGCCCAATTGGACGGATTGGGTAGGCAAATAGCGGCGGCACGGGAGGCCATTCGGGGGACCACACGGACGCTTCAGCGAGACTCTGGTCAGCCCAACCCAACCGAACCGGAAGGGAATATGTCAGACATCTCTGAATACCTCAGATTACCTCGATACGCATCTACCCCAAGAGAAAGCGAAGGAAGGTCGAGACTTCCGCGAGATCAACCACGGAATGATGCCGTGAACCCGGTGTTGACTACGCCCGAAAGGTTCCAGTCGGAAAAGGAGATGCTACAGCTAATGATGGACCCTGGGGATATGCCCCTTCTAAAGTGGATGGCTAATACGATGAGACGAATACGACACGGCGAGGGCGACACCGATACAGATATAATCCTGGCTAATGCCATGCAGAAGAAGTTGCGGAGTGCAGGTCGCCTCAAACAAGCTAATCAACTGGGGAATTTCTTCAATACCAACTCGGGAAATGCAAAATGGGTCTCGGTCATGAAATCATTGTCGCTATCCAACCCGCAAGGCTTGGTTAACAATGAAAAGGTCATCAACGATTTCCGGAGGAATTATCAGTGGGAAGACGAACCTCTTCCGCTGTTGAATAGTGCCCTAAAACAACTAGAAATAGATATGGAGGCTGAAATCAAAGAGAATCCGGATGGGCTGCGACTCTTCCGCAACCTAAGACAACGATTACCAGAAGCACTTAGGCTGCTTATGCGGGGATGGGATAGCAGGTCTTGGCAAGAGGTGGCGGAGGATTTACAGCTGTACTGGAATTCGGAGTTCTTGGATGAACAAGAGGTACGTCCCATCTCTCGGGAGGTTAGAAAGACAATGTCACCCCTACCACCTGTGCACATATATTATGTTCAGCCCGCAGGACCCATGATGCACAGTTATCCTACTCACGGGAGTGAAGATGGACGACTGAACACCCCTCCCCCACCGACTATAACACCACCTCTGATGGTGCAACCATCCTCACCTAAACCACCTCTACACATGATCGGAGGGACACCACCCGGACCGTCTGGGGAAATGTGGCCACGGCAGCTCGTCGGTGTCGGGCAAGCTTCACAGCCACGACGTAACCCTCCTCGCGGCACCAAGACCAACCGTTTTTTACCAACGTTATGAGTGGCAATGGGTTCGGCAGACGTGGTCCGACTCCCAGGGCTAAACCTGCCCGACCACAAAACGTGTGCAACGCATCGAATGGACTCAACGTTACACCAACGCGAAACTCCAGATCTTCTCAACCTAGTCAGGGACCAAGTACTTGGAACCGGACACCTCAACTGACGAAGACGCAGGACTCTGGGATCGGCGGGGGTGGCCCGGAAATCACACCATCAAGCAGTCAGGAAGCCCTCCGCATCGCGGAGAGCCAAGGGGAGAGATATAATTTTCTTGGGAACCCAAACATCTTCGCCCCTCTAGGCTTATATCTGGACCCTCCTCAGGGGCAGTCCTTATCCGTATGTTTTTGCTGTAAGGCCCCGGGACACCAATCCCGAAATTGCGTGGCAAAATTCATACTTCGGCTAAATGAGGAGGTGCTTGCCAAGAATGATACCTTGGGATGGGTAGTTCGCAAGCGAGTACAACCAATACCTACTCGCGTTAAGGAGTCCGCCGAACGTGATTGGGGGCCTTTCCTGGCGAGGAATAACATACTGACGGTCCCGGACCTCGACCGATACCTTGCCACCCAAGACTCTCCGTCTCTGACGCAGAGAACTGCCTTGTGCGAAGCCTATTATGACACTAGGCCAAAAAATAGAGATAGAACCCACTGGCATGATAAGGATCAATGGGGTCCTCAGGGACCACCTGCACAGCCAAATCAAAGCAATAGCCAAGTGGCCTGGACGGAACCGCTATTTCAAGGCCCGCCACGTCACTATGACGCCTCACACTGGACGGATGAGGAACTTGAACAAAGGTTGAGACTCTCAAAAAACGACTGGGGGTGCTGATTGATCCGGTAAATCAGCTCCCAGAAAATTTATTACCCCAACCCGCAAAGATTGTTCATAATGCTTCTCTACCCCTTAATACACCGGATAACCCTCTACAGCCAGACTTCACGGAGTTATTCGGCGGTCGGCTTTTGTACTTGACTGATTCAACAACCGGTACGACATTTTTGGCCGACACGGTAAGCCTACCTAATCTAATTATGAAAAATATCGTAAAAACCATGTATCCAAAGAGCTGGGAGGAACCGCAACCTTTGGATATGAAGTTACGTGGTATAGGGGGCTCCTCCCACGTTGACTCTTTGGTTGTAATTGATTTTGACGAACTACCGGTTCCATTTGCGACCGGGGAAGGAATCCCTCTCAATGTAATTGGCTTAAAATGGATTGATCAAGTCCAACAATTACCAAGCATAGCTACGGAATTGAAAACCCCGTCTAACGCAAATGGAGAGTTGTCTTTAGTAACACTACATGATGAGAACCCGTGCGATCAAGGGAAGGGAACCGAAGTCGGAAGCGGTATTAGCTACACTGCAACCGACGATGGGTTGATGGATGCTGCAAACCAAGATAGCGTGAAGCGGAAAATTACCGCTGGCGCGAGTACCAAGATGGAAATGGCCACTGGTGCGAACGACGAGTTGAAAATCACAACTAACGTCACCCAGAACCTATGGAAAACTGTTGGTGTCGAGACAGGAATGCCTGCTGACACCGTTAATGAAGACGTCGAGCGCGGAATGCCCGCTGGCGTAGATAAGGACCTGCACGAGAAAACTGGTCCCAAAAACTCTCGCGGATGCACTTGTCCGGATAAATGTAAAAATCTGGCCCATAGATGCATGGCGACCACTACAGCTGACGTCGAGCGTGGAATGCCCGCTGGCGTAAATAAGGACCTGCACGAGAAAACTGGTCCCAAAAGCTCTCGCGGATGCACTTGTCCGAAGAACTGCAGAACTTCGGCCCATAGATGCATGGCGACAGCTACAGCTGACGTCGAGCGTGGAATGCCCGCTGGCGTAAATAAGGACCTGCACGAGAAAACTGGTCCTAAATGCTGTCGTGGATGCACTTGTCCGAATAACTGTAATAACTCGGCCCATAGATGCATGACGACAGCCAAAGTTATGAGTACTTTCCAAGAAGGTTCAAACAAAGCAGCTATTGCCTGTCAACCAGATACACGCCCAGTCATGTCCGACAAGGAGTCTGGGGATTTTAAGATGCACGTCTCCCCAGAAATAGGGTCTCCGGCGGAAAAGGATTTCGTCGGCGTGACGGTAGGCGCGGGCACGCGCCGAGATCAAAGGCCTACATCGAAGGACCTCGCCCTCTCTCCACCAACACCGAAACCCCGATCATCACGAGGCTCACACCAGCCCATGGCTGGACCAGGTACTGCGTATGTTTTGCATAAAGACACTAACTCAAGCGTCATGACGGAACTTGAAGATGTTTGTGTACAATATGTAGCGCTGGCCAAACTCCCGTACAAATCTCCTGACCTGACGACTCCAGAAAATGCCATTATTTCTGATGAAGTCTGGAAAGCCGTCTACGCGCCGTTTGCGTCCGAACTTGAGGACCTGCGGGGCCACCTCGGCTCCCCACAAGCCATGGCATACAGATGCGGCATCGAACTTAAGGACCCTTCGACCAAACCATTTGTATCTGGACCTTGTAATTTGAAGGGGGAGGGCCAGGCGGAGGCATTGAAAGAAGCCCAAGGAAGAGAAGTACTCTCCCTCTTAGATTTGAAGAAAGACAAGTGGAAGGGACTACACCGGTTACTGTTGTTAAACCTGTGGACATGCTTTGTAAAACTCAAACTGACGAGAACCTTTAAACGATTAAAATCGATGGTTAAAAAAAGAGGACAAAATGAAAATGTCAAACCAACTGATGCGACTCATGGGAAGCAACAGTTGCAGACTCGTCGCGCGCGAAACCAAACCGACGGAATGACGAAAATCATGGGTGAAACGCCTACAGAAACGCGAGTGCATCCGGTTACCACTACGGAGGCTCTGCAGAACTTTGCGGATGACGGCGGGATCGGCATCGGAACGTACTACCGAACTATGGACGACGGCCATAAGGTAGGTACCGAAACGTCCATTTTGTATTCATCAGGAGACGACAAGGACGACGTATTCATGAGTAGTGTCGAGCTGATGACCATTACCTTGACGTCAACGACGGTTGACGCATTGCCACTGTCTGGGCAGAAAAACCCAGGGGTGGGAACATCCGTACCTGAATATCCCCGACTATCAAGAACCACCGTGGAGAAGATAGCCACAGAATTCGTTGACTACAACTATACTCAATGGCTGCACGAACTGGTGATGATGGAAGGTGAATATAAGGTAAGAGGATTGTCCTTGATCGATAGGATGATTATGGAAGGTGCGAAACTGATACCTACCCTAGAACACGTGACTGAAGTAGTGGCGGTAATAGGGTTGATTGCTCCGTTGATTGTAACATGGGTAAGTTATATAAAGTGTCGTCGACGTAGTACCTTAAGTCGCATGAGGAACACGAGGAGACGAAACGGAGCAGAGCAATGGATGGCGATAAGAGTAATACGAAACACAACGGAGAATGACAGAGTTTAAAGGTTAGAGATTAGGTTCTTAAAAATTAGTTGTAAATACAGGATATACCTATTTTGTATAGGGAAGTAGTGAAGTGTGATGCTGTAATATTGGTAAATCGTTGAGTGATTTTGTGATATGTATCAGGCGCACTATAATAATCCCGAAGAAGCATTGTTTGTAATAGGTATCTAGTGAAGTATTTTACGCAATGGGAGTAGACGGGAAAAACTCAAACCTCGTAACTAGAAATACGCTGAGTCAGCACTTTTTCATGAACATTCGAGAGAGTGTAAAAAGAAAAAGGCATCTGAAGAAAAGGCTGTACATGGGGGATCATTAATGCACATGGGGATTCATTGTTTTACTCGTGTTCCCTATGTACGGGAAATGACGGCGTATAGTGCATGTGATCCAAAAATTTTCGCGCTTCGCGCGACCAGGGCCTGATTACGCACTGCACAGTTCCATGACATATTGTGATCAATTTAGAGCATATTAATATAAGTCCTGTTTGAAATGTAACCTAATTCGGTTCGCTCCTATCGACGACTCAAAAAAGGTTATCAACATTCCAGTTGCCCGCGCAATGGTTCGTAAATTTCAGGTGTCCCTTTCGCCGAAAAAGTTGCCCACCCCTGATATAGATATAATTAGACATTACTTGCAAATTACAACTCAGTTGCAGAGGGGAAGAAAATCGCAAGATGAGTTTTCGCGATACAGTCAAAATTGATGCAATTTTTGGAATTATACCATGATACTGTGACAGAGCAAATGCATCGGCTGGTTTTGTAAAATTGTAAAAATGATGTAGGCTAAATATAACGAAACGATGCTTCCCACTTGACAAAATTAAAAAATATTTGTAGTGTAGCTTAGCTGTTTGGGTCGAACAAATGATCAAGAAAGACTGCAAGCCCCAATCCTTGAATACTTGATTAAGTACTTGTAGACTAGACATAGGCTATGGTCTTTGACTACTTAACTAAATTCCATTTATGACCAATGTCTATTAGTAAGTAAGAGTGTGTGTGCTTGTAATCAGGATAGCGTGCAATGACGAAGTTAGTAAGTTCAATCTCTTTATTAGTTGCTGACTCATACACAAGAGCTACACTTGGATTTTTTATCTAGATTTTTATTATACAGGATGGGATATCTGCCATATTTGAATGATTCATACATTTCAGGATATATTAGAGAGTCCATGTTATAAAAACTTGAAAAAGGAAGGATATTTAGCAAATCTTTCTTTCATGTTAATTGCATAGTGGATAATTCGAGCTGTGCCATAATGAAACAATTTAGCATGCCACCGTTAATCATATGTTTGCATATGTTTAATGGTTGTATGATAGTCATTCAACCGACAATGTGGCATATAATTTTCGAAGTAAATTGGTAATAATGCTGGAGTCGGAGTCGGGAGTCGGAGTCGGAGTCGGCACGTTTGAAGACCCAGGAGTCGGAGTCGGAGTCGGAGTCGGTACGTTTAAGGATTCAGGAGTCGGAGTCGGAGCCGGAGTCGGTGGTAAAATTTACCGACTCCACAGCCCTGAGTCTAACTAACAATTTTCGAATAGTTCTAGCTCTCGTAGCAGAATTTGAAACGTAGTAGTTATAATTATAGGTAAATATTTTTAAAAGTTAGTTATTCTAGTTGTAGTTTCCAATTCAATAAATATCAGTTACCGAACAACTAGAAAACATGTGTCGTCGTGACGTTATTGTAGCCATTGTTATCCCAAGGCCAACACTATTAGCATAGGCCTAGTAAGTAGTTGGGTATTTCAGGTTCAAGTCCTACCCATTTCAAACTCGAAATCCCGTCCTTTTGAAATACAGGTTTTGTGTCTGGTATTTGCGATAAATGAAAATTCATAAGTTGTCTCAGGGTCAGACATGGGGTAATCGCGATTAGTAATCGTAATCGATTACGACGATTACAGCATTTTCAAGTAATCGTAATCGCAATCGATTACATTCGAGAAAATTCAGAAGTAATCGTAATCGTAATCGACTACTTCCCATATTTAATCGATTTCTTTGTGAAAGAACGATTACTTTTTATTTGAACAGGACTATGAGATAAACTGAACATTCGTGAACAAGGAAGAGGTATTATACCAGTTAGTGATAGCACAAACGTCAGATTTTCAAATGCCACTGCTCATTATTACGTCAGAAGTGGCCTGTTAGCTTTGCTCGTCATCGTGTAAGAAGTATCCAGCTATCGACACATAGTGAATAGATATTCGATGTACATTAGTGTGATTGTAAGAACACTCATCGTGCTGTATATCAGGTTATCAATACATTCCAGAAACCACTACCTCGCAGCAGGATAATTAATCACTACTCTGCCTAGTTTAAAATAGTAACTTTTGTATTGATGTTTGGTTATGCTTAGTTAAACGCAGTTTGACCGTTGCTGCTTAGCGAGCAGTAAGCCTAAGTATCACGAACGTACACCGGACAAAGGTTTGAAATTTTGTAGCCTACTCGTCAACTAAAACAGTACGGTTTCCACGACGAAGCATTAAAAATCAATAGCTGCTGATATTTATCATACCCGATCCGTTTCTCGTGATGGCCGCTTGCAATACATTATCTGTATTAAGTTGAAGGCAAAATTTTATGTTCACTTTCCCTTATTCTGATATGAATCTGCTTGAAACGGCTGCCGTTATTTCACAATTATGTACTCAACATTTCGACCTGCCGCCATAGCCCTCGGCTTATATACAATGTTAGCGTGGCTTGTAGCTAGAAGCAGGACAAAAACAGCAAATCATCCCCCACTCCAATCGTTGGTCTTGGGCCCCTATAGGGTAGTTAATTTTCAAGTTGAAGATTTAGTTTCGTCAATAATATTGGTAATTGCATTATATTACTATTCATTTTTAACCCTCTCTCAGCCCCCGATGGTCAGATTTACCTGAAGAGCTGGGAGCACGTAATTCATAATTATACCATCTGGTATCTTGTAAAAATTGCTTTAGGGTATATGTTGTTAATTCGTGACCTCCGGTCTGTTATATAATTAAAAGATATTGTTGTGGTCAAAACGTAGCAGACTTAAAGAAATACTTGCGTGAGACGCACGCAAGAATTGCCATGTCTTCAATGCTCTGTGGGTGCCCGGGTGGCATTTGCATTGGGGGCTTAGATTGGAAGGACCGGACTATTAGTCACGCCCACCCAGCGCGGCTATTAACAATAAACGCATACCCCAAGTTTCGGCCAATGTCTTTCATTAGTAGCACACTTCGTGGATTCGCATGTTGGCCGAAACTGCATATGTATTTTGGTGTGACGTGGCGCGGTATTGACTGGCACCTAAATGCCTGTTACTATAAATGATGCATGCTTTTTTCATGAGGAGACGTAGACGTTTCAAAATCAAGCTATCTAGAGATATTCAAATCGCAATGCTCGTAGACAAATTCCAAGTTCATGAAATCTCTCGAAAATAGTCCATAATTTGTGTTGGTTTACGAAATACTTTTGAGTACCCTTCGAGCTCGCTCCCCACCCTATTAGGAAATTTGGGGTGCGGCAGTTGTGGACCTGGCAAGAATGCAAATCGTTAGGTGCGATAAATCGTCCAATATAAAATGGGCAATGGGTACTTTATGACGTAACAACCAAATGTCGCATCTTTTTTTCAAAGTTTTTATCTCATTAGGTCTTTTCAGCGCAATCCATATATTGTCTTCCAATATAACTTGTAGGATGCAAAATAAATGTAATCGTGAGTAATCGTGATTACTTTTCCAATGTAATCGTAATCGTAATCGACTACTTCCTGATTTTGCTGTAATCGTAATCGTAATCGTAATCGCGTCATTCAGAAGTAATCGTAATCGCAATCGATTACATTCACGAAGTAATCACCCCATGTCTGCTCAGGGTACCAGCAATTTTCTGAGTTGCAAAAACAAAAATCGTCCACGTTACACATCTAACCACAGTAGGGTTACCATGCGTCCTCCTTTAGCAGGATGTGTGTGTGATGTGACCCTAAACTACAGCAACAAACAATGTATTCATGTTGCCAAATTTAGTCCACTTCGAATGACGCTCATCTGGAGCGAACGTCAGTAAATGAGGTTAACCCAGTGGCACCCAACCTTTTCGACCTCGTGGCCCCATCTGAAGTGATTAAGTTGTTCTAAGCACCCTATCACTGCGAATATCGTGGTACATGGGTGAGAAAACTACGGCCCGTGACAACATTTTATGCGGCACGCAAAAGGCCCAATAAAGTTATTAAAGATAATACAAAAATGCAAAGTAAATATTGAATTACTGCAGCGAATTGACCAAGCTTTCTCTTAATATATTTCACGTTTTCACCATGATATTGACAGGCGGCAATAGGGGTTAGAGGATTTTGTTTCAGATAAATCCACCAACTTGGTAAGTTGAATCAGCAGTGCTACGATGAGTAAATAAATATGCGATGTGCGTGCCCGTTTCATTTTAAATCAAACCCCGCCTATTTCCACTGAATGTGATACTATTTTATATATCCAATATTGTGCTTTTATCGAGCCCACCCATCCTTGGTGTAATGTTGACCGTGTCTTAAATGAATGGATACTTTCCTTTTGATGTAGTTATCACCAACGAATGAACAAGTTTTAGAGACCTTGCTATTGGTTATAGAAAGTATTTCTACAGCATAGGCTACAGTGCTTCCCAACCCTTTTCAGTTCGCGACCAGAGGTGGTCAAAGTAGTCAAGAAAGCTACTCAAGTAGAAGTAGAAGTAGCGACGAAAATATCTACTCAAGTACGAGTAGAAGTACTTTTTCCATGAGCAGCCTAAAACTACTTGAAGTAGAAGTAGAATTGACTGACTTTAAAAGTACTCAAGTAAGTAAGTAGTTGTGAAAACGATCCTAATTTGTTCACATGGATTGTAAAAAGGTGCAAATTGAGATATGCGAAAGGTGACGAGCTTGATTCATATTGATGCATACCAGCAGGTATCCAATTTTCGATAACATACGCATTCGTCCACATCATGGAATGAAAATGATATTATTGATATGGAAATGCGATACTAATCATCTGTTTACTCAAACAGCACGCTTTAGAAAATATCATGGTATTGCACACTCCCCCATATTATAAGGCCTGTAGTATAGTCGAAGGGCAATACGGAGATGTTGTGTTGGATATGGTGTAAACACTTTGTGTGATTAGTAAACGTTAATAAAAAATATGGTGGGCCTTAAAATGCTATATTGTGTAGCTTTATTTCTGGAAATTGAAGTTATTACTACACTAGTTTTTATACTTCAACATGTACGTTATCCAGACAAAAGAACTGATATAAATTAGAAATTAAAATATATGGTACTGGGAATTGAAAGTGAAATATAAATCTAAAAACGTAACATGTATTTATTGTCTTTAGTCCGGAAAGTTTCGAAGGTTGGTATGCTAAAACAGCTCTAAAACTAAAAAAAAGTCAGAGTCCACTTTTCCAGATTAGGCCACGCCATGGACAGCTTGATTACAATATAAGCAAATGCTAGATTGCGAAACATCAATTTCAAATGTTATGAACCATATATACTGTGATGAAATACTTGATATGGGGAAGGGCGACAATGCGGTGTGAACGGAACCACGCCAACCCGCTACTAAATTATATTCACCGATCCTGGTTACTCCGTATTCACTGCGCGCGAAGCGCGACGAAAATTCTGGGCTTAATTCCACTTTTATGAAAATTAAATGTCGATACTCCATGAAAACAGCCCCGAAATTTCTCAGGCCATCTTCCTGATTGGATGACTAAACTACTTCTACTTGACAAACTGAAAATAGCGAAAAGTAAGTAAGTAGATCACAAAATATTATGAAGTAGAAGTAGAAGTAGTGAAATTCAGATCTACTTGAGTAAGTACCAGAAGTAGAGGAAAACTACTTGAGTACTTCGAAAAAGTAGAAGTACTTCGTTAGTGACCACCTCTGTTCGCGACCAACTTTTCATTTAAGTTTGATTGCGCGACCCACTAGACCCCGTGTCAACACTGCTCGGGGGCGCCAGTTTTTATATTGTCAGTGCGTTACAGTTATCTGGTCGCGCAAACATTTTCCATAATTCATGATGGAATTCAGCTAATGATATTGTTATATTACTATAAAAATTTTGTCCTCTCTCAACCCACGTGATCATATTTACCAGTCGAGCTGAGGGAGGTAGTGTATTTGTATATTTCAGGCGGATAATTCATTACCAATTTATTAATAATTACATCTTCGGGCGGCCACGTCATTATTAAATATTTGTTACATGTTTTCATTTCGTGACCAAGCGTCTGTTGTATAGTCAAAAGATAATGGAATTGTCTAAAAGTACCAGACTAAAATAATGGAAGAAACTGACGAAAATGTCAAATTGGCATTTCATCCCACACCGAATGATTTTTTCTGCGGGTAGCATTTCTCCTGTGGGGTTCAGATTGCCAGAACTGCAATATTTAGGTCGCGGAAATTATTTGCTGAATATAACGATAAATCGGACGGGATTGCCACATTTCCCTATCAATGTTCGCAGAGCCATTGAAGGAAATAATGAAAATCAATTCTCAGGCATGTACAATAACGCACTGTCCAATTTCCCACTACAATCAAATTGACTGTCACGAAATTCCGGCTGACGAATTATTGTGAGCACGGAAACAGGGTTCGTGGCGCTTATGAACGTAAAAAGTAATTTAGAGGAGTACTTATATTTGTTCGTTAATCTTGAGAAGATACGGTGTTTGGAATATTTGGCAAATTGGATAGGAAACTGTAACATAAAGAAATGCTTCACTACCCACCAGAAACAGCTTCACGACCCACCCGTTGGAAAGCACTGGCGCTACATCTTAGACCTCGGATAGACATCCTCAATAGTTTATTTTTATTCTGGTTTGACGGCTATTTTTTATCACTGCTTGTGCAATAACTAAGCATACACGACAATCGTACAAATCATCGAAAGGGGGCGTTTATAAGATAGGGGAGATGTGGTACCGATGGATCAAAAATTGCAAAATGATCTCAGGCACTCAAATCTTCAGACGAGAATAGCAGATCTTTTGCTGTCTTAACACTTCGACACAAGCTCTACCTATCGCGGACATTTATAAGAATATCCACCTTTTAAAAAATATTTATAAACGTTTAAAAGTTGTTCCTTGAACGTGTCATCGGTCCCCACCCGGTGGGTCCAAAGGCACACGACCATGGGACCTATGAGACATACGCTCAAAAACTTGAATTAATTTACTTGTTTTGTTGTGTAGGCCACTATAGGCTAAGCTACAGCAAGTCAATGAAGAATGTTTCGTTGCGACCTTCAAGAATGAAATAGATTATATCAACTCAAATGTTGGCATAAAAGCCTGTTTTGATTTACGCCTAAACTTACAAAATCAATGCCACATACATATTGATTCAAAAAATTGGTGCCATTATATACCCTGATACAAGCCCTATACTTCACATCAAAAATTATTGCGGGTTTGTTAGTCTGAAAGATGATATGATTCTGTCAGCATGTAATAGTAGACAAATTCACGGAGTGTAATCATGGAATTATCATGGAGAACTTTTCGTAAGCTGTAGGAATTGTATATGGATGATTTGAGTGAGGAGATCTGGAAATTATGACTGCCTGATAAGCTCCTTAATCTTCTATAAATTGGTATAAGGTGGAGATCCCGCTGTAATCCAGCGCATTGAAAAGCCCAGACGAAGAGAGAGCCGAACTCGTGAAAGGAGGCAGCAAATGAGCCGAAAAAAGACTGAAGTTCATGAAGACATGCCATTATGCGATTATGAAATTTACTGTGTGGGCGCAAATAACCACGAGTTGCAAGCGCCAATTATATGCGTTAATAAAAACAACAACAACAACAACTACAAGGTTGGATACCTTTACTGCATTAGCAAAGAGTACATTGCTTCAAATGGCTCAATTTTCGATGTGGCATGGAGCTGATTGCAATTGCAGTATAGACTTAAAGCTTTAGAAGTACTAACTCTTCTCTGTAACGTACAAATCGGATTTTTAGCTGAACGCAATTCAGTAACTGGTCACGGAAACGCTGAGACCCCTACTGCAGTCAGTGAAGGTGGCAGGTAATGCTACCCAACATTCGGCTATATTTGTTGCTGTGTATATAGTCCCAATTTCATGTTTCAGAACTCTCTCATTAACAGTCATAATCTTCTATGACTTCAAACTATCCATTGGGATTGCTAGCACTCTGGTTGCATTTTGTGATATGACATAAAGGGGGCACGATAATTTTCACTATCATAAAAGGGGACGTGTCAAAAAAGTTTGGAAACAACAGTTATAGAACTTGGTTGATGTCCTTGTGTCTATTCTGTAATTCTAATCGCATCACCTTCGTACACTAAGGTCATTCAATAGACAACCATCGTTGATTTTTGTTATCCTTTGTCCAGAACACTGACTCTTAATCTGAAATATGTTCCTCACATTCCTACACTCATTTCAGGTGAAATATTGTCATTTTAAGTAGCCAATCGTAGACAACCTAGATTGGTGGTTCTCAAATTGGACGCCGGTTGGTGCCTGTGGATGTTGGCGACCTCGAAGGGGACACTATTTACAAATTAGGCGATTGAGGGGCGCTGAGAGAAGAAGCGGGCGATGCGGGTAAACATGGGCGCTAAGGAATAGAGAAAACTTTTGGGAACATCCTTCAACAAATAGGTCAATTTGTGCATTAAAGTCACATTAACGAATGTGTGGCGATGTCTTCCGCGATCCTTTTATTGGCGCTTTTAATCGTAAAGTGTCACCTATGCTCTCTGCCGACATTTATTGTTATGCAACATGGAGTTTTTTAACGAATCGAGCAATCAAGCAAGCAAGCAACGAGAAGAGTAAGTATCCAGCGAGTTGATTGAGCGCAAATTATGAACACATTTACACGCATATATGACGAGACCGGTGAAGTCTAAAGCGGATACAGCACCAACAAAATGCATAAAATTGCAATACGAATTGTCTTACGCGATTTTTTTCACTGATTGTGTCTGTCCTAGGATTCGCTCAAAGTTGTGACTCAGACAAAAGATACCTACAGCACGGATCAGATCTGGGGGTCTCAAACTAGGGTGTACGACGTACGTATCCCCAGGGTAACGCGAGAAAAAAAGTTTGACAAACACTGATCTAGATTCTAGATCAGAGGTCTCAAACACGCGGCCCGAACATTTTGGATTTCAAGTATTCTACAGTATATTCAACTGCCACATATCTTCTTTTTTTTTAGATTTGAAAACTTGAATTTCACTCTGAAACCACTCAAAAAACTTGAAATCTCAACAAATTTCACTATCACATCGCTTCAAAAGCTGCCATGCGGTAGCAGATTGGCTAATACGTCACATTTTCAGTTCATGATGATAAGACATGACTAGGGCAAGTTTTTGTTGCACTAAAAACCTGAGAAAGTTGCATTTATTTTTTTTAATTTTAACTAAAGTTGCAGAAGTTGCATTTATGCAATTTTATGAAATCATGAGGGTATGAGATATACTCGAAAGGTTCCAGCAGTTTAAAATTTGCATGGTGTCTGCTTGTTTCGTTTCTTCCTTTGCTATTCAATCGATCATGCTTACATTTTTATTTACATAGGGTTCGCACAATTTACCAGTTAGTTCAGGGAGTTTCATGACTAACGGAATAGTGGGTATGCCGCATACCCGAAAAATGCTAGGTAAACACGGCATACCCAGTATATCTGCGTCCGGTGCCTATGGTGGGCCGCATTGTCACTTCAAATCCATTAATTTAGTCTTTATTATAGTTTTATAGCATATTTTGCACAATGCTTGATAAAAGTTGCAGAAAAAAGTTGCATGAAAAATAAGACAAAAGTTGCAAAAAGTTGCAACATAAAACTCCTCCAAACAGATTAAAACACCATACTACACACATTATGAGTATTTACGATGCTTCCAGAAGCTGTGAAAAAAGTTGCAAAAACTTGCCCTAGACATGACCCGTTGATGATTCGTGACTGAAAATTGTGATTTGCTTTGGTACGACCTTTCGTAAAATTACTCATATGCGGACTGACTGGGCGACTAAATAAAAATGACCTGAGATGAGGCAGGTCAAACGTTGATATCAGAAAAGGACCCGTGACTCGGAACGCCTTGACTTGGTTCCACGGACGTAACAAACTATCAATCTGTCATTGGTAATAGTAATACACCAAACGGTCGTAGCTTGTGTTGCGTAACGTATAGCTATCTAATCAGGTCAGTATGGAGACCATTGGCATTCTGTTGCCCCCGTGATGAATAGTTAGCTACATTCTGGGTGTTCTCTGGTCTCTTTATCCGTGTTATTATGGTAGTGGTAGGCTTCACAGCTGTAACACCAGTGGATTCTTCGACGATTGGACATTTTTATTCAAGGGGTTCTTAACCGTGGACTCCTTCGAGGTACGTAGCAACACATCCGAGAGTATGAGAATCATTGTGGAATTGGGCCTTAATATTGTTGAATCTTGTCCGACATGACATGAATAATAGCCTACTTGTCAGGACTATATCAAAAGCCCGGATTCGGCTACTGCTGAAATGCTCTGATATCACATCAATCTTTAGTAAATTCTGAAATATTTTACATATAATTGTGGCTCGTCAAATGTCCGCTACGTGCAATATTATAACGTGACAGCTTTTGCGATGTCATTAGGTATTTGTCCTCTCGCATGGTGTCTATTATCTCAATGTTATAACAAATTATGCCCAGAATAAAATCAGTTTTATTCAAATATTCAAAAATTTGAATTTTTTCGTGTAAATCGTGAATAGTACATTAGTGAATTACATTTCCACAATGTTTGTGGAATACCTGTCTGTAAGGTTCCGTCGAATAAGGCATACTTGTAAATTATACATTGAATATGAATACCCCTATATCATTGGTGCTGTGGCCCCGCAGAGTCATCAAAAACTAGGAAATTGCCTCGCGAGCACATTTGAGTTTGGGGCCTCTGTTCTAGATCAAGACTGCCCTAACTTGTTCTTCGATGGGTCTCATTTGCCTAATCAGATGTCATTTCGGGCTGCACAGACACCAAGACGGCCAGCAACTCATTTATTTTATTTGTAACGAGTACTCAAGTACGTTGACGATGGAGCGCAGCAACTTAATCTTTGGAGTTGGTCTAGAACAGTGGTTCCCAACCGGTGGCGAATTCCCACTGGTGGGGAATTTAATGGTTTCTGGTGGGGAATGGACGCATTCGTTAAACATTATATACAGCAGAGGTCTCAAACACGCGGCCCGCGAGAGCATTTTGTGCGGCCCGCGACGACGTTTTGGAATTTCAAGTATTCAGCAATATATGCACGAGCCATTTATCTTTTTAAATATAAGAACTTGAAGTTCACGCTAAAATTACTATAAAAACCACTGACATCTGAACAAACTTCACCATAAATCACTTTTAAAAGCTATCATGCGGTTGAAGATCAGCTATTAAGTCACATTTCTAGTTTATGATGATAAAACACGACCCGCTGATGATTCGTTACTGAAAATTGTGATTCGATTTGGTGCGACCTTCTCGTAAAATTCTTGATTTCGGATTGACTGGGTGATTAAATAGAAATGACTCGAATTGAGTCGGGTCAAACGTTAAAATCAGAGTCGGAATTGCGACTCGGAACGGCGACTTGGTAATACTACGGAAGCAACAATTAATGAAAATGCCATGGAGAATAGTAATATATCAAATGGTCGTATCTTGCGTTGCATTGAGTAGGCCAATATAGCTATCTAATCAGATCAGTATGGCAACCATTGGTATTCTGTGACCCCCGTGACCCCCCAACATATGGTTACATGCTGGGTGTTGTTTGTTCTCTTTATCCATGTTGTTATCGGTGGCAAGTGAGGTGTAGTAGTACCTTCTACAGCTGTAACACCAATGAATTCTTCACCGATTGGACATTTCTATTCCAAGGGTTCTTAACCAGGGTCTGTACTCTGTATACCCCATCGGGGTACGAAGCGCCGTATCAGGGTGTACGAGTTGCATTGTGGAATTAAGCCTATATGCTGTGGAATATTTTTGGCCAATTTATTTAACTGGAAAATAGTCTAATATAGGTACCACCAGAAATTGTGCTGAAAATAGACGGGGGCTACGAGAAATCTTATTGGAAGCACAAGCGGTACGATCGCTATAAAGGTTAAGAAGCAATGCTATTACTATGGCTCAATATTGATTTTATTTAAGTTGTTATTGATATGTTCCAATAAATCGAAGGCAAAATGTAACGCTGATTTAATTTGACTTGGGAAATGACAGTAACAATGGCCGATAGGCCTACTCATCACGACTATATCAAAACCAGGATTAGGCTACACAGCTAAAATGCTCTGATATCAGATCAATCTTCAGTGGATTTTAAAATATTCTACATAAAATTGTGGCACGTCAAAGGTCCACTAGCTGCAATATTATAACCCGACAGTTTTACGATGTATCCTCTTGCATGATGCCCGGCACAAAAACAATTTTATTAAAATATTTCAAAATGTGATTTTTATTCCGTGTCAAGGGTGAATAGTAGAATAGCAAATTACATTTTCACGATGTTTGTGGAATGCCTGTCTGCAAGGTCCCGTCAAATAAGGCCTACTTGGAAATTATACATTGAATATCCCTATTATTGATGCTGCGGGCCGCGGCGTCATCAAAACTAGGAAATTGGCCCGCGAGCACATTTGAGTTAGAGACCTCTGATATACAGGATAGTTTAAATATTTACCGAGACACATGCGCGATAACCGTTACCAGTTGACTGCTCTGGAATGTATGTATCGAAAATTATATTACGTGTTGTTTAAAGAAAAATCATTTCAACTCTGGATAACCAATGATGGCGTCACAAACACATTCACCACCACCAGTATGACGTGAAATAACGCTTTCGTTACATTTTGAGGGTTACCGGTATCCGTTCACAATAGGTTTTATGATGCACTTATAGGCGATTGTCTTGCCTGCTTGTGTGCTTGCTTGTCTTGTATACTCAAACAAGCAAATTGCTGCTCCGTAATGACAAAAGTTTTGATTGGTGGGGGTTGAAAACTCGGAATAAATCTGAATTGGGGAATGACGACAAAGCGATTTGGAACCACTGTTCCGGGGGGCCATGAAAATCGAATGAAAATCTTAGGGTCGAACCCCAAAAGTCGAGTAAGTAAATCTGCAAGTGTAATTAAGCAATTGGTTTGTTGCGTTTCAACCGAACAATACAATAACACTTCAATAAGGCGAAGCCTCGCATTTGTGAACTGGTAATTGAAAGGCAACAGCAGACATCACACCGATTTGCAATAAATATTCATCAAAATATTTTCGTTGTGTGAAAACTATGTTTTAGTAGTTTTCATAGTTTCGTTATAAACACTCTGTCGGTGCACAGTTCATTTTGTGCAGCAGAAATCTATGATGCAGTATGTTAATTGATTTTGTGCAGCAGTAATGTATCCGATGTGTAGTTAGATGTGTATTGTGGTCGATTATTGTTTTTACGAGTCAGCGAATATTTGGTGTTCCCGAAGACTTGCAGATTAGCGTAAGTGTTTCCCAGGTTGTGATGGTTTAAAACAAAGGTTCTCGACTCTTCTTTGGGCCGGGGCCCACTTCCCGGTTTGAATATGTTCTGTGGCCCAGCTCTTATCCTGTTTAATGTGTGGTAATTGTTGTCACCACCGATTTCTCTTAAATAAGAGCAAATTTTTCTCACTAATGATATCTAAATTTAAAAGCTCTAAGAACATAAAATTGCGCGAAGCGCAACGAAAATTTTCAAGTTGAATAAATCTACTCCAACAAACAGCCAACGAAAAATTTTGGACCCCTTCGAGCACCCCCCAAATTTGGGGATACGAGGTGCGACAGTTATGGCCCTGGAAGATCGTATAACTCACGTCGCGAAACCCAACGATCCAATCCACTGTGTGATTGGGGTTTTAGTTCCGCTATGGTGGGGAATAATATAACCATTCTGGGCCCGCTTCAAACAATTCTTTGGTGAATCGGATACCATAGGGAGAAGTGGAAAGAGATTTTTTTGATATGTTAGCTGTACAATGTAGCCTGCATTTGTACATAGTAGCATATGTAGGGTTGCATTTAAAACAAACATGTTCAAAACAAGGCCTTTAGTTAAAAAATGCTTTTAGTGTTTGTTTGTTTTCATTTGTTTTTTAAAGCCATGACGTAACGAATTGCCAAGTGTGACGTCATAGTGGATTGACATTGACAATTGAAAATATAGGGTCAATATTACGGATGGTGTGAACGTGAGGTTCACGTTCGGGTCCTGTGTGTGAACCTCAGACATTTAAAGGTTCACTTTCACAGACGAACCTTGATAGGTTCTGCACTGTGAACCTTTTTCATATATTACAATTTTCATTTTATTATAAGATCTTTGGTAGAAATGAATTGCATTTTAACTGCAGGCCCGTCTATGCATGGCGCTGGCAGCATAAAAAAAAATCAGCACTAACCGAGCATGCACCTTAATAATCTCAAAAATTTTACTGGCTTTGTTACAAAAGTTTGCTCGAAATATCCAGCTTTCCGTTTGTGAATATTTAGAGACTCTGCTGTGAGCTTGCCACGCAATCATACAACATCAGGTATAAAATACACTACATTTATGTAGTCATCGAATGATGTTTATTCAAACAATCAATGAAATTGATATTGTTGTCTGATGTAAAAAATCTAGCAGGCGTACGGAGACAATCTTGATTGCATATGTTTATCGTATCATAAAAACCGATACCGTTAGATTGGGGTGTTGGCTACTGCTGTATAACTTATTAATGGGGGTAATATCGGTAGCAAGTATAGAAACCCGTCTTACACTCTGCTCAATATCAACGCAGCAATACTCAGGTGCCGAATTCATTGTCCGGTCTGGCCTATAGACGGCTGAGGCGTAAGCTGATATTCCCCTGCTAGTCCTCGTCGAAATTGTTGGCAAAGCGACGGAAGATATTGATTTTATGAGATGGTTGTATCATTTGATTGCTCCAGTTGATACATTTGACGACGTGTAAAGCGTCAATATGTACTTCGATATGGAACATAGTTAAAATCAACGAAGAGCAATAGCGACTTTGCCTTTAATTACTGTTGCAGACGGATCGACAATAACAAAGTCGTCAAAGGGCGTGACAGTCACGTGATTTTCCGAGTGTCCACACCCCCTTTGAGTACACGCTGGTTTACCACTAAAACATTCAATGACCAGGTTTCTCATTTTAATATTAAATCATCAACAAACGATGCACTTACAAAATCCTTGCCGTTAGCGAACTCCTTGTACCAGTGGAAGCACATAATCAGCAAGCCGCTGCGGTCGGGATCACTCAAGCATAACTGATTAACCAATTCAGAGATTTGATTTCGTGATTACTAGTCTGCTTGCCGTTCTACGCGGTAGCCTCGTGCACAACACATCTGACCGACTGATCCCCCGACATTATCTTGGAATCACGTGTACGAAAATGCACATTACACATGGATGAAAAATTTCCTAGTGAGCAGAGATATTAGTTTAGAGTTGTGAATCTTACTTCTAGAGCTAAGTGCTGTTCTGAGACCTGAGTTATCTCCTGTTCTGTTCGTCTTCCTATTCCGTACTCCTTATTCTATTCCCACAATCTCGTGATGTTGTAATTTATAAGTTATAGAAAAAAAGGCTTATTACAGAGGTCTCAAACTCAAATGTGCTCGCGGGCCAATTTCCTACTTTTTGATGGCGCCGTGGGTCGCAGCCCCAACAATTGGGGTATTCAATGTATTTCCATTTTCGATTTTCTGATGATTTGACTCGACTCGACTCAATTTGTGGATTGACTCGAGTCATTGCGCATGACTCGAGCCAGGTCATATGACTCGGGACCCAGACGGCCAAGTCCGACATTTCATTGCAATTCCGAAAAATAGTAATGTAACCACCCTATTGGCATTCCTTCTATTAGTACTGGTACTCGAAATGAGTCCTGAAAATGCTTAAAGTGGGGAAATTAGTATATTTTAAATGCGAATCATTTGATATCACGAAATAGAGTTATAAAAAGTGGGGTTAAGAACACTTTAACAGAAAACTGAGCAGTCAACACAATGACTTGGATTCGGACTCGAGTCATAATACCATGAATCGGACTCGACCCTCGATTACTTGGACTCGGACTTGACTCAATGATGAATTGAAAATGACTCGGACTTGACTCGAGTCAAAACTATAAAAGTGAGATTTACTTGTGACTCGAAGCCTTTTGACTTGGTTACAACCCTGCCGTGAAGAAATCTATTGCAGACCGTTGCAAGTAGCAATCACCAGAGCTCAAGCGTAGAAATGGCAATCAACAATTCGTCAAGACTTGTGGTGTGATATAGCATTGCACCTCTTTCATGTGGTAGTGGTATTGTTTATATACGCATCATCATTCATCATTCTTGTAATAACGGTTCTTGATGACCCTGCGATCATTACTTGCAATGAGATGTCAATAGTTAAAGAGCATCAATGGTTAAAGATCAACAGGCTGCTGTATAATATTTGAAACAGATGTTCTATCCATGCTTACATCCAAGCCGTTGAAGAGAAGGTCATGGACAATTCCAGGAGGAGTACCGAAACATTTTTCAATAACATCAGTTACTTGCGAGGCCATAATTTCAATAGATATACACTTATACACTATAAATGAGTAAGCCGTGCACGTGATGAAATTATAATATTAATAATGATAACAACACTAAGATCCACCTTGTTTATGACAGAGTTCTGAATTACTATTTTCCGACTATAGTAGGCTGTTACAGCCATAACTAGGGACGGCACAACTCTTTGCAAGTATTACCAATATTCGATAGCCGTAAATAGGTACCAATATAGTGCTGCAAAACATATATATGGCAGGTCAAATGCTACATCCGATCGCACCAATCAATCGAAACTTTCTGAATATCAAGGTTTCGTCATAGTGATCTATACTTCACTCAAACAAATACTGCACATTTTACAGCACTGTAAGAAATGACACTGGCGACGATGTTCAACTTAATCACGATATACTGTCTACCACATTAAAAGTAAATTAGACTAGCTACGATAATATTAACTACGGCAATTTAAAGTCATCACGGTAATATTTTTTTCTATGCATCAGTAAGTCGTGAAATCAATTTTAACGCAAAAACCGCATCCCTATGAGGTAAAATAAGAAAGTTATGAAGTCTTATAAAGTCATGTTTTGCTGGTTAGGTCATAAATCAGCTATTTAAGTTGTATGGGCATAATTTTGAGTTATAGAGTCATATCGTTGTATACTTTAAATAAAAAGTACCAAGTGAAACGGTGAAACAATTAAATAATAAGAAACTAATTTAGTTATTCGTTGGGGTAGATGGTAGAATACTGCTCAATATTATGCCGAGAGACTTCCACAAGCGAAAGAAATAGTCAATGCATAGGAAGGAGGAGGCGTTATTGTAAAGAGCGTCTGAAATTCAGTCAACGATCCAAAGTTGACTGTAGTCGGTTAACAGAACTATGCCTCCATTGTAGCAATATTTCAAACTTACTACTCAAAATGGAAAGTTGTACGATGTACGTACATCAGGAGAGAGACCCATGCTGGTCTAAATATTCATGTTTTCGGAAAAGATCCGCTTGTGCTCAAAATTCACATTAAGCGATTGGAAAAAGGTGATGTGAAACAAATTATGGAGCTACAAAGACAAGTCATTTCACCAGCGCTTCATGAAAAACTGCAGAAGTGTCAACCCACATCAGCGTCTGTGGAGCGCTCATTTTCCTACCTAAAGTTATTTTACATTCAAATCGTAACTTCAAAGACTCTAACATTCCACACTACATGAAAGTGTACTACAACAGTGGTTTAAAATAAAAATGGATGTGTGTTACTGTTTTACTGCGAATGTTTCACTCTCAAGTTCCGTGAGTGACGTTGTTCCATGTAAAAATACACGAATTTCACATAAACACATATTTTCCAAAAAATGAAGTCATATTATTGATTTTAAGGTCATTTAAAAATGGCCCTAATAATAGCACTTACTTAACCCGCTCTGCTGTTACGCTAGTAGCCGGAGCATTGGAGCAAACAATCGAAACATCCTGGGTTCCTGACTCGATGATTTAACATTCTACCGTGACAGGTAGATTGACAGGCCACGTAGTTACCCTTCTATCGCATTCAGTTTTCCATGGTTTATGAATAGTAGTTATTTAACACATATTGTTTTCGTCAGGATCTAACTCCGAGGACTAGCCTATAAACAATGGCCAATTTGATAATTGAATTTTTGGTGTGGATTTCAGACGATTTTATATGGTTGACAATAATTTTTATTGTACTGCACAGTGAATGTCCATATTCAAGCACCAAACATCAGTATGCACTATTGACACTGGGAAATTTGTCTTACTATAAAATGTTCCTTTGCATGCTAACAGTTGGTTGGCTGTGTCTCCGTCATATCTGACCACATTGTGTTTTTCCTTGTGTATTTAACCGCGTGCGTCTGTTCATGTTCCTTATAATATTTTGGCATGAAATGGAAAATATTATTCAAGGCAGAGAATTGGCTGTTGCAGCTTTATAGTGTGTGATTCAACAAACTTTGAATGAAAAAGAGAGTTACCACTTGAATATATGGAAAATTGATTGCTATAATAGTATTCGGCACATTCAGGGAGATTTTGGAGTCGCTTTCGGTCGGACTCGAACCCGCAACCCATTGGTGTTGCAGCCGCGGATTATACCACTGCGCAATCTCGCCGTCAGTTTTTGGAGTTGTTGATGGCTGAATTGCAAACTTCAATTTTGATTATAGTCGCGAATGGTATGTAGAAACAGTGATGATGGCGAAGAGGTGTCATCATTTTGCTATTTTCAAATTTGGCTTGGAACATCTTGACGAATTCTTTGTTACAAATGCTGAGATGTGTTGCGCATCCCACATACGTAGTGTAACTGTAACATCACCAGCTCACCAACTATAGTAATAATACTGATTAATCATAGGTACCACATCCTTTGACGATACAGCCAGCGAATATTTTGTAGTGTTGTAGTGAATAAATCATTTGCTCCCACTTGTGGAAAACAATGAATCATGAAGTACTTGATTAGCACTTCATTTTGAACCTATCACAAATTAAAAGTGGGCAATTCCGGTCAAAAAGGCTTTTCTTCGTGAAAATCTCGAAGTTTACATTTTTGGTCTAATTGAAATTAAATGATCCAACTGATGTTCCTAACATATTTTCAATACTAGCGATACTACCGATGACCATCCTTAATGAGCACAATACTTTGGACTCCGGATCTTGCTGTTCTATTGCGAAGCTATGATGGAAAGGAGTAATCTCATTTTACTGCGTAGTGTTTTTTCAACTATGTTGAAACATCATTAGACAGTGCAGACACCTTGTAAACGTATTAAAGACGATGTCTCTGTAACTATTTATCACCCGACGACGCGGAAGTATCTGGTAACCGCCGCATCGTTAAGACCGATTGAATAAATATAGTACGTACATCAATATTGACCCAGTGTTTGTTTCTCCATTGCGATGCACAACTACAAACTGTTTAAACATTATGTTCTTACCGAATAAATTGCCTACTCTTCCCGATTGATAAAAGGCAATAGTGAATGAAAATTCCAAAAGTTGTTACCAATGATTGAATTAATGATTTCACGCTGAGTCGTAATTTACCTTAAGAATTCTCTATTACCACCTGAAGCAATTTCTATAAGCCTTGAAAATTGTAATTTTCTTGAAT
The DNA here is from genome assembly GCF_051294905.1 of Botryllus schlosseri. Lineage (NCBI taxonomy): Eukaryota > Metazoa > Chordata > Ascidiacea > Stolidobranchia > Styelidae > Botryllus > Botryllus schlosseri. The sequence goes on from NC_137238.1 coordinate 21,781,803, forward strand.
TTCCCTGCATTCTGTTAATTTTGAGAACCATCATTGTCCAGTGTCCACTCTGGCCACCTCTGCCTATATCATGTGGGTAGCCTATATGTAACTTTCATAATGTTGACACATCTTGACTGCTTGCATTCATTACCAAACAGTGACAGCAACGAAGTCTCGTTTATAAATGTAAAATTTTATGTGTTTACCTGTCATGTTGTCGAAGATCATCAATCATGGTTTCGTAGCTTTGGGGGTCTCTACAGCTGTTGTTAGTGATAGGTATTTAAGGCGGATGATCTCAATAAAGTATAGTTGCCATTTGTACCTTCAGGTAGTTGTAGCATTGGAAAATTCGGGTCTAGGAGGTGGACTGCTTCTCGTATAATAATATAATATTAATATGATAATTTATAGAGCACCGAATATAACAATATACCATTACTTTACACCAGGGCGCTGTACACAAGAGGCAACACAATATAAAAGTAAACGATTTGTATAAAAGACGGGGTGCATTGTTGTAAGGCAGAATAAACACTAATGTAGTTCGAACGATCGTGTGAATAAAACGGTCTTGATTTTGTGCTTGAAAACATACAGTGAGTCAGCTTATCTGATAGAAACTGGAAGATTGATCGATAGTATGGCTGCCGACGGAGAAAAGGTTCTCGCGCCCGTAGGTCGATGTTTTGACTCTTGGAACTGACAATAGTTTCTGCTACTGTGAACGACACGCTTTTCTGGGATAGTAGATTGTCACTAGCTCACGAAGATAGTTTCCAAACTATGCTTTGTATAGTGATGACTGTGAAATAGGAGTCTTATGATAATGAACTGAAATTTTCTTCTTGGTACTATGAAATACTTTGAGGTAGTTGGTATGAAATTGCAAAAAAATGCCACATAGTGTGCCGATTTACCTTGTGAGAATAAACAATGAGGATTATAAGCTATTTTGAATCATGACTTTTGTATGCCTTAGTTGAATCACCGTGAATAAGTGAGTATATAATACACCCCGTCCATTTGTTGAATGCTATGTTATTTTATGTGCCTGATAAGACTTTTTTGTTGATCAGGTCAGCGTTGTTTTAATGTTTACGCGAACGCAATTAAATGATATGCAACTTTCACTTTTGTCCATCTTTTTCCCGATGACTATGGCCGTGAACAAGTCTGAGACCCCGCTGTAGGGTAGGCTATATCAGTGGTTCTCAACCTTTTTCATCTCGCGGACCGGAAAAATTTTAAAAAATGTCTGGCGGACCGGTGAATTTTCAAAATTGAAATGAAGCCAAAATGTAAAGCATGCAACCGTTTTTTGCAATCATATGGTGCTAGAGAGTGACATTTAGAGGGTTTTGATCGAAATTAATTATCTTCATGATGGCATCCATGTGATTTCATGGTAGTCAGTCTGCTGGGTCGAGGTCCAATCGCCTCGTCCAAATAAACGTGATACCGCCGAGAGTCGTTCACAGTCTTCCGCGCCAAACGCCGTGGGTTTAACAGACCACGTCAACTCGAATAATATTTTTCTCTTTGACAATATCGAGAGAAGAAGCGTTTCGGAGTCGAACCAAGCTCCTTTTCGTGCTACCTTTGCTCATTATCCACTGCGACCGAACGCACAGGCTACTCTGCCAACTACGAATACAATGCGCGCCGGAAGAAAATACCTCACTATATCTGCAATCCGCGCCGAAAAAGCACTTCGTTGGCCCACCCCCCAAAACGTACGTCTTGGGCCCAAAAAGCGCCAATGGCGAGAATTTTCGATCATTCATGACTGAATCGGTTTTCTCGCTGCCGAATTTTCGGCACGCGATCGGAGTCCCATGTTAGCCTAAACTTGACGATGTGTTGGTACGTCGTGGCGCGGTAATGGCTGACGCCGAAATGCCTATTTCTATTAATCATGCGTATTTTTCGGAGAAGGGCACCGAATAAGCTAGACATTAGTGACAATAAATCACGTTAAGCGCGAAAAGAAAGTGGTAAATGTTGGGAAAAGTTTTTTTTTTAAACGCTATCATTTACGTTCATTGGCAAAATAATCTTGGGCTCTTCTCAAGCACTACCCCTCTCCAATTGGGCTGTTTGGGTGCCACAGTTACGGTCCTGCACAGAATGAATGAATCGAAAACGAATTATCGCGCAAACTGTGCTGTTTCGCGATGAGTCAGCTCGTACATATTCTGTACTTGTCGCTCGCATGTCGTCAAATGACACGTCTTGGACTTATTTAGTCAAAGCAGTACAGCAAAAGTAGTAATTATATTTTAAGCGTTAATTCAGCGTAAGACTAGCGTTATCATATAAATTGTGTGCGGGGGAGAAAGTATGATCCTTAATTAAACGCATTTATTGACTAAATTATATCGGTATTACAAAATGCAGCAGGTAATGGGAATTCGGTTCTTTATCCAAACAGTGAACAGGGAGGAACCTATCATGTTCTTGAGGCAATACAAATCTAATTGTGAAAGTTAATATAGCCCAAGACAGTGGTCGGGAACCTTTTTCGACCGAAGAGCCATATTGGCCTAATATTTTCAATTGTAACTCCCGAACCATACAGGCGAATCAACTGTTACGTCACAATTGAACATCTGTGAGGTATTGGTAGCACTAATATATGGTATTAGTAATGTTTGCCATGTTTTTCTGCCCGCATGCGTAGGTGGAGCCAAACATGGTCACTTCATCTGTACATACCCACCGTGTGATACGTCAGTGACGTGGGGTTAGGAGAGGCTAGTGATAGTGAGGCAGCACCTCAGATGTTGTCAGAGATGAGTGAAGGAATATTGTGAACCCTTCAATGGTTATTGGTATCTTCTATCGATGTTTATGAATGACTTGATTCTGAACATTTTTATTCCCAAAATCACGGAATCTTCATATTTATTGTTCGAAAATAAAGCGCGAAAGGAGAGGTAAGACTCAGATGGGGCACAGACGGGCCAAGCCTCGCCTGTGACAGCGCAACTCATCGTAAATAGCTTGGAAATTATAAATAATTATACCTAATCAAATGTAATTGTCGCGTTGATTCTGAAAATCCAAGTATTAATCGACTCATTCGGCATAACGTAACGTTGCGTACTCACATTTTTACGGCGATGCTAAAAAGCTAATAACCAATCTTTTAATTTGAATTTGAAATTTTGAATGTCACCTAAAATACCTTTTACTTCTCGGTGTAGATCAGAAAGACATTGTGTATTTGAAAACTGCTTTGTCGTACAATTCTTCTTTTCTTTTTCGTCAATCAAGGTATCGTGCCATCCAAGATTGCTAGGCGCGGGATGGTTGGTAGATCGAATTCGCAAGGGGTGTTAGTCGCCGGTGCGACAGCAACTTCAATTTGGGGATTTTAAAAAAGAGGGTAGAGCGAGTGCTCAACCCTACTGTCTTGCTGGCCTCTCAAACACATATGTGTACTGCCACGATAATAATTATTCTCGCCGGCATGAAAATTTACCATCAAGTTGCTGCAATATTGATAAATTAGGAGCCATGTCCTATACCCAGAAGAGCCACATATGGATCGCAAGCCATAGGTTCCCGAACACTGGCCTAAGAAGACCACAAATCTTGGGTTCGTTCCACTCTGATTGGTTTGTGTTCGTGCGTGGAAGTTGATAATGTTATCAGAGGTGATCAGTAGTAACGAAGAACTTCTATTTTTTTAAGTAATTGAAGTAGATTTTTGCTGCTCGCACTACTTATTAAGGAGTTTTGGTTTTGGACTACTTCTACTTCTACTTGACAGTTTTCAGTTTTTTAGCCTAAAATAGACGTAGAATACCTACTTACTTACTTACTTGTCAATCACCAATCCTACTTCTACTTGAGTAGAAATTTCGGGGTTAGTTCTACTTCTACTTGAGTAGCGACGGTGACTACTTTGACCACTTCTGAATGTTATAAACCACACGTCTTTTTACCAGCAAATAGATGGTGATAATTTGAATGTCAAGTAATCATAGTATATAATTCACCAACTCACCACAAATTGACCAGTGCTTCGGTAAGGAATTTTTATGAAATCCACATGAAACATAATTAAATCATACGGTGTTTTCAGCAAATTACTGAATGTCTGAGCAACTGAGTGGCCCGTGATATATTTACTTCAATCTCACCAGCGGGAATATCTACGATAATTTGCATGGATGAAGGAGGCAAAAGTTTTCTTCCTGTGGATTCCCATACAGTACATTCATCATCATGTAATGGTAAGTGATGACTTGCTTCGATTAGTTCACATTCTTACTTTCCTTCTGCTGTGTTACATGGTACGATCAAGTATATATGCCCAATAGGCCTTCCTACGTGAACATGTGGCTGTAGTAACATTCAAATACATTGTACATGACTTGACCAGAGTCGCAAGTTCTATAAATGGTTCGGATGAGCTTTCATACTAAATATCATCCAAACATGCCTATGCCTAGGAATTACTTTAGATTCAACACATTAATATTCTTGCATTGTATATGGATTATTCATAGGTCTGTGATATACTTAGCCTACTGCATTTGCAAAAGTTTATATACTACAATAAAATATAGTTATCCATGAATGTGAAAATAATAACGTGTATAGGAGTCAGGAGTGGTTCTCAACCTTTTTCACCTCGCGGGGCAGTAAAATTTTAACAAATGTTCGACGGACCGGTGAACTGTCAAAAACTGTAATGAACCCGAAATGTGAAGTATTCCACCGTTTTCTTGCAAGTAGCCTATATGGCGCTAGAGAGTGACATTTTGAGGGCTTTGAGCGTAGTTAATCATGTTTAAGATGGAATCCATGTGATTTTACAGTAGTGAGTCTGATTAGTCGAGGCAAAATTGCCTTGCCCAGAGCAACGGGCTACCGCCAAAAGTCGTCCACAGTCTTTCGTGCCGAAGACCGCGGATTTCACCGACCATGGTAACTCGAAAAATAATATTTTCTTCGGCAAAATCGAGAGAAGAATCGTTTTGGAGTCTAACCAATAGAGCTGGGCATGGACCAGAGCCGGATTGGATATCCCGCCAGATTTTTTCATTTTTGACCGGAGCCTGTTCGGAGCCGGAACGGTACTTTTCTGATACGGTCGGAGTCGGATAGGGGCCGGATCAATACTTTTCACTAAGAAGAGGACAGCGTTACTCTCTTCCTCCCTTGAATCAATAAGCAAAGTGAAACCATAGTGTCGATGGTGTCGACACAAGCAAATCTCACGGCTCAGTGAAATTGATTCACGTCACAATTTCCATTTGGCTACAGGCAATTTGACGGTCATTTTTGACCGGCTTGCCGAGCATTAAATTTGGTAAAACGGATATCAATCGAAAGCTGACTCTGCACTGATTACGAAAATATAATTCCGCTCGTGGCCCTGGAACTCCCACAATCAGCCTCGAATTTTTCATTGTTACGGACATTGGCATTTGGACGCAACAATGCTGTCTGGCGAAACGAGACAGTAGCTCAAGAGAAAAAGAGCCAGACAGGGCCGAGTTACGCGTCGGTAAATACGCAATCAAAATAAAGAATGTGGACCTGGTGTAAAATGACCGATGTAGTCGAAATACCACGAATATCAAACAAACAAACAAAGGTTCAAAAATATTTATTAATTTATATTCATTCACAAAATAATTTTGGGCCCTTTCAAGCTCGGCCTCGCTCCAATTGGGGGCTTGGGGTGCAGCAATTACGGTCATGAACAAAATGAATGAATTGCAAACGAATGATCGCGCAAACTACGCTGTTTAGCGAGTCAGCTTTTACTTGTCGCTCGCATGTCTTCGAATGACACGGCTTGAACCTCAAGTCAAATCGAGTATGTTATACCTCAAGAAGTTCCGAATCAGTTTAAAATTGGATGTTTTATTGATTTCATCAATGGACAAGCCTCCAACATATCGCATCTTGAAATTAAGTTATACAATGGTAATATACCTGGTGGACCGACGGGAAAGTCGTCGTGGACCGGTGGTTGAAAACCCCTGGTGTAGAGTGCACATATGCTGCCATGATTAAAAATGAAGATATATCTAGGAAATGTAGTAGCTCTACTGAGATTGATATGGATGTGAATTGACACCAGCATTTAGTACTAAGCAAATATGTTCACTATACATTTGATTGATATAAATATGAATGAAAAGAAGAGAAAACTATATCTTCAGACTCTTGAATAACTTTCAACTATTTATTTTATAGTTACAACTTCAGTTTGGGTCACATACCGAGTACTTCAACTTTCGCATATTTTGTGGGAAAATACAGCCACATGTGTTGTATTTTTGCAGCCACTATTGGTGAAGGTCAATATGTCGATCAAACTATCATCAACAGTCCATTTAATGTCGTTACTGGAGACCAAGTTGGTGGTGATAAGATAGTAATCCATATTTATAATGGGTCACCGGTTGAAAAACAACTAGGTAAGTGATATACTCATTTTCCGGTTCATTTTTGTGATGCTTGTCATTTATCCCACTATTACACCATTATATGGGCAATTGGTATGAACATATACATGTATTGAATATTTTAATGTGTGTTTTAGATTTGTGTTAAGCAGGAGTGGGCAATTATTTTTCTCCGCGGGCCAAATAAGGAGCAGAAATATGTTGGCGGGCCGAGTCAGAAATTTTAGAATATCCACCGTATTGATTTTATTTCTAAATTGGAAGCAGTGTAGGCTATTACACGAATTGGTGCTCAGTGGATGTGTTGATATTGAGGAATGACAAAGTGACGGTTAATTACCCAAAAAATATATGTTTGCCGTCATATTTTGAAACAATGTCAAACACGATACATTTTGAACTCTCTTTAAATCCCCATCCGCGTTTTTTTTTATCTATACCAGCCCCCATCGAGAGTAGTATATATAGTCGCTCGTGATTCGCTATTGGTTCTTATGGGTGCGGTCGCACATCGTATGGAAAACTCGTGGTGGCACATCGTACTTTTTGCCCCCCCCCCCTCTCGGTCGCATGATGAGACTTGAGAACATGAATTTGTGTCCCATGATGTTTGTACACCACATTGTATGTACACCTCGTTTACGCGAATACTTGTGAACAATCGTGTCGTACTTGATGTGTGTGATGGTGTATACATTGGTATTTTTCATGGAGACCAACACGGGCTGTAACATGTTTACTTGAATATTGGTCGTTGGTTCATGAGTGAATATCCGGATCCGGTCAACACACTTTCTTATATTAGTGATCCGGTTTGAGCTGACTGGAGCGATATGTATTGACCAGTAAAGACACAATATAGTGAACAGACCTGCGGAAACTCACAAGTAACCCGGGGTTGTTAGCGTGATGGGGAACATAAATTCATCCGTTTTCCGAACACCATTATCCGTGTACCAATCAGTTACCAAATTCGAGGAGGTGTTTTATTCAGACATTTTGACTTTGGAAAATCCAAAGCACGAACCCGGACATATCGAAAACCCCTTTATTCACCAATTCCGAAAACATACATGTCGATGTACAACAGCACATTGTTATTGCATGCGACTCACCAATGATTTTGATGGGATGCATCAGAGCAACTGAATATTTGATTACACAAATGTGTCGGGGTCGTTGTTGGTGTATATTTTGTCGCTGTCGTCGTACCAATATACAAAAATATCAAATTGTCGCGTGTGGTTGTCAGTTTTCAAAACGAAAATGGTATTGTTACCCAGGGACAAACTAGACTTCCAAGTGAAACGGTATTGTTACTCATGTAAATGACAGATTTCCAAGTGAAAATGTATTATTACTCTGGGTAAACGCCAGATCCCCAAAGGAGAATGATATTTTTACTCAGGTAAACGACGAACCGCCAAGTGGAAAGGGTTTGTTACTCATGGAAAAAATAGATTTCCAAATGAAATGGTTTTGTTACCCTAGGAAAACATAGCCCACCAAGTGAAAATGTATTGTTACTCTGGGTAAACGCCAGATCTCCAAAGGAAAATGATAATTTTACTCAGGTAAACGCTGAATCTCGAAGTGAAAATGTATTGTTACCCGGGGAAAAGATAGATTTCCAAATGAAAATGATATTTTTTTACTCGGTAAGCGTCATGTAGCCAAAGGAAAATGTATTTTTACTCGGGTAAGCGTTATGTTGCCAAAGGAAAATGTATTGTTACTCGAGTAAGTGTCATGGGTTCAGTGTTTCTAGTGTCGTTGGTATTGTTAAACGTTGACGTCGGTATCTCGTTAGTGTACTATTATGAGTGTGAAAAGGATTTACACATCTTGTGCAGAGTATCAGAGTGTCGCGACAGTGAAGATATTTTTCGCGTGACGAAACAAGATCGTTGTTCAAATGTGAATGCATGCATTTCGGTTACCGAGGTGCTGTACAATAGAAATGACTCTACATTAGACCATGCTGTATGCTTCGATTAAAACCACAAGGCCACATGTAAATCTATTCGCACAACTCGATGACGTTGACATAGTGTTACTAAAATTAATTATTACCTATTTACACAACATAAAAATAACAATTCATGTCGTAGTAAGTTTCTTGAACTCGTGCTTGATGAAAACGAATCGTGACAAGTATGCTTTTGTGTTTGAGTGAAAAATAATTATTTAGAGTGGTGACCCTTTGTGACCAACGAATGCAAATCGATCGCGATATTACAATATACGCTTTCGTCAACATAACGACTTGGCGCAGGAGAAAAACACTTTCACGTTTTTTCAATAACTGGATTCTTGAAACTTGCTGCTTGTGTGATTTACAGTCGGTGGCTATAGCGGGCATTTTGTATGATAGTATGTTTTAGTTGTATTGTTGTGAGGACAATCATATGATGACTCAGCACTTTTCGTTAGCAAAGTAAATTGTTTTGTGCGTTCGATTTGCGGAAAGTAAGTCGAATACATACTCTTTTGTGGAAGCAACTAGATTACTGTGATGACATCGGTAGGTCTCTCAGGCAGTCACCATGGTTTTAATTTTGAAAGATGTCGCGATGTCGGTATAATGTTTTCTAAAAGTCAAACTCGGACGGATATCATGACTGTGTAGGACAGTGGTTCCCAAATGGTGGGGAATTCCGCACTGGTGGGGAATTCAATGGTTTCTGGTGGGGAATAGACGCGTTTGTTCAAAATTATCTGCAGGACAGTTTTCATATTCGCGAAGACACATGCGCATTGCGCAATCACCGCCACCATTCATCTGCTCGGGAATGTGTGTATCGAAAAAGCCGTTGCGCGGTGTTCACAAAACCTCATTTTTAACTCTGGATGGCTGATGATGGCGTCACAAACGCGTCCAGCACGACTAGTTTGACGTGAAATACCGGTTTCGCGAAATTTTGAGCGATACCGGTATCGGTTCACAATACGTCGTTGCAGTTATAGGCGATTGTCTTGCGTACTGGTGTGGTTGTGTGTCTTGTGTACTCAAACCAGCAACTATAGCTGCTCTGTGATGACAAAAGTGTTGGGTAGTGGGGAACTGGACCGTAGCTGCTGCACCCCAAACCCCGCCATAGGGTCCACCAAACCACTAGGTGTCGCCAGACTTTAGGTGGTAACCGCCTTTGTTACGTATGCGGTTGCCGTATTCAGAAACCTGTAGGTTACTTTCTCGATTGTGTAAGGGTATTTTATATGGAAAAAATGGCTACAACATATTCTACGGGGACTGTGAGCTCGCTATAAAATGAACTAAAACTTCGGAAAGCTTCTACGGAAGAAAATAAGGCCGATTTGATAACTAGGTGAGAATGTGAAATTGTCAACTAAATGTCGGCTACCAGCTCAGCACCAGAAGTTTTCGAAGTTTTAGTTCATTTAATAGGGAGCTCACGGTCCACGTAGAATATGTTTTAGCCATTATTTCCATATAAAATACCCTTACACGATCGAGAAAGTAACCTACAGGTTTCTGAATACGGCAACCGCGTATGTAACAACGGCGGTTACCACCCAAAGTCTGGCGACACCTAGTGGTCTGATGGACCCTATTGGGGGAGAGGCGAGCTCGAAGGGGCCAAAATTGATTTCGTGAATTAACATAAATTATAGAGTATTTTTTTGGAAATTTATCTCACTTAATCATTTTTTTACGCTGGGCGCGCGATTTAATATTGCCTGATATTTTGATTATTGGTTAACCCTCCCCACGAAAATACGTAGAATTTATAGAAATGGAGACTTATGCGTCGGCCATTACTGCGCCACGACGCACCAAGACATATGAAGTTATAGGCCATGTGACATGCGACTCCGAGAAGTGTTCCAGAACGATCAGCAGCGAGAAGATTTTGGCCAATAAGGAATGCCCTTGTGGTGACCGAAAACTTTGATATATATACAATATAGTCGGCTAAATTGCTGGCGCCGAATGGTCTTACATTTTCCAACACACCTCACACAACTTTACCGGTAAATCTGATTACGTGAGCAGAGAGAGGTATGAAAAATTGATAGCAAAATATCTGCAATTCCCGATCATATTGACCGATTCAAACATGAATTATATAAATTTTTCGTTGACGGTCCTGGTGGGGAATGAAGGCTCGGAATAAATCTGAAGTGGGGAATGAAGACAAAAAGGTTGAGAACCACTGGTGTAGGACTTGCGATAAAACGAAGGCTTGGTTGGTTTGTTGTCTTACGAAAGATGACGCGACCTCGGTGTCATAAATTGTGTTAACTAAACTAGGATGGATACCACAATTGTGCTGGACTTACACATGGTATTCACATACTGTACACATACAAACTTTTGTGTAAACTACTCTAATGTTTCTGTTCGTACTAGTTCTGTGTTGAACTATTTGATTATTAAAATACATGTACATCCATTCAGACAATAAAGTTCTTGAGGTATCGAAACAGTTGAAAGCGACACCAATCATTGCACAGGTTCGTAGCATGGGAATATCCAATATTTTCGTTTAACATGAATATATTTCATATACCTTCGGTAAGAAATGAGTTATGCGGGATAATCATACACAACCTACAAAAGTTCGCGTTTGATCGCCTACTTTTTATCCATGTCTTTGTTATTGAAAGACGGATGGGTTGACATTTAAATATAATAAGCAGAGCAACTCAAGTAATAAATTTTACTCGTTTGAAAATCGACAACGGGAAAATACCGAGTAACAGTATCAATATGAGTGGTATATTATTTTTCGAGATATACAACCAATCTTCTACGCATAACTTTTCAAAAATTCGTCATGTCATATAGAAGTCGGTTGTTATGAAATCGAAACAAATGTACTTCGATTATCACGACAAAGGGAATTGAGATCAACGCAGTATTTCGGAAGTGAATGTGTATCGTTTGGTATGTTCAGCAATCACTAAATACAAAAATATCAAACTGTGCATACAACTCGGTTAGGCAAACGATACAGTTACAAATCGGATGTAAGCTTGATTTACAGATGACAGCCTGATGATGTAAAGCTCAACCACTCCAGTGTGTTTATTGCAAAGTATTTGACACAAACAAAATATTGCATGAAGACCCACACCTCGGTTTCATTACCAAGCGAGTGAAAATTGTTTTCTGTTGGGTGGTGTGGTTTGCATGCGTTGTATGTGCACCGTGACCTGCGAAAGGCACTGGTGTGGGGAGAACGTGAGAGCGGCGGCGGTGGTATGTCGGACTAAGTTTGCCTGTACTGATTCTGTTAATACAATTACTATCTACAAGCTATCGCGGCAATATGTCGACGGTGAGGATAACGGACATTATGCCTATGTATGTGGACTTCGCTACTTCGGGGGATGTGGCTGTGTGGCTGGATAAATTTGAGACCGTTATGAAACTGCGAGGTAACAAGCCAGAAGAATATGTTCCTCTATTGTTGGACACTGCGGCGTTCTCAGTATATAGGCAATTAAGTGATGAGGATAAAAAGGAGTACAGTAAAGTAAAGACTGCTCTCTTGGCAGCATTTGGCGTCAATTGTTACGATGCGTACTGCCAGTTTCAGCGCAGGACTCTTCAAGAACGTGAGAGTGTTGATGTTTTCGTAGCTGACCTCCAGAGACTGGTTACTCTTGTGGGTATGGACCCTGCTGCTTCTGAACCGATAGTAAAGTGCGCTTTTGTGACTGGGCTGCCGATCGATGTGGCATGCCAGCTAAAGTCTCTTGCTGAAATTGAGAAACTGGAAATTGGTGAATTGGTGGTACGAGCTAGAATGATCATGTCCACCAGGGTGCCCGTTGGCATGCTCTGTGCAGCTGGCACATACAAAGGAAAGACTTTTGAGTGCTTCTCTTGTGGGAAAGACGGACATATAGCACGCGAGTGCCCAAATAGGGATATTGGGAGACGGAGTTATGGCCGTGGGCTGCCGCCAATAAAGTGTTTTGAATGTGGTAACCCTGGTCATATAGCTCGGTTCTGCAAGAACGGTGCTACATGGCCAATCAATCAGGGAAACGGCAATGGGGAACGGTCAGCATCGGATGGGTTCCCCAGCCACCGACAGTGAGGAAAAAGGTGCTGCCAATCATTTCTGTAAAAATATTTGGAATATCTGTAGAAGCTCTCGTTGATAGTGGTTGCCAGAGATCAGTGGTGCGAGAAGACGTGTGTAAGCAATTGGGCGTGCCAGTGAGGGGACCAAAGCTAGTTGTGGAAATGTTGAATGGCGAATTAACATTTTGTCATGGTGACGCGACAGTCAAACTGGAAATTGACGAAGTTGACCTCTGTATGGAAGTTTTAATAGCAACTCGTCTGGTTTGTAATGCAAAGGTGATTCTGGGGACGGATGTGATCGAGAGGATGGATGGGGTGTTTGTTGGTCCAGATCTTCGAGTACGGTTTGGTGCACTTCCCACATATGTTGCTGTGGGAGTGAGTTGTCAAGAAGAAAATGAGAAGTTGAGTGAAGAAGAAGTTGAGAAGCCGATTGAAGTAGAAGAAGTCGACAAGTTGGGTGAAGAAGAAGATGTGAAGTTGATTGAAGAAGAAGTCGAGAAGTTGAGGGAAGAAGAAGAAGATGAGAAGTTGATTGAAGAAGAAGTGGAGAAGCTGGTAATCGATGATAAAGATTTTAACGCTATTTTTGATGGTTCAAAGTGGGTTGTAGAGTGGAAATGGACGAATGAAGAACCAACCTTGTCAAACCGCTGTCCAGGGTACGCGATTCCACCTGAGTGCCAAGAAGAGTTCCATCATGAAGTGAATCAATGGATTCAAAATGGCTGGTTGGAAGAATACAACCCAGACGTTCATGGACGTCAAAAGGGTCTGATCCCTCTGATGGCAGTAAAACAACCGAACAAATCAAGAAAGGTGCGGCCAGTTATGGATTACCGCGAGATGAATAGGCATGTGATGAGTCATCCCGGTGCAGATGTTGTGGTGTGCCAGGAAAAACTGAGAGAATGGCGGAAGAAAGGCACACATGCGTATATGTTAGATCTGCAAAAAGCATATCTACAAATTCACGTTTCAGAGCGCTTGCACACATTTCAAATCGTGCAGCATGGCGAGAAGAAATACGTCATGACGCGTATGGGATTTGGCCTCAATGTTGCGCCAAAAGTAATGTCAAAGATCCTGTCGGTGGTGTTGTCGCAGAGTCAAGAGATGAAGCGTGGAACAGATCATTATATCGATGATATATTTGTTGATGCCAGTATTGTGGATGTGGAAACGGTGAGGAGGCACTTATTACGGTATGGACTAAGAGCAAAGGAGCCTGTCCCACTGAACGAAGCACGGGTATTAGGACTGAGAGTCACTGCGACGGCTGCGGGGTCGTATGAATGGGCCAGAGATGGAATCCTACCAGAGCCGGCTAAAGAATGGTCAAAGAGACAGCTCTTTTCTATGTTCGGTAAACTTATCGGTCACTACCCTGTGGCAGGCTGGCTGAGGATTGCTTGCAGCTACGTAAAGCGCCTTGCTAATGAAGTGGCATGGGACGAAACAGTACCACTTCATGTGTTACAACTAGCTGGCGAAATCCTTGCAAGGGTGAAAGAGAAAGATCCGGTGGGGGGAATTTGGCAAGCTCCTGCTGGAGGAAGGGTGCAACTTTGGTGTGATGCGAGTAACCTAGCAATTGGGTGTTGTCTAATGGTGGATGGCCATGTAGTGGAAGATGCGGCCTGGATGAGAAAGCAGGATGACGGTGCTCACATCAACGTCGCAGAATTGGAGGCTGTGGTGAAGGGACTGAATCTAGCGCTAAAATGGAAAGTAAGGAAAGTAGAGATTATCACTGATTCCGCAAGTGTCTACAATTGGGTGAGATCAATTTTGGAGGATTTGAACCGGCCAAGAGTGCATGGCTTAAGTGAGATGATTGTTAGAAGAAGGCTGGGATTGATGGCGCAGTTGATTGAAGAATATGATATGAAAGTCAGTATTCGTCTGGTTCCCTCTGCAAAAAACATAGCTGATGCTTTGACACGGGTACCACGGAGCTGGCACCCAAAGATTTGTGTGGGAGTCGCCACGCAAAGTCAAGCGGTGGAAGATCGTGTCAAGAGGATCCACGAAAAGCATCACCTGGGAACAGACAGAACATTGTATGTAGCAGAACGCTGCTTGGGGCGGTAAGTAAGCCGGGAAATGGTTAAACAGGTTGTTGACAATTGTAACATATGTCGCCAAATTGATCCTCATCCAGTCAAGTGGGAACACGGGCAGTTGTCGGTGGATAAAGTATGGAGTAGGCTGGCATTAGACATTACATACGTTGGTGGGCAGCCTTACTTAAGTATGATTGATTGTGGTCCAAGTCGATTTGCGATATGGAGGAAAATAACAACCGAATCTACCGAACAAGTCATCCAGCATCTAGGCCAAGTGTTGCTGGAGCGTGGGGCTGTCGACGAAATTTTGAGTGACAATGGTAGTTGCTTCAAAAGTCACAAAATGTCGCAATTTTTGTGGAATTGGGGAATTGGCCATGTATTCAGCTGTGCTTACAAACATTCCGGAAATTCGATTGTTGAAAGAAATCACAGGACCATCAAACGGATGGTGGCCAGGACTGGTGGTAGTGTCAGTGAAATGGTGTATTGGTATAATAATACCCCAAACGTTGAGAATGTCGTACCAGCTGAGAGGGTATTTCGTTATGAGTCTACTCTTCCAGATGGAGAGCGGGGAGTAGCAAAAGACCGCAATTCCAGAAAGAAACATTTAAACCCATACAACATCGGAGAAAGTGTCTTTGTGAAGCCACCTAATGCGAGGTGTACATCTGTGTGGAGCAAAGGAACTGTGACTGATATTGTATCGGACTCAGTTGTTGAAGTGAATGGTACGAACCGTCATATATCACATATAAGACGTGTAATGGGTTGCGGCCCAGATCAGGAACGAAGCCAGAGCAGAATGCCACATCTGATTGACTTATTTTCAACTGATGACGAAAATGCCAGTGAATCGACAATGGCTTCGGAAGGTGAACCGTTGGGTGAAGAATTGATGCCAGAAGTAGGACGAAGACCATCTCGCAGAAGGGCACAACCCGGCTGGTTGGCAGACTTTGATATGGGATAGCATTATATTCTAGTTTGTTGCATTGTTTAGTGATTTGTTTCATTTCGTTAGCTTTTGATCTTGAGATCAGGGGGGTATGTGGTTTGCATGCGTTGTATGTGCACCGTGACCTGCGAGAGGCACTGGTGTGGGGAGAACGTGAGAGCGGCGGCGGTGGTATGTCGGACTAAGTTTGCCTGTACTGATTCTGTTAATACAATTACTATCTACAGGTGGATATGATTTGCATTTAGAAAAACGATCTACACCGATTAAGCGACGCTGTTTAATATCATAATCCGATGTGTGAGTGAAATTTCCTTAGGGTTTGATTTAGCGAGTTAATTACCGGCGATTCAATCACATAAAAGTAAGATCTTTTACGGGATGAATATTGTGACGACATTTACTTTGACGAATAACAATGGGGGGAAATTTCCGATTTCTTTGGTCGTGAGCGTTCTACAAATATTTCCGGCGTACGTTTAGCTAGCAACCTACAATGTTCTTTTGTTATGGTAATGACTTTCGCAAGTTTGGTTTTATGATTACAATTACTTTAGAAGATTCAAATGATAATTCATGATCACTACTTGGAGCAACAATACAAACACATTTTGCAGATTTCAGTGTAGCGCCTATTGTGATTTTGTTAATGCTATGAGTTTTGCGTATACTGAAGTCTAGTAGAATATGATGCGTCCAGTAAAGATATTCCAATTTTCTTCTGTGTTGATCAAAGTCTTGAAGTGTATATCTGTAGACTTCACAATGTCTTAGAGAGTACGAACGGAATTATGTATTGATCGCACGCTTCAAACGGTACTCGATACCCAAAGTAATAATTTCACACTCTGTAAGTTGTGTATGTTTCAATGCGCTGTCACAAATCCCGACAATAAATCGTATCAATTGCCGGATTCAATAGTAACCACGTGTCATTGTGATATACTGACTCTACACTTAGTCGTTTCAATTACCCGTTGCGAATCGGGATAATAAAGCATTTTGTATCGAATGTTAGTAGTATATAGTTAGGGCGGAACTCGCGCATGCACCCTATTTACTTAAACAAACAAAGATTATCAATATAATAAGTAATTAGAGAATTAGCTCATTCTCAATTTTGCAGCAATACTTTTATGACCCTGTGTGCGGCAATAAAAAAGGGGGAATAATTAACGATAGAGAGAAAACGAACAAAGAATCTGGATTGACCTTTGTACACAGACATGAGACTTGAGTCATTCTACTTGTACTTATTGACCTTTGTACTCAGACATGAGACTGGAGTACTTCTACTTGTACTTTTCCACTCCTGATTCTACCTCGCCTCTGGACACGAGACTTGTGTATTTGATATTTATTATATTTTCCCTCGAATAACAATGGATCGGCTTTTAATTTCAATGGTATGCACGCCGACGATACGCTCGGCTAGGCAAAGCGACGTCCACGACCTGTGTCATACTGGACTCGTAACAACCTCGCTCGACCTCTGGTCAAGGACATGAAATTACAGCTGACTCCGGTCATACGCGACGGGGCTTGGTAATAGTTGCCTGACGACATATCGTCCTGACCTATCGTTTTGTGGTCCAATTTCGTGACGTGTCTTGGGAATAATTCCCCGTCAAACCCCCTGGCTGACTTGTCGTCCCGTGGTTGACTCGATTTCATGTACGGTGGGGCATGGGAATAATTGCCGGTGCTGACTTCGGTCGTGTACGACGAGGCTTGACCATAGTTGCCGGCCCTGACCTGTCATTCCGTGGTCCAATTTCGTGGCTCGGGAACAATAGAGCGTCAAGCTGGTTGACTTGTCGTCCCGCGGTTGATTCAATTTCGTGTACGGTGGGTCATAATTACCGGTCGTGACGTCAGTATAGTTTCTTCTGATCCATGAGATCCTGGTGCGTGCTTTAGGTGTCCATACGTTCGGCTATGTAAAGTGACGCTTGTGGTCTGTGTCTTGTGTACTGTTTTACTTGAACCCTTTTTTGCTTTGTTATCGACCCAGACAGTAACGAGAAACGATCTGTTACGATTATAAATATGTATACCATTTCGAGTCATATCGAGAATGAGAATGAATGTCGTAGTAGAAATGTGTATTAGGCGACCCGACATAGATTAACTTAAATAAATTAACATTATAAATACAATAAGTAATTGAGCGAATAGCTGATTCTCAATTTTGCTCGCATCAACATGTTAACCCCCGGTATTACGTACCTAGTAATCGGTGCAAGCAACAAATGTGGCTGTTCCATACCTATACCTCGTTCTAGCGTATTCATAAGGACAGACAGTCCCGAGCAAAACAATGTATTTATGATGGGTTCTTTTGACTGCTTCGCGGGTGGTCAAGCGTAATCATCCCGGTGTCTGCAAATGATATTCAATTTACCACGGGATATTAATTTTGTATGCTGTACATGATATACAACTTGAATCGATCTGTTGGCGAACTAATGCTTTGCCCGTCTGTAACATACAGATATCGATCACGAGCTCACCACGCACTTTTCGTTCGAATTCGACTCATTTCGCTGCAGACAATCAGTTGTACTCACGTGTGCCGTAACATATCCTCAACACGTGTTATGCCAACACCTCCAAGTATATTTGTAGCATCATACTACGGATATATTGACTCGGCAGAGTGTTACCGTCAGAGAATTGCTGTGTCACGCCTTCGGGCCTTGCATTTTCCGCTCGGTAACTGCGAGTACGATGTCAGACTCAATTGTACAGTGACGAATCGGGGTAGCTCGCTTCATCGGGGTGGGCTGACCTTATTTAGCTGAAACGCGCTCGGTGGTGCAATAATGGGGATGAATTGTGGTAGATCATATTAATTTTGTATGCTGTACAGTGTACATGATGCACATTGCACAACTTGAATCGATCTGTTGGTGAACGAATGCTTTGCCCGTCTGTAACATACACATATCGATCACGAGCTCACCACGCAGTTGTCGTTCGAGGGCGACTAATTTCGCTGCAGACAATCACTTGTGTCCGCGTGTCCCGTAAAACATCCTCAACACCTGTTATGCCAACACCTCCACACATATTTACAATATCATACTACGGCTATATTGCTTCGGCAGCCACGCACTGTCGCTCGAAGTCGACAAATTTCGCTGCAGACAATCAGTTTTGTTCGCGTATGTGTCGTAAATATATCCTCAACACATTTTATGCCACCACCTCCAAGCATATTTGCGGCATCATATATCCTCAACACATGTTATGCCAACACCTCCAAGCATATTTGTGGCATCATACTACGGATATATTGATTCGGGGGGGGGGGGGGGGAGTGTCCCCGTCAGAGAATTGCTGTGTCACCACTTTGAGCCTCGCATTTCCCGCTCGGTAACTGCGAGTACAATATAAGATTCAATTGTACAGTGACGAATCTGTGATAGCTCGCTTTATCGGGGTGGACCGACCTTATTTTGTTGAAACACGCTCGGTTGCGGTGGTGTAATAATGGGGGGGGGGGATGAATTGTGTCAGATCATACGTGATGCGATCTAGCCTGCTTTCGGTGAGGTGTAAAGATGAGCGAGAGATTTCGAAATCTGACTCCACCCCGACTCGGGTTGCCAAATCAAAGTCCAAAAAATCCGGCTAGCACGTAAAGTCCTGTTATTTCCACATGTTGTACGGGCAAAATACAGCATAAATCCGACTCTCAAGGCCATTTGGCTGCATCCAGTCTGGCTTCGCTGAAAACTGATGAAATCTGCGCCGGGTCCGGAGATGTTTCGTCACCTCCTCCGTCCAGACAAGATTGTTCTGCTGTAATATGGGTGTCGTTGTATAATAATTTACGTACAAGGAGACTTGGTATCGCCCCTTTGGCGGAATTCTGTTTGATTCGTCTGTACAGGTGTTATTAGTGCGATCAGATTTGGCACCTCAAGGAGTATATTGGTAAAAATCACACAACGATGACAATAACTTTACCGGTCAACAACCCCGACGGGATATAGCCATGTAGATTTCATTCATATTATTATTAGGAGGTATTCCACCACGTTCACACGATTATCACGTACGATTCCTTTGGCATGGTTGTTTTTGTTAGTATTGTAGCATGGTGATCACTAACAGGGGATGATAATCCATGTCCAAAGAGTCTGGAAATACGTTAGCAATACATCCGTCGGCGGCGGGGTATTAGAGAGAATTGCATATTTTTTTCGACGGGAACGGTGATCACACTGACTGGTTCTCATCACTCGTCGTTGGAATGCTTGTAATTTCGATGCGGTGTGGTGTACGTAAATCAGCTGTGATCAATCGACCGTGACACAATCGCTGTCAGTCATCAATCTACGACTTGACAAAACTCGCGTTTTCGGGTTGACAGCAACACAGTGCGATATATTTGATGTCCCCATCGACCCTCCTACTTTAATAGGGTTACCATACGGCCTCATTTAGGGGAGCATATGTCCTCCATTTTCCAGATATGTTCTCCCCTTCGACCAAATGTACTCTCTTTCTGTCAATTTGTCCCCCTTGTTAGCTTAACATAGCCAAAAAACACCACGAGTAACGTAAAATGTAGGCCTAGATTACGAAAGTCGGGTATTTAGGTAGCCAAATCGAAAAAAATGACGCTATGATGGTATTGTTCATATTATTATTAGGAGGTATTCCACCACGTTCACACGATTATCACGTACGATTCCTTTGGCATGGTTGTTTTTGTTAGTATTGTAGCATGGTGATCACTAACAGGGGATGATAATCCATGTCCAAAGAGTCTGGAAATACGTTAGCAATACATCCGTCGGCGGCGGGGTATTAGAGAGAATTGCATATTTTTTTCGACGGGAACGGTGATCACACTGACTGGTTCTCATCACTCGTCGTTGGAATGCTTGTAATTTCGATGCGGTGTGGTGTACGTAAATCAGCTGTGATCAATCGACCGTGACACAATCGCTGTCAGTCATCAATCTACGACTTGACAAAACTCGCGTTTTCGGGTTGACAGCAACACAGTGCCATATATTTGATGTCCCCATCGACCCTCCTACTTTAATAGGGTTACCATACGGCCTCATTTAGGGGAGCATATGTCCTCCATTTTCCAGATATGTTCTCCCCTTCGACCAAATGTACTCTCTTTCTGTCAATTTGTCCCCCTTGTTAGCTTAACATAGCCAAAAAACACCACGAGTAACGTAAAATGTAGGCCTAGATTACGAAAGTCGGGTATTTAGGTAGCCAAATCGAAAAAAAATGACGCTATGATGGTATTGTGCAGGCTATTACGTGGATACGGGGCCGTAGCCGGGTGGTGGTACATCATTCTCACAAGATGTACTTTGGAATGCGTGTGAAATCGACATCGTCCGTTACTCGACTGAAGCAAGTCGCCACTGCAATCCCTCTCTGTGTATACACAACGTACTGGGTACTGCATATCCAGACGAGACTACGCATTCTGGCGAGGTTATCGAGATAGCTGGAGCGCTTTACAACACATGCTACATTTACTTCAAATGGAAGCACAAAATATAGCTTTGAAGTACTCAAGTAGAAGTAGTTTAAAAGAAATGTCGGTATCGTGAAATCGCTTTCTATCCTAATGATAAAGAGTAGGTCCCCATAAAACTGCCGAGCCAAAGGTAGTTTCGAAGCAATCCAGTAATTTGTAAATCTTATGGGTTGCACGGTGTGTTCATTGACTAGAGAGAAGGAAACACGGCGGTGCCTGTATAACAAGGCTGTTCTCAAACCCACATTGTCCTCGTCATTATCGGCGAGATATGGCTTTGTAGTGACATTGCGGTCGTTAAAATACATTGATTAAATACGATTTATCCCTCGTATATGGGGATCAGTGGGCGAATAATGTATCGATTCAGCAATTCGCCCCGCCAAGTACCTAATTTTCTTATGTCCGGCCCGCCGACTGAAGAAGTTGCCCGCCCCCTTGTATAACAAATATGTGAATCGTGCAATAGCGACAGCTAGCGGTTGTCAATCATCCATAAAAATACTAACCAGTAATACAGTCCTCAAGGATAAACTAGGAATATCTGTGTGAGTCGCCTCGATTGACCCATACGACAAGTTTAGACACGAAAGTATTTTGAGGTGTGATATAATCCTGGTAATTGTACTGTATTTTTCCACGTACACATACCACAATCGAAAAACAGGGTTCACTGACGGGCTCACTTGTCGTACGAATGCTTGTAATTTCGGTGTGATGTGCGCAAATCAGCTGCGATACTTGTCTATTCACTTCCGTAGACTGACTTTTATAACACATTTTACACAAATACACATGTTCAGTTTATTTGAAGTAATAACGGGCAAGCACATTAACTAATCGTCCAGAACAAGGTGTAGAGCTTCTTTCAGATCTTGGCATACTTTCTTGATATCAGAATCCTTTTTTTTTGATTTGCGATGTAAAAGCAATACTAGCTTCGTATACATGTGCATATGATTGCGTATAAACCGATATTGAAGTCTTCTGAGAGCATCTTCATTATTCTCCAGTCTACACAATATTATTTTCCTCTCAGTACGTTATGTCTCTCAATCCAACAGAACAGTTGAATTGCTATTCGAAGGTATCTGATACAGACAACTGTAAACTAATTCTTTAAGTTTGTTCATCGTAGCGTAACGACCATAGAGAGAGAGAGAGAGAGAGAGTCTTTATTTTCATCCAACCAAAATACATAACACATGGCAGTGATGGTGGTACAGAAAATATGCTTGCACAGTATTCGGTATTAGATAGGATTGATCGATAAGACCGTGAAGGTCATCTAGTCTGATCACACCAGCATCAAACAGGTACACTTGACTCTAAACAGTCT
Source organism: Botryllus schlosseri (assembly GCF_051294905.1). Classification (NCBI taxonomy): domain Eukaryota; kingdom Metazoa; phylum Chordata; class Ascidiacea; order Stolidobranchia; family Styelidae; genus Botryllus; species Botryllus schlosseri. The sequence continues at coordinate 21,804,173 of NC_137238.1, forward strand.
GGCTGTAAAGGGTGACGGCAATGCGATATATTTGATGTCCCTATCGATCCTCATACTAATGGGGTTGGCGTACGTCCTCCTTCTCCCGGAAAATATCCTCACATAAATGTACTCCTTTTTGTGAATTTATCTTCCGTTTTAGCTTGAAATACCCAAAAAGACCGTGAATAACGCGAAATAGGGACCTACGAGAAGCGGGTAGGGTCTATCTTGTTGTTTTCGCATAATCCTGTTATTCAAATGTAGGATTTTGGTGTAGGTCTGATTTATAACTTTGTAAAAGTGAGGTAAACTCATTACAAAATTACTTTCTGCTTTTAAAGTCAAACGTGCAAAGAGTAAGTAATTTCACCTGAAACGATTGAGGAGTAAGTTACAACGACTTGGATATATAGCACTGGTACCGGGTACTCGAATCAGTAGCGTCTTTTTACACCATTACTCAACCCAAGTCCACAACATACCTAAAAACGTGGTATTGTTTTGTGTATTTCAGTGAAGCAAATTCAATTTAAATCTCAAACCACTTTATCCTGTGCCCGACCTCATTAAAAATCGATCAACACCTGATCACCACCTGCGTAATCAATCCGCTGTGTGTAAAATGGTATACCATGTTCGTGTCGATCGTATATTAATTTTGCGATTTGCGTCGATCTGCTGTCGAACAGATATACTTTTGCCTACCCCTGAAGTATACAGTATTACCACGTTGTCTATATTACGACTCTGTGGTTAGACAATACAGATTAGAGACGCCCCGGACTGATCAATATAGTCGGATACTCCCAATCTGCTCAGTCGTGGTTCTTGACCCTCCAAGACCTGTTAGCATCAGTCTATCTCACTGTTTGTAGTGCCAATTTCAAACGTCGTAATAGCGATCACTCGGTCATGTGTAGAATATAGAAATTGACGCCTGTCCTATTTACACGACCTCGTGGCTTTGGTAAACTTACTAAAGCGGAAAGTCACTACCAAGTTGAACATTGACTGATCGTTTTCTTGTTAGCGTCGATATTCGTTCGTACGTTCTTTCATGCCTTAGAATTTTTGTTATCATCGAGTGTGGTCATAAATAGACAGGGGGGACAAATTCGATGCGTTCAACACAATACGCGTTTGCCACATCTCAGCCCGGACCGTAACCGATCGTTTACCGCACCTACGATAAATGTCGCTTTTTACTCATAGGTAAGCCGATGATCTGTGAAAACACAGGCGCTAACGTGCCATTTCGTTATTCCTTCAACGTCACATGACCGCCTATGAAGGCTTTTTGGGTGCCCACCAATACAGTGTTGAAACGTGATCCATAGGGCCCCCACTGCGTGCTATACACCAGGTGTAAACTAGAGTAAACATATTTATTGAGGCGTATAGCACGCAGTGGGGGCCCTATGGATCACGTTTCAACACTGTATTGGTGGGCATAGCGTAGGTGCGGTAAACGATCGGTTACGGTCCGGGCTGATTTATGTACACCACACCGCATCGAAATTACAAGCATTCCAACGACGAGTGATGAGAACCAGTCAGTGTGATCACCGTTCCCGTCGAAAAAAATATGCAATTCTCTCTAATACCCCGCCGCCGACGGATGTATTGCTAACGTATTTCCAGACTCTTTGGACATGGATTATCATCCCCTGTTAGTGATCACCATGCTACAATACTAACAAAAACAACCATGCCAAAGGAATCGTACGTGATAATCGTGTGAACGTGGTGGAATACCTCCTAATAATAATATGAATGAAATCTACATGGCTATATCCCGTCGGGGTTGTTGACCGGTAAAGTTATTGTCATCGTTGTGTGATTTTTACCAATATACTCCTTGAGGTGCCAAATCTGATCGCACTAATAACACCTGTACAGACGAATCAAACAGAATTCCGCCAAAGGGGCGATACCAAGTCTCCTTGTACGTAAATTATTATACAACGACACCCATATTACAGCAGAACAATCTTGTCTGGACGGAGGAGGTGACGAAACATCTCCGGACCCGGCGCAGATTTCATCAGTTTTCAGCGAAGCCAGACTGGATGCAGCCAAATGGCCTTGAGAGTCGGATTTATGCTGTATTTTGCCCGTACAACATGTGGAAATAACAGGACTTTACGTGCTAGCCGGATTTTTTGGACTTTGATTTGGCAACCCGAGTCGGGGTGGAGTCAGATTTCGAAATCTCTCGCTCATCTTTACACCTCACCGAAAGCAGGCTAGATCGCATCACGTATGATCTGACACAATTCATCCCCCCCCCCCCCCCCATTATTACACCACCGCAACCGAGCGTGTTTCAACAAAATAAGGTCGGTCCACCCCGATAAAGCGAGCTATCACAGATTCGTCACTGTACAATTGAATCTTATATTGTACTCGCAGTTACCGAGCGGGAAATGCGAGGCTCAAAGTGGTGACACAGCAATTCTCTGACGGGGACACTCCCCCCCCCCCCCCCCCGAATCAATATATCCGTAGTATGATGCCACAAATATGCTTGGAGGTGTTGGCATAACATGTGTTGAGGATATATGATGCCGCAAATATGCTTGGAGGTGGTGGCATAAAATGTGTTGAGGATATATTTACGACACATACGCGAACAAAACTGATTGTCTGCAGCGAAATTTGTCGACTTCGAGCGACAGTGCGTGGCTGCCGAAGCAATATAGCCGTAGTATGATATTGTAAATATGTGTGGAGGTGTTGGCATAACAGGTGTTGAGGATGTTTTACGGGACACGCGGACACAAGTGATTGTCTGCAGCGAAATTAGTCGCCCTCGAACGACAACTGCGTGGTGAGCTCGTGATCGATATGTGTATGTTACAGACGGGCAAAGCATTCGTTCACCAACAGATCGATTCAAGTTGTGCAATGTGCATCATGTACACTGTACAGCATACAAAATTAATATGATCTACCACAATTCATCCCCATTATTGCACCACCGAGCGCGTTTCAGCTAAATAAGGTCAGCCCACCCCGATGAAGCGAGCTACCCCGATTCGTCACTGTACAATTGAGTCTGACATCGTACTCGCAGTTACCGAGCGGAAAATGCAAGGCCCGAAGGCGTGACACAGCAATTCTCTGACGGTAACACTCTGCCGAGTCAATATATCCGTAGTATGATGCTACAAATATACTTGGAGGTGTTGGCATAACACGTGTTGAGGATATGTTACGGCACACGTGAGTACAACTGATTGTCTGCAGCGAAATGAGTCGAATTCGAACGAAAAGTGCGTGGTGAGCTCGTGATCGATATCTGTATGTTACAGACGGGCAAAGCATTAGTTCGCCAACAGATCGATTCAAGTTGTATATCATGTACAGCATACAAAATTAATATCCCGTGGTAAATTGAATATCATTTGCAGACACCGGGATGATTACGCTTGACCACCCGCGAAGCAGTCAAAAGAACCCATCATAAATACATTGTTTTGCTCGGGACTGTCTGTCCTTATGAATACGCTAGAACGAGGTATAGGTATGGAACAGCCACATTTGTTGCTTGCACCGATTACTAGGTACGTAATACCGGGGGTTAACATGTTGATGCGAGCAAAATTGAGAATCAGCTATTCGCTCAATTACTTATTGTATTTATAATGTTAATTTATTTAAGTTAATCTATGTCGGGTCGCCTAATACACATTTCTACTACGACATTCATTCTCATTCTCGATATGACTCGAAATGGTATACATATTTATAATCGTAACAGATCGTTTCTCGTTACTGTCTGGGTCGATAACAAAGCAAAAAAGGGTTCAAGTACAACAGTACACAAGACACAGACCACAAGCGTTACTTTACATAGCCGAACGTATGGACACCTAAAGCACGCACCAGGATCTCTTGGATCAGAAGAAACTATACTGACGTCACGACCGGTAATTATGACCCACCGTACACGAAATTGAATCAACCGCGGGACGACAAGTCAACCAGCTTGACGCTCTATTGTTCCCGAGCCACGAAATTGGACCACGGAATGACAGGTCAGGGCCGGCAACTATGGTCAAGCCTCGTCGTACACGACCGAAGTCAGCACCGGCAATTATTCCCGTGCCCCACCGTACATGAAATCGAGTCAACCACGGGACGACAAGTCAGCCAGGGGGTTTGACGGGGAATTATTCCCAAGACACGTCACGAAATTGGACCACAAAACGATAGGTCAGGACGATATGTCGTCAGGCAACTATTACCAAGCCCCGTCGCGTATGACCGGAGTCAGCTGTAATTTCATGTCCTTGACCAGAGGTCGAGCGAGGTTGTTACGAGTCCAGTATGACACAGGCCGTGGACGTCGCTTTGCCTAGCCGATCGTATCGTCGGCGTGCATACCATTGAAATTAAAAGCCGATCCATTGTTATTCGAGGGAAAATATAATAAATATCAAATACACAAGTCTCGTGTCCAGAGGCGAGGTAGAATCAGGAGTGGAAAAGTACAAGTAGAAGTACTCCAGTCTCATGTCTGAGTACAAAGGTCAATAAGTACAAGTAGAATGACTCAAGTCTCATGTCTGTGTACAAAGGTCAATCCAGATTCTTTGTTCGTTTTCTCTCTATCGTTAATTATTCCCCCTTTTTTATTGCCGCACACAGGGTCATAAAAGTATTGCTGCAAAATTGAGAATGAGCTAATTCTTTAATTACTTATTATATTGATAATCTTTGTTTGTTTAAGTAAATAGGGTGCATGCGCGAGTTCCGCCCAAACTATATACTACTCACGTTTAATCTATGAATAATGGAATTATTACATCTTTAGCGCTGTTTATCGCAAACGATAGATTTTAATAATTGTACTGGTTGTTGAATGTAGTAATACCGATATTGTTCTTTCATCTTTAGTCTTGGTTACTGGAAACAATTACATTTGTAAAATATTTCCTGAGATCCGCGATACGTAGAATGATTTTTACCAAGGTGGAGTTTATCTGGGCTCCTCATCGCCGATCCCGCTGTAATTACAGCGCCTTAAAAAGCCCAGAGGAAGAGAGAGCCGAACTCCAGAAAGATGGCATCAAAAGACTAAGTTGCGGGCGCATGAAAATCGAGAGAGACTGATGGTGGAAGAGCGCGTGCATGGAAGTCGTCCGTAATATGACGAAAAATACCGTAAAAGACACTTGACATTTACTGCAATTGATGTACTGGGCGCAAATGACCTTATAGGCGATAAGCGCCAATGTTGTGCGAATAAAACAAACAAACAAACAAACCAAGGTGGAGTAATTTTCCTATCAAGAACATTTCAGACACGCATAGTTTTACAATTGCACTGAAAAGTTTGTTGCTGTCATAACATTTACCACAACGCCGGGTCTAATTAACGCAAATAATTTAATAATGAAGTAATGATCAACTATTACAAAATCTCATTTGTCAAATCAATGTGTCAATCCTTATGTTCACAGCATGATAACTTTGAATATAACACCAGCGTTCGAAGTTACAAACGGATTGACTTGACAAGGTTTTTGTATTTTACTCCTTTTGCGTATGGCGAGATGTTAAAATGTTGAGATGTCATAGTGGTAGTATTTCTGAAACTCTCTTTGACAAACGTAAAGCCAATTCGCGAATAGAGTTGCGATGTTTCATTACTTGTTTCAAATCATTGTGCGTATAATCTCGAAATGTGACTGGGTGAAAGTTGGTAGTGTTGTTTGTCAATCCTATTTCAATTCACACTACACCAAAGTCAAAATATTTCATTTTTGGTGATCTCAATTTACCTAGAGAACATCTCGCGAATGGATTCCGACGCCGTACTGTAACATTCTTAATAATAAGGATTCGAGGATTTTAATGATAGAGTTGGTAGGTGATAAGATAGATGCGTGTTTTTGTTAAGAGTTTGATTTCAAGTTGATAAATACAATGACTGTATAATGTGCATACTTGTGATTCTTGATTCTTGTTGAGCTAGTTGGTATTGATTCTATAGGTGCGAAAACAGCGGCGCGGAATGTGCGAATAATTCGATGTGGCTGGAAGTCGGCGTCAGTAATATTCAGGTTTATTTCGAATCAAAAGATCGCATCAAAAGGATTTCTAAAGGGATCAGAGTTTTACCGAAATAACACATTCAGATACGAATCAACTTGAGTTGTGTAGTGAGTTTCATTTCAAGTTGACAAATTAACACATTGATCGAATATTCTCTGGGATCTTATCACGCAACTAAAGTCAACCACTGTTCCGGAGGTGTGAAAACACTGACATAGCGATTGCGGAAAATATCAAATTTTGGATATTCAAGTCACCGCCTGCGACGGTTCTGTTATTCGTTACTTATTACTTAATAGTTAATATTCTTATTATATCTGGCTCGTGAAATCCAGTTCCGCACCAAACTACCAAGATATTACATTGTAGCGATTGGGATGTATGTAACAGCAAGTCACGAGAGATGGTTATGTCTTATAGGTGTTATCTTTGTGAGCGACCGTAGGATTTTAGAATTATTTCACACCGTTTTGAATAAGCGTTCACTTCACAAAGGATTAGGCTTAGAGCAGATATAAGTGACAATTTGTCGCTATTCAAGTTACCGACACTGGCGGTTCTGTGATTCGTTACTTATTAAATCTTACGAGTGAAATCAAGTTCTGTGACAAACTGCTTACTAAAATTCCACCGCGTGAGCGATCGGCATGCCTGTAACACCAAGTCGCGAAAGATGGCTATGTCCGAGACATTATCTTGTCAGCGATCGCGGGGTTCGTAATATATTTCACACCTATTTGAAGTGTTAGTTTGTGAGCGTGGTTATTGTTGATATTCGAATCGCCGTCTACGCCAGCTCTGAGGCAAACTAATTATCAAAACATTACCATGCGACTGATTCCTAGATTTAGCAAACTATTTCACACCTTTTTTGCTGAAAGTACGACATGTCACCGCAGACTATACCTGAGAGTACGATATGCCGCCGCGCCTATTTAACTGCGTTAGCATACGACCGCACCCATAAGAATAACTATATATTATGTCGCAAACACCGTAAACGTTGGGATTACCTCAAATTGGTAATATATAATCATTTGCGATATACACATTAACTAAGGACCAATCACGTGACTATTTACCATACCTGATGCATATTCAACACCGGTCGAGAGATGCCCATACCCACAAGTACGATATGCCGACGCACCCATAAGAACACATGGCGAATCACCACCACAGCCTCTACGCGAAAATACGACATGCGAAAGTACGACGTGCGAGAGATGCCTATACCTAAAAGTACGATGTGCCAACACGAGTTTCCAATACGATATGCGAGAGATACCTATACCTGAAAGTACGACGTGCGAGCGCACCCATAAGAACACATTACGATGTGCGACCGAGAGGGGGGGGTCAAAAAGTACGATGTGCCACCACGAGTTTTCCATACGATGTGCGACCGCACCCATAAGAACCAATGGCGAATCACGAGCGACTATATATACTACTATCGTAATGCAGGATGCGCGAGATGTATTGTATGGCCTAATCGCACGAAGCGCCGAATTTCTTCATGATTCGTGATTCAATCTGTCAATAATATTGGCATTTGCAAATATATTGCCATATTTTTAACCTCTCTCAGCCCACGTAGTGGCCTACGCAGTTTTACCGCTAGAGCTGAGTGAGCTACTGTCTTGGAAATATTCGGGAAGGTCCGTTGGTATAATTACTTCGTTACATGTTGTTATTTTGTGACCTCCCGTCTGCTATGTGAAAAGATATTGAAATCACCGAAGTGTACCAGACGTACCGACCCCGATTTCCGATTGGTATTCCTTCACTGGCAAATATTGCCTATGGACAATTACACTTTCTGGTTTTCGGTCAACATAAGGGCAGTAGGGCTCTTCAAAAATGACTTTTTTTCTCAAATCGTACTAGCTACTAGATAAAATTGTTAGGTTACCTAATTTAAGCCTACACACAAAATTTAGTTCAATTCCAGCCAGTAACCGCTTTGCTACAGGAGAAGAAAGTTTCTATTTATTATATAAAAATAAATAATAAAAATTTTGAAAATTTTCTGTTCACCCCATGAAAGTGTTAGGCTGTCTATGGAAACCATGCTGACCAAATTTGGTTCAATTCCCACCAGTGGAAGCGGAGTTATTGCCGTCGAAAAATTTGGATTTGAATAAAATAGTATTTACGGTGACCGATTCTTTGTTTATTTATTATAGTTGTGCTCACCGTAAATACTGATTTATTCAAATCCAAATGGTACGAAGAAGATTTGGTGTCTTCGTGTGACTTTAATTCTAATGGCATCACTTCCTACATTTACTTTAGTTTTAATCTGGATTAGGCATGTGAGGTACGTATAGGCTGCGTAATCACGGTATGTTAATGAACAGGCTTGATAGTAAACGAATTTCCGGTCCAGTTTATACATCGTATGGTTTTAGTCCATGCAGCAACACTAAAAATTAGGTTTGATATTTTAAATTTCAATCAGCCTTTCGCTGGCCGCACAGAATCGCTCGGCGGGCCACATTTGCCCTGGCCTGTTGTTAAGTATTGTGTGTTTTGCTACGTTAACTTTTTGAGCAGGTAGCAATGTACAATTTACCTTCGAGTCACGAGTCATTTCGAGTCATTGCACATTTTGACTTGAGTCAAGTCAAGTCAATCGATTTTCGAAGGTGACTCGAGTCAAGTGAAGTCACTTGATTTTTAGAAGTGACTCGAGTCGAATCTAGTCAAGTCAAGTCAAGTCACGAGTCATGTCACAGTTCAAGTGTTGTTGCCTTTTCTTAGTATGAGGCATGCTAACGTCATTGCATTTTGCTAGCTTTCTGAAATACAGATTAAGTGGTCATTGATTGAGAACATATGAACGAATATAGAGATAAACATACACGCAAGGAGGCGCTATATCGCTCATATTATACGTTGAAATGCTAAAATATGTAAGTAATTGTAAGTAATCGATACTTTCATGAGATGATATTGGTCACTCCATATCCACTGCGCGCGAAGCGCTACAAAAATTCTGGGCTTTACCAGACTTTTATGAAAACAGACCCTAAATTCCTCAGGCTATCTTCCTTATCGGAGGATTAAACTACTTCTACTTGACAAACTAGCAATAGCGAAAAGTAAGTAATCAGATCAAAATATATTACGATTTTAAAGTAGAAGCAGCGGGAAACTAGATATACTTGAGAAAGTACCCAAGTAGCGGAAAACTACTTGAGTACTTCAAAACAGTAGAAGTACTTCGTTACTGACCACTTCTGAATACATTATCAATTTACAAATTGATATGGTACAATTCGAGCCTGCGCCAATGGTTGAGGACTATTAAAATTTCAATAAAACAAGAAGTTTGGTTAAGTAGAGAAAAGAACTATACATTTTGCTATTAAATTACTCTACAATACCAGTTTACAACAGCGTAAGCTGTGAGCTTCGATCACTTCGTTTGCGGTCAAATTATTTGTGAGAGAACAATGGAGGCTCAGTACAACGCACGATCATTGAATGATTGGTCGCTCTCACAGGTTTCAATCAGCGTTTCGCGAACAATCGGACCATATATGGAAGATACAGTGTTTTTATCGACATCGATTGCTTGATGACTTGAAATGGACTCGTGAATTTTGCTCCGAGTCACGAATCAATCCACATTTCTGATACGCGGAATCAAGTCAAGTCATTTTAGAAAATTGACTCAAGTCAAGTCAAGGCAAGTCAGGACAGTCAAGTCATGATTCGAGTCATCCCAACACTGATCTGTGGTCGATCAAATTTGTTAACAAGTTCTTTAAACTGTCACTCCATGCCGGATGTAGATGTAAACATCCTTAGTAAAGACTGCACGGGATCATCAGTTACATTGGCACGCAACTTTGTCTTGGTAATGTTCATGGTCGAAAATATTTGCTCGCAGATGATGTTGGGAAACTTGGATTCATTCTGTGGCACATAAAGTTTGTCAATACTTTCAGATTAGGATTTCACTTTTATGGTAAACCCTCTTCGGACCGCTCACAATCCCGTCGCGGGCCGTATGTTGCCCACCCCTGCATTAGGGTATCGCAGTTGTATTCATAACTAATCTCATACCCAAACCCTAATGTCCTTCACCCCCTACAGGCCTACACTAACCTTAGCATAATGTCTCCAACCCCAACCCTGATGGCCCTGATTTCACGTGCTTACAATTGATGTGACCACGTGATCGACGCATTCTTTTACCTCCGTACAGTCACAGTCGCATCGATTTATATTATCAATAGCTAACGCATGTATAATAACAATAGTTGATAACTTTTTACAATTGGCCAAGTCCTTGAATCGCCAAGTGGCGAGTTCATCAAGTGCCGAGTTCACTGGCAACCTATTCATATATTCATATGAAAAGTTGATGTATTTTAGTGTTATTTTGCCACTTCTACTAGCCTACTTGAGCTTTACTTAAACAGACCAGATCGATCTAAATCATGAATCAGTGATTCTATTCTGGTAGAATCGAACAAAGAGAAACCGCCTAAAGCGTGCATTATCAGGAGATTGATGCCATGTTGTAAAAGAATGCCGACCGACACAAGTAAGGCTTTCTAATCTTTTCAGCGTTCTGAGAGTTGTGTGAGAGTCCTGCCCCCTCCAAATACCTGACTTGATCAACATTTGTAGGATCGGCAGTAACATATTTCAATCGTTTTTCGACATTTATGAAAACGAAACAAAAATTGGAAATGAGTGCATTCGTTTGACAATGGAAGCACTTTAATTGAATTTTTCACATTATCTAAGAAGCTATACCATGAGATTTGTAGCATAAAGAACAGAGTCGATTTTACTGAGGGAAAACAGATTACACTATTCGACATCTGTGTGAAAATATGGTTTTAAAAATACATTGAACATGAACTAGAAATTTCACCGTCCTCAACAACTCGACATTTAATTTATGGACGGGCAGACCATGGTTCTAATGACTGTGTTTCCCTAGTTAATGTGTGAAACTCAAGTATTACACTGCGAGTTACGAGCACAAATCTTTATTTCTTCCTTGATGGATGATGGAGCTCACATCGTTACCGAATGTGTGCTACACGCATAATAAGTAAGTACTTGATAGAGTTGAATCTGCTAATGACTGGTCGGTGTTGAATGTTAACTCAACTCATGAAAGCAACCCTGGAATGAGCATGAGCACCCGTAAAAATCAAATATTCCCTTGTCGTGTTATCAAAGTCAAAATCCAACACCTGATCACGTTAATACAAACTATCGAACAGCATAATTTTACATTCACCTTGTTCTGTCAGACATATCTTGTCAACCCCAAAACCAACCAATGTGTGAAAGGAAGAGTTTATTAAATGATACAGATTCAATTTCTGTTTGCTAGTAATTATACTATCATTTCATTTTATTTCCATCTGCCCTGTCCTTCAGCCTTTTTGGTATGGGTTTGCCACAGCGTATGAGTCATCCGCAACGCAGTTAAGCCGAAGTTTCGGGCCAGATGCACTTCCATCTGCAACCCTGCCAATTAAGCCAAGTTTACGGGTGACAGACTCCACTACGATTCAAACATGGGCTTGCAGATCGAGAGACGAATATACTTTAACGACGTAAATATGCTGGATGTCATCAATAAATGCTCTAATGTCCTTCCCCTGCATTACTGTGGGAGCGTGTTTCGGAATTCAATTGGTACAGGTGCTTACTTTGTGAGTTAGAGAGTTGGTTCTCGGGATTTGTAAACGGAAATTTAATATTATTAATTTGGTGTTGGTAAGTATCATCATACGTGTATGGCACCAAAGAACTAACCCATAAATACAATATTCATCACCAATAGTACGAATGCAGATATGTTTGAACAAGTGATTTGTGGTACAGAACTTCAGAATAACGCGAAACAATAACTTCATATTGTTAATTTATTCGCTAAAAGCTTTTCGACTAACTCTCATCAGTAGCGAACGTTAGTGATAGGGTGAATCAAATTCGAAATGTAAGAACTATTTTGTCTGTATGACGTAATAATAACAAAAACAAACTACTAGAAGACGGGCTAGATACGGTAGTAACGGTACAAAACAAACGTTAACGAGTACATATTCGGTTATAAATAACCGAAAACACAACACATAACATTAATGAAATATTCCAAGAGTGTAGAGGCGTTCCTTCTGGCGACAGAGAATCGGCTTTCGTAGCTTTATGATCGTAGATTCCAGGACCTTTAAATGAAAAAGAGAACGGCCACGAGCAAGTATAGAAAATTGACTGTCATTGTAATGATCAGCACATTCTGGATGGGATAAGAGATGCTGTCCAATAGCCGAATTACAAGCAGTAACTTGATCATAATCACGCAGTGTGTCAACAGACTGCGATGAAGGAGTTGGAGAAACATTATTTATTCTAATTTGCCGTGGGACATGCTGGCGAATTCTTTGCTGCAAGCGCTGAGACGTGCGACCTACATACCGACTGTCACATCGGCACGTGTATTCATATATTATGTTGCTTTGATTTGTCGCAGGTAGCACATCCTTTTGCGTTGCAGGCATCAGAGATTTCGTCATGAAGATTATCTGAGGTCCTACTTGTGAAAAACAATGACTCACTGACGATTTAATTTGTTTTTCAAACCTGTTGGACACTTTCCCAATCCAAGGAAGATGCAGATAAACAGGACATTTTCTAGGTCCAAACGGTTCAACTTTTCTGAAATCTTTGAGTTTACGATCTATGGTCATTTTAATGATATGATCAGGATAACCATTTGACTGAAAGATTGACCGAATGTTCTCCAATTCAGAATCAAGTTTGACTTTACTACAAATCATCAGAGCCCTGTGTACCAGAGTTCTTATCAAATTTACTTTACGTTTTACTGGACAGAAAGAATCCCACGAAATGTATTGCCCACTGAATGTAGGCTTACGGTAAACTGATGTAACAAAATTAGCACCCGTCTTTTCCACTACAACATCAAGGAATGCTAATGCTCTTTTTCCATGGTGAATTTCAGTGATGGGTGAAGACCATTCAATTTGCTCAGAAACAAATCACACTGGGATTCATTTTCAAATATGGCGAAGGTGTCATCAACATATCTTTGATACATTAATGGTCGATCAATATCTTGGAATAACCGTTTTTCGTAATACCCCACAAAAATGTTAGCCAGAATGGGACCAAGCGGCGATCCCATTGCAACACCATCGATCTGTGTATATATGGTGTTATTGAAACTAAATTCGACATCACAAGTGATCAATCGCATTAATTTAACAAAAGAAGACCTTGAGAATGGAGGAGATGGAAGGACACCACCATAGAGTTCATTGGCACAAATCTCTATAGTCTCTTGAACTGGCACGTTCGTGAATAAACTAGATATATCAAACGAACACATAGAGATTTCGGACTCATCGAGAGCAACATTACGAATGGTATCAGCAAATGTGAACGAGTCACGAATGCAGTTACCACCATAGAACAAACTCACCGGCTTGTTGTTGTTTGCGTAAAAGCTTGGAAGTACTGCACAATTGTTCTTTCAGATCAGTTAATTCATCGTCGAAACCCTTCTGGTAATGCTTCATGTCAAAATAAAGATATCATCCTATATTAAAGAAAATATTTTCACACAATTTATTATTCAATACTAACACCAGTTCAACACCTCAAAGTCACATAAAGGCATTGTCTACTACAGGGTTGTCAGACTGAAGTTGCGTAGTGGGCCAGATTGAAACCTTCGGGACGCTCGCAGGCCGCACCAGTCAAATGATTGCATAATGTTACCTCGAAATACATGGTCTTGTTTGTTACTTGAATACGTTCAATTTATTTCGGATCATATGGCTTCCATTCTAGCAACACCGATATTTGCAAGAAACGAAATTGTCAAAATACGATGATCTACCTGTAGAACACATTTATTAACCACTTAAAAAGTGGCTCTAACGGCGATAGAGGTTGTCATATTTCAATGCTCCCGTGTTTCAGTCGTGTATGCGTTTTGAGGAATACAATAGATATCAATCGTAAACGCGTACCTTGGAATTTCGTCCATTAGCCTATTATATCATGAAATCGAGAGAGTAGGCCGAGAACTTTTGAGTCAGAACTCAGAAGTGATACAGCAATGCGATCACATATATTTGAGTTATATTTTGGTCTAACTATTATATTCTTGGTGTAACCTAATTATAGGAGTTTGCAATGGCGTAATTTTGTGCATAAAACTCAAATTCAGTGTGAGATTTTTGCCTTCTCGTAATTTGGTGTTGTTAATGTCGTAAACTTTGTTCCTAATGGCGAGTAGAGTTAAACTACAATACCACTGTCGGATAGCTGTGATGTGGCCTATTCATAGGGTTCTGGTTTAAATCAGGCTGATTTAAATCAGTGTGATTTAAATCAGGTTCTTTTCGTTGATTTTTGATTTTAATTTTACCATTTTGATTTTATTGATTTTTTTCAAATTTTCGGACGAGATGCGTGAATGTGGGTATTATTATCGGACAATCATGTGCATTTTATATAAATCGGAGATAAAATATCGTCACCGGCAGCGGTATATGAAGAGCTTCTTGGAGGTACAGAACTTCAATATACAATTAAATAGTATATTCATATTGAAATGAACCCGAATATTTTCGGCTGACACTCGTCAGGGGTAATCGTCAGCAACTAGTAGAGAATTGGAAAGAACATTGTATATCAACAATCGTATCACAAAATATGACGTCACCAGCATGAAATTTCGAATGAGAGAGCGTTCAATGTACTATTTTTAGGTGATACACGAACTCCTTTTGTTGACAGAGTTTTGGTTGGTGTATTTTGATAAAAGTTGATTCCAAGGCACACAAATGGAATTGTGAACGGCCTCGACCTACGATTCGAAATCGGTCGTCTCGATTTGTGCGAATAATTATCGAGACGACCGATTTCGAATCGTAGGTCGAGGCCGTTCACAATTCCATTTGTGTGCCTTGGAATCAACTTTTATCAAAATACACCAACCAAAACTCTGTCAACAAAAGGAGTTCGTGTATCACCTAAAAATAGTACATTGAACGCTCTCTCATTCGAAATTTCATGCTGGTGACGTCATATTTTGTGATACGATTGTTGATATACAATGTTCTTTCCAATTCTCTACTAGTTGCTGACGATTACCCCTGACGAGTGTCAGCCGAAAATATTCGGGCAGCGGTATAGTTCAGCTATTTGACAGACAGATGGGAAAAGAACAAAGAGCGATAGTCAATATGTTAGCGTTTTGCTATTGAATACTGGTTAGTTGTCTGGAACATGCTGCTGCTATATCCGAGGCACTGCTGGGATACAGCAAGCGAAGCGCAATCGGAAGTCTCTATCGAATTTGAAAAAATCCCTTATCTCTGATCCAGTTTTCTGGCAGAAACCACTCCATCGATCAAGATGAATACAACTATTATTGATGGTCCTGATTTGACGCAACATGTTTCCTCGCTAACTAAGAGATCTATCGACTACTCGGGACCTATCATTTGGAATGCATTACCACCAGATATCCGTGAATTGCCTTATAATAGATTCAAAAAAGCCCCACTTGATCACCTCTTGTCGTTACACTAACACTGTTGCCCTACCTCGCCCAGACATTGCTTCATTGATCATTTGCTACCATCGTTTCATTTTCTTCTATTTTCCTTTCTTAACTAAACATTTTTTACAGCCAGACTGTTCAGAGTCAAGTGTACTTGTATGAGGCTGGTGTGATCAGACTAGATGACCTTCACGGTCTTATCGATCATTCCTATCTAATGCCGAATACTGTGCAGTGTGCACGCATATTTTCTGTACCGCCATCACTGCCGTTTGTTGTGTATTTCGGTTGGATGAAAATAAAGACTCTCTCTCTCTCTCGCTACTAGAACCGATCAGTAATGATTCACGCGACCCATCATTATCACATAGGTTTTCAGCTATCATTACCACATAGGTTGAACGTTTTCAGATATCTGGATGATAATTCACTGCCCCACATTATTAAAGTGTCAGCGTTATTCTTCATCTACATGATTGATATGGTTGTCATTCATCCCATTTTCCTTTGTTGGTGTTGCTGTTATTATGAGTAAAAAAACCAAAAAAATCAAAAAAATCATGATTTGAATTATTTAATTGATTAAAATCGATTTTAATCAAGGGCAAAATGATTTAAACCAGAACCCTACCTATTCATCCTCGAAATTTGCTATATTGATGGATGAATTGATGAAAGGGATACATACTAGAAATTTTACCATTTGTTAGAAATGTGCTCGATAATACAAGCATTTTTCAATCTACTCAAAATGGCTTCGCTCTTCGCTGGCCGGATGAAATCGTCTGTCGGGCCGGATGCGGCTTGCGGGTCGTATGTTTGATAAACCTGGTCTAATATGTCTCTGTAGATTGCTCCCCATTCGCTCAATCCGCAGTGTGGAAGGATGTCAGTCATTTCAATTTATATGGTAGTGAGCCGATTTCTCAAATCAGGGGCATGTGTTTTATTTTTCAATCTGCTCTTGACCAGGGATAGATTTGTTAAATGCAGCTGATTGGTAATTATAAAGACATAATTTCTTATGTATTTTTATATTTTTTAATCAATATCCAGAAACAACTGAAAAGACTGGCGCAAATGATGATCCGTCAAAACAGGAACATGTCAACATAAAAACGGTATATCGAATATTCTGTTTCAGTGTAGCAGATGTAGATTAATATTTATTAAAAATGTTTTTCTAGGCCCGCGAGACACGCGTACTGGGTGATCATCGTCGAGTCGGCCCTAGCCATGTCCAACAGTGCTGGGTAAGTACTGCAATCGAGAGGACTATCTCATGATTACACGAAACAATAACTTCATAATTCATTAACTAAAAGCTTTTGACTGATTCTCATCAGTATCGAACGTCAGTAATACAATGAATCAAATTATAAATTTAGGTACAATATTTCCCCGTGTGACGTCATAATACATTAACAAACATCTACTACAGTGGCTCTCAATTTTTAGAGATACGCCCCCCTTGATGACAGTGGAAAATTTCGCGCACCCCTTTTCGCTATATCAATAAACTAATAAAAAGAGCACCTCGACGGATAGTTTGACGGCATTTAAGGTTATGATTGTTGGGAGACCCCAACGGTGGGGAATTAAATGATTTCTGGTGGGAAATAGACGCATTGATTAAACATTATATACAAGACAGTCTACATATTTGCGAAGAGACATGCGCAATTGCCGTTACCAGTTAACTGCTCTGGAATGTATGCATAGAAAATTATATGGCGTGTTGTTCACAAAAAACTCATTTTTAACTCTGGATAACTAACGATGGCTTCACAGACACATTCAGCACGACCAGTATGACGTGAAATAACGTTTTCGCAAACTTTTGAGGGTTAAGAGTAATGTTGCAGTTGGGGGCGATTGTCTTAAGTACTGGTGTGGTTGCGTGTCTTGTGCCTACTGAAACAAGCGAATTGCTGTTCCGTAATGACAAAAGTTTTGGGTAGTGGGGAATGAAGGCTCGGAATACCTCTGAAGTAGGGAATGAAGACAAAAAAGTTGGGAAACACTGTTCTGGTTGCTCTTCCCAATATGTTACTATGATATGACAATCAGAGTCGGGCGACATGTTTCACCCTCATGTCCAAAAATGTTTGAAAACCATTTGTGTAGAGCAGGGGCGGGCAACATACGGCCTGCGGACAGTTTCCCGTCTTTCATGATAATGTAGCATGTGGCCCCAGTCTGCCGAGATTCCCCACTATATACTTGCGCAAACGTCAAATATTTGTGACTGTAGCTACGTTATATTAGGGATGTTCAAAAATGACTTTTTTTTCTTAAATTGTACTGGCTACTGGATAAAATTGTTAGGTTGCCTAATTTAAGGCGACACACCAAATTTGGTTCAATTCCAACCAGTAGCCGCATTCCTACAGGAGAAGAACGTTTCTATTTATTATATAAAAATCAATAGAAAATATTTTCAAAATGTTCTGTTCACCCCATGAAAGTGTTAGGTTGTCTATAGAAACGGGGTTCTGCAAATTTGACCCAATTCCAACAAGTGGAAGCGGAGTTATTGCCGTCGAAAAATTTGGATTCGAATAAAATTGTATTCACGGCGGGCACAACTACAATAAATAATTGAAGAATTGGCCACCGCAAATTAAATGATATTTTATTCAATTCCAAATTTTTCGACGGCAGTAACTCGCTTCCACTGGTCGGAATTCAGTCATATTTGGTGAACATCGTTTATATAAACAACCTAACACTTTGATGTGGTGAACAGACAATTTTTGATTTTTTTTTCATTAGCTTTTATATAATAAATAGAAACAACTTTTTTCTCCTGTAGCAATGCGGTTACTGGTTGGAATTGAACCAAATTTGGTGAGTAGGCTTAAATTAGGCAACCTAACAATTTTATCAAGTATCCAGTACAATTTAAGAAAAAAGTAATTTTTGAACATCCCTAATGTAATGACGTAGTTACAGTCACTAAAATTTGACGTTTGCGCAAGTATATAGTGGGGAATCTCGGCAGACTGGGGCCGCAGGCCACATTATTATTATTTATCAAGCCAGTACAATTTGAGACAAAAAAATTATTTTTGTGAACACCCCTATATTACAAACGTGTGTGTGCAGCGTGCGAGAGTAGAGCTTACGCGTAAGTTCTTCGTAGCGAGAAGGCTTGCATTATCGGCATTTACCCATGTAGGCCTACTCAACCCTAATGAATTGATATATTGGTAAATTTTGGGTACCGAGCTCATCCAAGGCCTGGATTGCACCGTGTGTTATTTGATCAGAGAGAAGCAGACATGACGGAGATTCTATGACAATGCTGTTCTGAAATCTACATTGTTTTCGCCGTTCTCAGCGAGAAATGGCTTTGAAATGACATTGCTGTCGTTAAAATACATTTATGTAATACGATTTATTCCTTGTATTTGTGGATAAATAGCGAATAATGTTTCGATTCAGCAATCCGGTCCGCCAAGTCCTTAATTTTCCTATATCCGGCGCCGACTGCGAAAGTTGCCCGCCCCTGGTGTAGAGGGATTTCTTCTGACGACAGAGGACCGGCTCACACAACTTTATGGTCGTAGGGTCCAGGACCTTTAAATGAAAGAGAGTGACCAAGCACAACTATGAAATTCATTTTCCCAGTTGAATGACTTCTCCTTTTACTAATATCTGCCAAATTCAGAGGTGATTTTAGGTATTTTAAGAAATTTCATCTATGTGCTAAAAAAAATTCACCTATTCTTACCATTGTAAGTAGTAGTATAGATCGCTCGTGACGCGCCATAGGGTTCTTATGGGCGGGGTGGTGACTCGTATTGAAAACCCGGGGTGGTGACTCGTACTTTCAGACCCCCCTTGTGGTGGTGACTCGTAATGGGTTCTTATGGGTGCGGCCGTGATTCGTACTTTCGGGTATAGGCTGCGGCGGTGACTCGTATTGAAAACTCGGGGTCGTGACTCGTACTTTCAGGTATAGGCTGCGGCGGTGAATCGTAATGAGAACTCGTGGTCGTGATTCGCACTTTCAGGCATCTCTCGCACGGCGTTGAATATGTATCAAGTAAATAGTCATGTGAATGAACCTTTGTTAATGTGTATATCGTAAATTATTATATATGATGTAGTTTAGTCGTGACAAATGACCGATCGTGTTCTAAGTCTTTCCTCGCTATTGATCGCTAGCTGAATAGTACTTTCAGATCGGGTTATTCGCACCTTGTATACCGCTGTTTGCACCTACAGAATAGTCTGCTGTTCACAGTCGTGACTTCACCGCGATAGCGCGATTTTCGAATCAGTCGCATGGTAATGTTTTGCTATTTAGTTTACCACAGAGCGGTGTAGACGACGATTCGAATACCAACAATAGCCGCGTTCACATACTAACACTCCAAAAAGGTGTGAAATATTTCCTACGACCACTCACAAGATAGCACATCAGAATAGTCATCTCTCGTGGTTTGATGTTACAAAGATAGGAATCACGCACAAGTAATATTTTGGTAATAAGTTTGTCACATAACCGGCGTAGACGGTGATACCAACAATAGCCGCGTTCACAAACTAACACTTCAAAAAGGTGTGAATTAGGTTGCAAACCCCGCGATCGCTGACAAGATATTGTCTCGGACATCACCATCTTTCGCGACTTGCTGTTACATACATCCCAATCACTCACAAGATACTATTTTGGTACTTAGTTTGTCACAGAACCGGATTTCACTGGTAAAATTTAATAAGTAACGAATAACAGAGCCGGCGTAGACGGTGATTCGAATACCGACAAATTTTCACTTATTTCTGCCCCAACCTCTGTGAAGTTGACGCTTATTCAAAAAAGGTGTGAAATAATTGTAAAATCCTACGTCGGTGACGCGATAATGCATCAGACATAGCGATCTAGTTATAGTACGGTGTCGGAATCCATTCGCGAGATGTTCTATAGGTAAATTGAGATAATCCGAAACGAAATATATTGACTTTGGCGTAGTGTGAATTGAAATAGGATTGACAAACATGACTATCAACTTTCCCACAGTCCCATATTGATATTATACGCACATTGATTTGAAACAAGTAATGGAACATTGCAACTCTATTCGCGATCCGACTTTTCGTTTGTCAAAGCGACATTTTAACATCTTACCATACTCAAAAGAATTATTTACAACATTAACAAGTGTTCAAAATCCAGTTTTCACTTACTTGATTATATCACTGCAACTCACAAATTTGAATTAATTCATCCTGGTTGTATTCGTATGATCGGTCTTTCTTATTTAATTGTAAAGGTCGTTACTATTCTGAAGACAAAGTAAGCTATTTACTAATCGACACATAAATGACTTGACATAAACATATTATATTTTGAGTATACGAGATTTGAATGTCTGAACAATAACTGAGAAATAATTTATCACAATAAAATACGTATATTACAGCGTAAAAGATGTTTGAATGTCAGCAACTCTGTACGGTCATAGTTACTACCACTAATTTACCCGACCAACTCGTCATGATCATTCCTGAAATCAACACAAATATGACCACTGACTTGAGTTAACCACAAAACAGCATCAAGTTTTAAATCCACTCGTAGCTTACGGATTATTTGAATGCTGGTTATGTTTTGTTGTAATTGAGCTAACGAAATAGTATTACGTCTCGACATCTTACCATCTTACCATATTCAAAGAATCAACCACGAAAACATTGTCAAGTAAATCCGTTAACCGACCAACTCAAACAGTATCAATACGAAAAACAACCAAACATACACGAATCCATACAATCACTAAAACCTAAAATCCATAACAAACTCGGTTGTATTCATATCCCAACGCATCTTTTTTATTCAACTTGAAAAGTTGTCACTATTCTGTAAGATAGAGGAATTACTACGCGATATATTCTGCAACACAAACTAATTATTACTCGGTATATTTTGTAAGACAAAGTAAATACTACTCGGTGTGCGGTTTGGGATTAACATAATATGTTTGAGTAAACGAGATTTGTCAGTCTAACCGTCGTAGTTGAGAATTCATTTCTTACAATCGAACGCCGGTGCTACATTGAAAGTTATCATGTTGTAAACATCCTTATTGACACATTGATTTGACATATGTAATAGTTGATCATGACTTGATTATTAAATTATTTGCGTTAATTAGATCTGCATTGTGGTAAATGTTATGACAGCAACAAACTTTTCAGAAACATTGTTATTAACATATTGATTTGTAAAACTATGCGTGTCTGAAATGTTTTTGATTTGAAAGATATTCCGTGTTTGTACAAATCACTTTACGTATTACGGATATCAGAAAATATTTTTACAAATGTAGTTGTTTCCAGTAACCAACACTAAAGATGGCACAACAATTTCGTTATCCAAACATTGAACACCCGATGCAAAATGCTTTATTGGTCAAATTCGTGACGGCTAATTGAAACGACTACGTATAGAGTCAGTATATTACAATTTCATGTCGTTACTATTGAATCCAGCAATTGATACAATTTGTTGTCGGAGTTGTGACAGCGCATTGAAACATACACAACTTACAGAGTGTGAAAATATCACTTTGGGTATCGAGTACCGTTTGAAGCGTGCGATCAATACATAATTCCGTTCGCACTCTCTAAGACGTTGTGAAGTCTACAGATTTACACTTCAAGACTTTAATCAACACATATGCAATTTGGAATATATTTACTGGATGCATCCTATTCGACTAGACTTGAGTAATACACAAAACTCATAGCATTAACAAAATCGCAATAGGCGCTACACTGAAATCTACGAAATGTTTTTCTATTGTTGTTAGTGATCATAAATTATCATTTGAATAAGTAATTGTAATCATAAAACCAAACTTGCGAAAGTCATTACCATAACAAAAGAATATTGTAGGTTGCTTGCTAAATGTATGCCGGAAATATTTGTAGAACGCTCACGACCAAAGAAATTGGAAATTTTCCCATTGTCATTCGTCAAAGTAAATGTCGTCACAATAATCAGTCACTAAAATACCTTACTTGTATGTGATTGAATCGCCGACAATTAACTCGGTAAATCAAACCCCTGAGAAATTTCACTCAGTCATTGGATAGGAAACAGCGGCACTTAATCGGTGTGAGTCGTTTTTTCTAAATACTAATCATATCTGTCCACCCAAGAACAATTTTCACTCACTTGGGTAACGAAACCAGTGTCCAATATCAATACAAGATATTTTCGTCACACAAAAATAATCAACTTCACTCGATATTCCCGTACTACGAAACTGTACAATGGTTTCATATTTTTTGTGTGACATGGAATTAATACCGATCGAAGTAACCGTATTGGAAATAACTTTTAAACAAACACACTCTACGTGGTTAACATTCTCGTCGATTCTATTGTGATTAATGTATACTTCATGTGATCTGGATTCATTTCGATATGGCTAAACATTCAACCTCGACGGATACGAATTGTCACACACTCAAGTAATATCATACCAAATAGTTATTTACAAGACACAGAAAATTTGTTTTGGTCGTTTCGATTTTATTACTGGAGATACTCATCACTTCGCTTAATACAATCTAGATTTAAACTCCATCGAACCTTTGGTGTCTATCGTTTGCTGGATACGAATTATGTTAGTCTAAGAGTACACAATTTTCACTATCTTGGGTTATGAACTCAGTGTGTTAGCGATCATTCAATATTTTGTAGTATCAACTAGCTACCTCGTAGGATACGAATGATCATCCTCACAACTCTTACAAAAGTACGAAGGATATTTACATCACACAAAGTAATCGACTTTACTCGATATCCTCACACTACGAAACTGAATGATTGGTTTGACTCTACAAACTGTTCTGATGTCACAAGAACTTTTTCATACGAATGGTTACGTATCTAAATATTCAAATAATCCAACACACGACTATGGTACTTACAGAAATATCATAGTTCTTGTAACAAAGTTGTATAAGTATAATGTTTATCGTAAGTCCTACATAGCCATGATATCCGTCCGAGTTTGACTTTTAGAAAACATTATACCGACTTCGCGACATCTTTCAAAATTAAAACCACGGTGACTGCTTCAGAGACCTACCAATGATATTGCAGTAATACAGTTACTTCCACAAAAGAGTGTGTATTCGACTTACTTACCACAAATCTAACGCACAAAACAATTTACTTTACTAGCGAGAAGCGCCGAGCCTCACATCCAAACAACTAGAAAGTTGAACTATATTAAAAAACGTCGCTAACCTTTGTGCACCAGCTGTAAATCACACAAGCAACATGTTTCAAGATTCTGGTTATTGAAAAACGTTAAAGTGTTTCTCCTGCACCAAGTCGTTATGTTGACGAAAGCGTATATTGTAATACCATGATCGATTTTCATTCGTTGGTCACAAACTGTCACTACTCTAAATAATTATTTTTCACTCAAACACAAAAGCATACTTGTCACCAATCGTTTTCATCAAGCACGAGTTCAAGAAGCTTACTTACTACGACATGAATTGTTATTTTTATGTTGTGTAAATAGGTAATAATTTATTTTAGTAACACTACATCAACATCATCGAGTTGTGCGAATAGATTTACATGTGGTTTTAATCGAAGTACACAGCACGAACTAACTGTAGACTCCTCTCTGTTGTACAGCTACTCGGTAATCGAAATGCATTAACATGTAAACAACGATCTTGTTTCGTCATACCAAAAATATGTTCACTGTCGCGATACTCCGCACAAGACGTGCATAGCCTTTTCACACTCGTAATAGTATACCAACGTCAAGCGATAACGTTTAACAAGACCAACGACACTGAACCCACGCCGTTTACCTATGTAAAATTACCACTTTCACTTGCCAGTCCATCGTTTACCTGACTAAAAATATTATTTTCCTTTGGAGATCTGACGTTTACCCAGAGTAAGAAACCATTTTCACTTGTAAATATTTTTTTCCTCGGCTAACAAACCTTTTTTTCACTTGGAAATATATTTTTTCTCTGGTTAACAAACCTTTTTTCACTTGGAAATATATTTTTTCTCTGGTTAACAAACCTTTTTCCCTGAGCAACACGCCATTTTGACTTGGTGGTCGTCGTTTACCCGAGTAAAAATATCATTTTCTTTTGGAGATCCGGCGTTTACCCAGTGTAACAATACATTTTCACTTGGAAAAACACTTTTACCTAGAGTAACTAATCATTTCTCCTGGGTAACAAACCCTTTTCGTCTGGAAAACTATCATTTGCCTGAGTACCAATACAGTTTTCACTTGGAAATCTATCTTTCACCTGGGTAACAATACCATTTTCGTTTTGAAAACTGACAACCACACCGGTCAATTTGATATTTTTGTATATTGTTACAACGGACAGTGACAAAAATACACCAACAACGACTCCGATACATTTGTGTAATCGCATATTCACTTGTTCTGGTGCATCCCGTCAAAACCCTCAGTTACCCACATGTAATGCGCTATACATCGATGTGAATGTTTTGGAAAATTGGACAATAGGCTTCGATAGTTCTGTGATGTCCGGGTTCGTGCTTTGGATTTTCCAGAGTCAAAATGTCTGAATAAAACACCTCCTTGACGATGGTTGGTATGTGGATAACGGTGTTCGGAAAACGGTTGGATTTATGTCACCCATCGCGATAACAACTCCAGGTCGAATTTTCCTCCCGCATGTTTACTATATTGTGTCTTTATTGGTCAATGTATGTCTCGACATTCAGTTTGAAATCGGAAACCCTGATAAAGTATGTAACCGGATCCGGATATCAACTGTGAATCGATAAACCAATGGACAATATTCAAAGTAAACATGTTACACCCTGTGTTTCCACGAAAAAAAATACCATCCAGACATACGTCGCGCTTGTTTGCCCACACCAGTATACGCGCAAATGGAGGTGTGTGACATTGCATGCAATGTGTTGGTATACAAACATCGATCCACAGACATTATCATAGCCGGTAGTTTTGATGTAGATCGAATGTCACCCGATAACAATACCAATAAGCCACATTGCAATGACTCTGAGTCAATCTGAAGCATGACATACAGACACACAAACATGGAACCGTAACATGGGTATTCACACGACGGTGAAAGTGAACTGTACAACATATATCAATATTGTGATCACAGTCGAATATGCGAACCATGCACAATCATATACCTTAGTTTTTGTTGGATATGTACGAAACCGATAAATCGATACATTTCTTTTCCTTCGATGTCAATAATACAACCGTCATTCCAATGTATCGCTCGAATGTAAGGTTCGTCGGGTGTAAATGCCATGTCAAATAACACCAAAGTGTGCCTTCTGTGTTTTATTATTTCCACCGACGCTTCTTGCCTGTGTCGTAACACTATGGTGCTGGGACTTGAAAAACGACAGATTGTGAAACAGATTGACATGGCCAACTGAATCGACGTCAATAGCCTTGTGACGATGGCGTTTCAAAATGATACCGATCTCTTGTGGCGATGACCGTTTCGAAATGTCGCCGGACGAACTGGACCCTTATGATGATGTGTTTTATGATTGCGTGTGAAATCAAGAGGTAGTGTTCTATTGTGGTGTACGATTGCAGATTCCACAGAAACACACCTTATTGGATCACAGTATCAGTCCGAGATTTTCAGAATCACTGTTCACGATATTTATCTGGAGTCGTTATGTGGGAGTAGCGACATCCCGTGATTTAGTGAAAGACTGATCGCAATCATTTCGAGCACCGTACTTCGGTAGTTCGCATTGGTCAAACTTCGGTGTCGACAACACGCTGGATATTGACCGATCTGGGTGGTCTGTCTGGAGATAGGGTCATGACTATCTTGTAATGTTACAACGCGATAAAACCATCGAATAAATCAGTGAACGGTGTCGAAATATCGATGTAATAGCGCGGACTCAGAGTCATTGCATAGTGAACGGTGTCGAAATATCGATGTAATAGCGCGGACTCAGAGTCATTGCATAGTGAACGGTGTCGAAATATCGATGTAATAGCGCGGACTCAGAGTCATTGCAATGTGGCTTATTGGTATTGTTATCGGGTGACATTCGATCTACATCAAAACTACCGGCTATGATAATGTCTGTGGATCGATGTTTGTATACCAACACATTGCATGCAATGTCACACACCTCCATTTGCGCGTATACTGGTGTGGGCAAACAAGCGCGACGTATGTCTGGATGGTATTTTTTTTCGTGGAAACACAGGGTGTAACATGTTTACTTTGAATATTGTCCATTGGTTTATCGATTCACAGTTGATATCCGGATCCGGTTACATACTTTATCAGGGTTTCCGATTTCAAACTGAATGTCGAGACATACATTGACCAATAAAGACACAATATAGTAAACATGCGGGAGGAAAATTCGACCTGGAGTTGTTATCGCGATGGGTGACATAAATCCAACCGTTTTCCGAACACCGTTATCCACATACCAACCATCGTCAAGGAGGTGTTTTATTCAGACATTTTGACTCTGGAAAATCCAAAGCACGAACCCGGACATCACAGAACTATCGAAGCCTATTGTCCAATTTTCCAAAACATTCACATCGATGTATAGCGCATTACATGTGGGTAACTGAGGGTTTTGACGGGATGCACCAGAACAAGTGAATATGCGATTACACAAATGTATCGGAGTCGTTGTTGGTGTATTTTTGTCACTGTCCGTTGTAACAATATACAAAAATATCAAATTGACCGGTGTGGTTGTCAGTTTTCAAAACGAAAATGGTATTGTTACCCAGGTGAAAGATAGATTTCCAAGTGAAAACTGTATTGGTACTCAGGCAAATGATAGTTTTCCAGACGAAAAGGGTTTGTTACCCAGGAGAAATGATTAGTTACTCTAGGTAAAAGTGTTTTTCCAAGTGAAAATGTATTGTTACACTGAGTAAACGCCGGATCTCCAAAAGAAAATGATATTTTTACTCGGGTAAACGACGACCACCAAGTCAAAATGGCGTGTTGCTCAGGGAAAAAGGTTTGTTAACCAGAGAAAAAATATATTTCCAAGTGAAAAAAAGGTTTGTTAGCCGAGGAAAAAAATATTTACAAGTGAAAATGGTTTCTTACTCTGGGTAAACGTCAGATCTCCAAAGGAAAATAATATGTTTAGTCAGGTAAACGATGGACTGGCAAGTGAAAGTGGTAATTTTACATAGGTAAACGGCGTGGGTTCAGTGTCGTTGGTCTTGTTAAACGTTATCGCTTGACGTTGGTATACTATTACGAGTGTGAAAAGGCTATGCACGTCTTGTGCGGAGTATCGCGACAGTGAACATATTTTTGGTGTGACGAAACAAGATCGTTGTTTACATGTTAATGCATTTCGATTACCGAGTAGCTGTACAACAGAGAGGAGTCTACAGTTAGTTCGTGCTGTGTACTTCGATTAAAACCACATGTAAATCTATTCGCACAACTCGATGATGTTGATGTAGTGTTACTAAAATAAATTATTACCTATTTACACAACATAAAAATAACAATTCATGTCGTAGTAAGTAAGCTTCTTGAACTCGTGCTTGATGAAAACGATTGGTGACAAGTATGCTTTTGTGTTTGAGTGAAAAATAATTATTTAGAGTAGTGACAGTTTGTGACCAACGAATGAAAATCGATCATGGTATTACAATATACGCTTTCGTCAACATAACGACTTGGTGCAGGAGAAACACTTTAACGTTTTTCAATAACCAGAATCTTGAAACATGTTGCTTGTGTGATTTACAGCTGGTGCACAAAGGTTAGCGACGTTTTTTAATATAGTTCAACTTTCTAGTTGTTTGGATGTGAGGCTCGGCGCTTCTCGCTAGTAAAGTAAATTGTTTTGTGCGTTAGATTTGTGGTAAGTAAGTCGAATACACACTCTTTTGTGGAAGTAACTGTATTACTGCAATATCATTGGTAGGTCTCTGAAGCAGTCACCGTGGTTTTAATTTTGAAAGATGTCGCGAAGTCGGTATAATGTTTTCTAAAAGTCAAACTCGGACGGATATCATGGCTATGTAGGACTTACGATAAACATTATACTTATACAACTTTGTTACAAGAACTATGATATTTCTGTAAGTACCATAGTCGTGTGTTGGATTATTTGAATATTTAGATACGTAACCATTCGTATGAAAAAGTTCTTGTGACATCAGAACAGTTTGTAGAGTCAAACCAATCATTCAGTTTCGTAGTGTGAGGATATCGAGTAAAGTCGATTACTTTGTGTGATGTAAATATCCTTCGTACTTTTGTAAGAGTTGTGAGGATGATCATTCGTATCCTACGAGGTAGCTAGTTGATACTACAAAATATTGAATGATCGCTAACACACTGAGTTCATAACCCAAGATAGTGAAAATTGTGTACTCTTAGACTAACATAATTCGTATCCAGCAAACGATAGACACCAAAGGTTCGATGGAGTTTAAATCTAGATTGTATTAAGCGAAGTGATGAGTATCTCCAGTAATAAAATCGAAACGACCAAAACAAATTTTCTGTGTCTTGTAAATAACTATTTGGTATGATATTACTTGAGTGTGTGACAATTCGTATCCGTCGAGGTTGAATGTTTAGCCATATCGAAATGAATCCAGATCACATGAAGTATACATTAATCACAATAGAATCGACGAGAATGTTAACCACGTAGAGTGTGTTTGTTTAAAAGTTATTTCCAATACGGTTACTTCGATCGGTATTAATTCCATGTCACACAAAAAATATGAAACCATTGTACAGTTTCGTAGTACGGGAATATCGAGTGAAGTTGATTATTTTTGTGTGACGAAAATATCTTGTATTGATATTGGACACTGGTTTCGTTACCCAAGTGAGTGAAAATTGTTCTTGGGTGGACAGATATGATTAGTATTTAGAAAATACGACTCACACCGATTAAGTGCCGCTGTTTCCTATCCAATGACTGAGTGAAATTTCTCAGGGGTTTGATTTACCGAGTTAATTGTCGGCGATTCAATCACATACAAGTAAGGTATTTTAGTGACTGATTATTGTGACGACATTTACTTTGACGAATGACAATGGGAAAATTTCCAATTTCTTTGGTCGTGAGCGTTCTACAAATATTTCCGGCATACATTTAGCAAGCAACCTACAATATTCTTTTGTTATTGTAATGACTTTCGCAAGTTTGGTTTTATGATTACAATTACTTATTCAAATGATAATTTATGATCACTAACAACAATAGAAAAACATTTCGTAGATTTCAGTGTAGCGCCTATTGCGATTTTGTTAATGCTATGAGTTTTGTGTATTACTCAAGTCTAGTCGAATAGGATGCATCCAGTAAATATATTCCAAATTGCATATGTGTTGATCAAAGTCTTGAAGTGTAAATCTGTAGACTTCACAACGTCTTAGAGAGTGCGAACGGAATTATGTATCGATCGCACGCTTCAAACGGTACTCGATACCCAAAGTGATATTTTCACACTCTGTAAGTTGTGTATGTTTCAATGCGCTGTCACAACTCCGACAACAAATTGTATCAATTGCTGGATTCAATAGTAACGACATGAAATTGTAATATACTGACTCTATACGTAGTCGTTTCAATTAGCCGTCACGAATTTGACCAATAAAGCATTTTGCATCGGGTGTTCAATGTTTGGATAACGAAATTGTTGTGCCATCTTTAGTGTTGGTTACTGGAAACAACTACATTTGTAAAAATATTTTCTGATATCCGTAATACGTAAAGTGATTTGTACAAACACGGAATATCTTTCAAATCAAAAACATTTCAGACACGCATAGTTTTACAAATCAATATGTTAATAACAATGTTTCTGAAAAGTTTGTTGCTGTCATAACATTTACCACAATGCAGATCTAATTAACGCAAATAATTTAATAATCAAGTCATGATCAACTATTACATATGTCAAATCAATGTGTCAATAAGGATGTTTACAACATGATAACTTTCAATGTAGCACCGGCGTTCGATTGTAAGAAATGAATTCTCAACTACGACGGTTAGACTGACAAATCTCGTTTACTCAAACATATTATGTTAATCCCAAACCGCACACCGAGTAGTATTTACTTTGTCTTACAAAATATACCGAGTAATAATTAGTTTGTCTTGCAGAATATATCGCGTAGTAATTCCTCTATCTTACAGAATAGTGACAACTTTTCAAGTTGAATAAAAAAGATGCGTTGGGATATGAATACAACCGAGTTTGTTATGGATTTTAGGTTTTAGTGATTGTATGGATTCGTGTATGTTTGGTTGTTTTTCGTATTGATACTGTTTGAGTTGGTCGGTTAACGGATTTACTTGACAATGTTTTCGTGGTTGATTCTTTGAATATGGTAAGATGGTAAGATGTCGAGACGTAATACTATTTCGTTAGCTCAATTACAACAAAACATAACCAGCATTCAAATAATCCGTAAGCTACGAGTGGATTTAAAACTTGATGCTGTTTTGTGGTTAACTCAAGTCAGTGGTCATATTTGTGTTGATTTCAGGAATGATCATGACGAGTTGGTCGGGTAAATTAGTGGTAGTAACTATGACCGTACAGAGTTGCTGACATTCAAACATCTTTTACGCTGTAATATACGTATTTTATTGTGATAAATTATTTCTCAGTTATTGTTCAGACATTCAAATCTCGTATACTCAAAATATAATATGTTTATGTCAAGTCATTTATGTGTCGATTAGTAAATAGCTTACTTTGTCTTCAGAATAGTAACGACCTTTACAATTAAATAAGAAAGACCGATCATACGAATACAACCAGGATGAATTAATTCAAATTTGTGAGTTGCAGTGATATAATCAAGTAAGTGAAAACTGGATTTTGAACACTTGTTAATGTTGTAAATAATTCTTTTGAGTATGGTAAGATGTTAAAATGTCGCTTTGACAAACGAAAAGTCGGATCGCGAATAGAGTTGCAATGTTCCATTACTTGTTTCAAATCAATGTGCGTATAATATCAATATGGGACTGTGGGAAAGTTGATAGTCATGTTTGTCAATCCTATTTCAATTCACACTACGCCAAAGTCAATATATTTCGTTTCGGATTATCTCAATTTACCTATAGAACATCTCGCGAATGGATTCCGACACCGTACTATAACTAGATCGCTATGTCTGATGCATTATCGCGTCACCGACGTAGGATTTTACAATTATTTCACACCTTTTTTGAATAAGCGTCAACTTCACAGAGGTTGGGGCAGAAATAAGTGAAAATTTGTCGGTATTCGAATCACCGTCTACGCCGGCTCTGTTATTCGTTACTTATTAAATTTTACCAGTGAAATCCGGTTCTGTGACAAACTAAGTACCAAAATAGTATCTTGTGAGTGATTGGGATGTATGTAACAGCAAGTCGCGAAAGATGGTGATGTCCGAGACAATATCTTGTCAGCGATCGCGGGGTTTGCAACCTAATTCACACCTTTTTGAAGTGTTAGTTTGTGAACGCGGCTATTGTTGGTATCACCGTCTACGCCGGTTATGTGACAAACTTATTACCAAAATATTACTTGTGCGTGATTCCTATCTTTGTAACATCAAACCACGAGAGATGACTATTCTGATGTGCTATCTTGTGAGTGGTCGTAGGAAATATTTCACACCTTTTTGGAGTGTTAGTATGTGAACGCGGCTATTGTTGGTATTCGAATCGTCGTCTACACCGCTCTGTGGTAAACTAAATAGCAAAACATTACCATGCGACTGATTCGAAAATCGCGCTATCGCGGTGAAGTCACGACTGTGAACAGCAGACTATTCTGTAGGTGCAAACAGCGGTATACAAGGTGCGAATAACCCGATCTGAAAGTACTATTCAGCTAGCGATCAATAGCGAGGAAAGACTTAGAACACGATCGGTCATTTGTCACGACTAAACTACATCATATATAATAATTTACGATATACACATTAACAAAGGTTCATTCACATGACTATTTACTTGATACATATTCAACGCCGTGCGAGAGATGCCTGAAAGTGCGAATCACGACCACGAGTTCTCATTACGATTCACCGCCGCAGCCTATACCTGAAAGTACGAGTCACGACCCCGAGTTTTCAATACGAGTCACCGCCGCAGCCTATACCCGAAAGTACGAATCACGGCCGCACCCATAAGAACCCATTACGAGTCACCACCACAAGGGGGGTCTGAAAGTACGAGTCACCACCCCGGGTTTTCAATACGAGTCACCACCCCGCCCATAAGAACCCTATGGCGCGTCACGAGCGATCTATACTACTACTATTGTAACACAGTTAATACAGTTTAAACACAAATGTTATTGTGTAATTGTTTTGTGTCTTTTTTACATACTCAATCTGTTTTGTTATTATAATGTTCTGGTTGATGAAGCAATAAAATCTCTTCCTCTCTCATTGACATGATACAGATAACTGACAGTTCTGATGTCTTGCCCGGTGGATTGGTGTCCGCCCATCACAGTAAGTACATACTGATGATATAGAAATGCCGCAATACGGTTACAGACAGTTTCGATTCTGAACTGATGTCACTGATCAGTTTCGGGCGTTTTTTTGACATGTGTGGGAAAACAGCTAATTTGGATACGTTAGGTAAAAATTTGATCAAAATTCAGTTTGTTTAGGTCAAAGTCAATTTTGAATTTTTAGGATAATTTTTTTCTTTTTTTAGGTAAAAAAACGCTCTATTGATCACTAATGAAAACAGAGGTACCCAAATGTTTGAAAGAGAA
Source organism: Botryllus schlosseri (assembly GCF_051294905.1). Lineage (NCBI taxonomy): Eukaryota > Metazoa > Chordata > Ascidiacea > Stolidobranchia > Styelidae > Botryllus > Botryllus schlosseri. Next base: position 21,837,611 of record NC_137238.1, read on the forward strand.
TCTTTTGAGATTTGGTTTTTATGATTCTCATTAACCAATACTGTTCAATTTCCTGTTCAATTTCCCCCATGAAATTTTGAATAATCGAGACGAAAGATTACTCAAGCCAGGGATTCTTTAACTTTTATACCGCGACCCAAATTTGACTTTTATTCCATATCGCGTTGAAAGCCTCACGCTTCGAATGCATTTTAAATGTCAGTATATGCTATGTATTTACGGACAAGCATGAAGTTCAGAGGGCTCAGACGGCTAGTTGTACGCAATGCAGTTCTATGAAACCTACGAGGGGACTATTTGGTGCCGAACATTTCGGACATATCAATATTGAGGGTTTTGGCCAACCAGCCACGGTCATTTTGGGCCAAGGTTTTATCGCATTTATCCTGCCTTTTTAGCATTGCGTTTTAGCCACAGCCGCATGTAGGTCTATACTTCATGTTTCATGTGAGGTGCCACCGGGTTGGCGGAAAGGGTGGCCTCGGAAGACATTTGTACATGCTTAAATTAAAGCAGCCCAGCGGATAAAGGGGTCGTTGAGGGATACTAGGAATATTCTGCTCTTTCACAATTGCGAATTAAGTCGATTCATTTCTGTAAATTCTGCGTACGAGAAATATCGGATGCGGCAGTTATGGCCGCGCTCTTTCTTTTCTCCAGCCTGCCCTAGTATCCCCCTCGTAATTTAGACTTTCCACAGTAATAAATGTCAGACAATTCTTATCATGATAGAAAAAAATTTGCGTAAAACAAAGATCGGCACATTTTCATGATCACGGTATTGTATAACGACTTTTTGCATGAGTCGCTTATTGGCTATTCAACACAGTGACCTGCTATGGATTCAAACCAAACACATCATATCGCGCAAGCGCAATTTGGGCGGTCGCGACACCAATTTAAAGCCTTCGCGCCTTCGCGGCGCGGTGGACTTTAGAACCCCCGGCTTAAGCTCAATATAAACTTTTTATATGGTATCCTACAAAACACCTTCTGTTGGCACGAGCTAGGTTGGCGTATTTTAATAAAAGTCAACTCCGAGGCACATAAATAATAGGGTCAACCACCTCTCCCGGCGACGCGAAATCTGTTGTCTCGATTATTTTCGACATGGAATGTATAATAGCATTTCATAATTTCCTAATACTCTGCTACTTCGATAATAAAGCAAAGTTGATGACTTAAACCACGGCTATCATACTAATTTCATTTCTGGACGTAATAAAGTCAACTATTCTGCGCGCGTAAAGTCATGTATGTAATTGGGACGCGATGCAAAACATGTTGAGTGTCATGCGAAATAAGTCTTAACTTCAACTTGACATTTTTACCGCACCAACATTATGCGGCATAAATACTAGAGCATTGTTTTGTTGCACAGCGATTGTTTAAACAATGCTGCTTTTCATATTTGAGGGCACGGTTGTGGCGTTCCAGCTCTGCGACAAGATTATAATTTATATTTCAGGATCATTCACACAATGACTTTCAATTATTTCGTTCACCTTTATGCTCAGACCACCAGTGCTACATTACCCTTGTTTCTTCGTGTCGTTGTATTCAGTGGCATAACTATTGTCAATTTTAGAGGATTGGAACTATGTAACATGTGAGACGCGTGACAATCTGAAATCGTTGAAGCAAAAAGACGAGAATAAATTGATGCTATCATGGACTGGCAATTCAAGCGGATACAAGGTACCAGGTTATGGTTGGAGAATTGCATTGAGCCATACGTTTTCAGAAAAGAGGAAACCAATGATGTCACCAGGAAAGATATTTCAAATCCACTTGTTTGCAGGCATATTAGCTCGTTATGAGAAATTCAATCGACACTTGAAGAAAAGCAATCGTCGACCATGCATGGACTTCTCACATCAGCTAACACATGAACAAATATACGGTGTCCCGGCAGGTGGCATAGGAGGAGGTTGCTTCAATCGAGGCTGGAAAGGCGAATTTTGTCGTTGGCAGTTGCGCCCGGGGATATATGAACATGTAACCACCTCTGCTAACCAGTTCATACTATGTGTTCGGTGTCATGGAAAAACTATCTATCAAAAGGTCCTCAGTCCCTATTCTTGTCCGAGAAAGTGTCTTCGATCATGGGGTTGGAAGTTTCCAGCGAATAAAGCATTTTACCATGCTCTTTACCCCCGTGCATGGACTGTCTATGAAATTCCTCATCTTGGTCTCGTCTTGACATGCAGACAAATATCACCCGTCATACCCCATGAATATACAGATTCCAGCATACCTGCAGTTGTCTTCTCTTGGCACATTCAAAACTCTTCAGATTACCATTACGAAATAACAATCGCCCTTGCGATGGAAAATGGAATCGGTACAACGGCGGCACGTGCGTCAGAAGGGAATTACAACCAACAATTCAACACCGATCAAAACTGCAGCGGTATTACAATGTACAATACATACTTTGATAAAATGCCCTATACCATGACATTGGGTGGAAGAGACGCGATTGGTCGAAAAATATCAACATGCTTGAATTTCGACCCAGCATCTGATGGCTCGACGCTATGGAACGATTTGTTCACAGATGGAGAATTTGATTGTGCTGACAAAGTAAGCAATGCAACGTCATCAGGTCAAGCGATAGGCTGCGCTGTGGCCATTAAAAGCTCTGTGAATGCGAAAAGTTCGACAGATGGTGTAGATTTTGCACTTTCATGGGACATGCCCATCGTACATTTTGGATCAAAAGAGACTCCTCATTATCGACGGTACACTCGCTTTTTCGGATCGGATGGCAAATCTGGTCATAAGATGGCAATTTATGCTCTTGATAATTATACGAATTGGGAAGAGCAAATTGAAAGGTGGCAAAACCCAATATTGTCAAACATAGACTTGCCAAACTGGTACAAATCTGCTCTGTTCAACGAACTCTATTACATAACAGATGGAGGAACAATCTGGCTGGACATCCCAAAACTCGAATGCTCATCTAACAATCAGACAAAAAGTAGCTCTTCGTCTGTGACGGAGGAATATCTACGAAATACCAGCATCGTTCAAGAATATGGCCGTTTTGCATATCTTGAAGGACATGAGTATCGAATGTATAACACGTGTGACGTTCATTTTCATGCGTCCATCGCACTTGCTCATCTCTGGCCAAAACTGGAACTAAGCCTCCAATATGACATTGCCGCCAGTATCCTACAGTATGACGATACGCCATTCCAATTCACCATGGATGGAAATTGGGGTATCGTTAAATTGCCAGATGTCGTACCACACGACCTTGGTGATCCTGAAGATGAACCCTGGAAACGTGTTAATGCTTATTTTGTTCATGATACCGCCTCCTGGAGAGATTTGACGCCGAAATTCGTCTTACAGGTATTCAGGGACTACTACGTCACCAAGGACAAAGAGTTTTTGATGAATATGTGGCCTGTGTGCCTAAAGTTGATGTCAAAGAGCCTGAAGTATGATGAAGATGGGGACGGCTTGATTGAAACTGGCGGAGCCATAGATCAGACGCTATATTGGTGGAGCATGACCGGTACTAGTGCTTACTGTGGTGGATTATGGCTCAGTGCATTACGTTGTATTCTAGAGGCAGGGAAAATTCTTGATCGGCAGCATGAAGTAAAAGAATATGAAGAAATATTAACTTTAGCTACAAAATCATACCAGGACAAGCTTTGGAATGGTGAATATTTCAATTATTGTAGCGATCAACGTAACCAACACTGGGACAGCATTATGGCAGAACAATGCGTTGGGCAATGGTATCTTCTGGCATGTAACATAGCAGACGTCCTCCCTTCGGAAAAAGTCATCAGGTCGTTAAAGAAAGTCTACAAATTCAATGTGCTGACCTTTGCTGACGGTAAATGTGGAGCTGTTAATGGGATGCGACCAAACGCGAAAATTGACCAATCATGCATGCAATCACAAGAGGTCTGGTCAGGTGCCACTTATGCGCTTGCTGCCACTATGATTCATACAGGCATGACACACGAAGGCTTCACGACCGCGGAAGGGGTGTATAGAAGCTGTTGGGAAGACTTGGGGATGGCTTTCCAAACTCCAGCAGCCATTATGAAACATAAGCATCACAGGTCTCTGGCTTACATGCGGTCTCTGAGCATTTGGGGGATCCAGTATGCACTGGAGCGCAGGAACAGTGCTTAGCTGCTGGTGCTGAATGCTCATATTATTTTCAACATCCTTTCAGACTATTATTTCATTTTGTGAATTAGATGCGACTAGTGGTGAAAATAAGTCATGGTTGGTGAAAATAAACGACTTTTATTTTAAACATTCATTTAACTCGGTCACTATTCCTAGTAACATTATTTGTAAAAATGCACCAACTTATAATTATTATTTATTAAAACAAACGCAACATATAAAGCATCTTATTCAATTCAGACTGAGTGTTTCTGTCTTCGGGGCACCGACCAATGGCAGTTATATAGTTGTGTAATTTCGAGTTTCCCGTTACTCATGTTACGCATTGGAATGTACTCATGTTTATATTATGGTTAATATGTACAGTTTGTAATAACGTGGAATAAAGTAGACATTTTATAGGGTTACCACACGTCCTCATTTTTTTTTAGTCAACTAACCACAGAATTGGAAAAATTTACCATTTTTCCGAATTTTACTCTACAATTCTGAGTCTGAAAATTTTGAAAAAGTGTCCTCATTTCCCGATTCCAAAATATGGTAACCATACTTTTTATATTTGTATGCAACTGTTTTTGTTCCCAATATACATCCATGAATGCATGTTCACATGACTTCCTTTCTCGTGGTGAGTTTCATAACTCATTTGCCCTTTCACTTGTTGTCATGTGATTATTCAAAGTATTTTTGACCGTGTCAAAGCTGAACAGTTTCTTAACGCCAAAACTATGTGGTAATTGATTTGCAATGAAATGTCCATGATGTTACGATTCGGTAACGCCACATCATTGGCATATTTACATATCAATTCCACTCCTCCTTGCGCTCAATGATGATGAATATGTTTTCCCATCTACTTTGTGATCTCTATAGCTCAGTAATGACTTATTGTGCTTTCACATAATGTTTTAATGTTGTGGCCGCCCTGGTGAATTTCAATCCTGGCTCGTTCACAAACTTACATGTCTGGCCTCCGCGGGACTGAATTGTGTTACTATATATTTGATTGTGTGTCCCAATCTGTGATGATTTTGTGCACTGTGTATTGACTGTGATCTATACTTCAATTACTATCTCGGACAAACTATATCTCTTCTCATGCCATGCTCCTGTTTCCATAATTTAATTGCTATAGTTATATCGCTGCTCAACCTTCTGCACTACAATTACACTTTTCCAAAGCTCCGGTGTAAGAGAACTTCAGAGTTCGTTCTACATAAAAATTTTATAGGCCTACATTTCCGTGTTTATACAGTTTTAAAGTAGGACAATACGAATGCATATGTAGCGATGATCAAATTCCGGTTATTTGAATGTATTTATCAAATCATTTAGATCAGTGGCTCTCCAGCCTTTTTATCTTCGCGGACCTCTTTTGAACCATCACGGACCCCAAAAATTTTAGACCAAATCCAAGAACTCAATTATCGTGCAACCTTCATCTGTCTTGTGCAAATATTAAATGTAGAAAAATGACAGAAAAATGTATTTTCTTGAAAATACCATCGTACTATTTATGTAGAAATTGGGACAGACTTTATTTGAAAGCGATTTCTGTAGCTGCATTTCTTGAAATACGTGATCGTGTCTCGAAAATCCGCGTCTTCGATTTGACATGAATGACTGCCGAAAATCCGTTTCTGCCAATGTAGGTGATGGCGAATATAAGAATAACGCGAACTCGTCCGATGAGTATGATTGCAACATTCTGGTACACTAATTGTATCACATATGCAGTAATAAACAAAATAATTTGTGTTGAAATACTGCTCTGTGTCCCGTTGCGACACAATGCTGTAGAATATGAGCCTTATATATAGTGGATGAATTTGGTTTGCTGAGAGATAACACCGGCTTGATGAGTGCCAAGGTGCCATTACTTCAAGTAAACGACAATTTGCAATATCAACCACAATCAGAGGTAATCAGAAACTAAGTAGCCTATAGGCTACTTCTACATTTACGCAGTTCTCAACTGGATTTTTGCTTCTTGTACTATACCTACTTAAGTGGTCTCGTGTTCGTGACCACAACCCAATAAACATTTATATTCTGAGACGAAAGTAGTTTTTTATAGTGACAATATGCATTACTTTCACGGGGGAAATTGCAATAACATCCGGGAATACTATTTGCAAGCACAGCAAACTGTAGAGTTATAAATCAGTTTTGGTGGGACGTTAAGACTTCCTTCCAGTTTCGAAAGTATCCACCTCCGATTGACTACTAAAAGTATATGTCGCCGCAGTGGAAAAGAAGTAGCTCCAATGTCCATTTTTGAAACTTATTAGGAATCATTTTTTTAAAATATTCATTCATTTTCGGTCATATCGTGACCACGTTTATGTCTATCACATTGCTCCAACGTTCGTCATGACCACGATGTGTCCGAAAGAAAAGGAAAACTTAATTTTTTCTAAATGTGTAAAACGCACGGCAACTACTTTGATTCCACGGCGACAATAGTGAAGATCGACCAATTGTACTTTTAGCAGTAGGCTACTTGGGTAGCCTACTTATTGTAGAATTGAAGTAATCTTGTATGACGCTATTTTCACTTGAAATGGATTAGATAATTACTAATCGGACCACAAGACACGGTAAAGTACTATATAAAGGCAAAACTCACTTAAGACCGTTCCGAGCAAACGTGTGGCGACACCTGCTGAATTAATAGACCCGTTTGGTCCCAGGACAATCCCAGAGGTGGTCAGTAACGAAGTACTACTACTTTTTAGAAGTACTCAAGTAGTTTTACTTTACTTGGAGTGATTAGTCAAACGAAACTAATTTTTTGCTACTTCTACTTCCACATCGACGATATATTGTAGCCCTATGACTTATCTTAATTGTAGTCTGAGACTCATGATGTCCCTCATCGTCTCGTCTACTGGTCACTCAGCATGAAGTTTGCATAGCACTCGAGCATGCCAGCGAGTTGCGTCGCGTTTGAGTGCATATGAAAGCCCACAAGATCATGGATGAATAATGAATATACTTCCGGACCTGAACTGTCGTACAGTTGCTTGCTACCCAGCCTAAGAGTTTGTCTTACCGCCCGTATAATTCAGGGAGAGCCCCGGGAATCCACGACTGCACGGAGTGCACGCGTTGTGCAATACCCAATACGAACACTCTGAAAGACGGCAGATAGCTGTTTGGCTACCTCTAGTCTAGTCTTATATTAAGTTATAGTCTTATGAAAAAATTGCATAAATTTTCAAAAAATACTCTATGATTTATGCTAATTCAAGAAATAATTTGGGGCCCCCTTCGAGCTCGGCCCCCCCCCCCAATTGGGGGGTTTGGGGTGCGGCAGTTACGGTGCTGAGTGTATATAGTTGCCATGATATTGTGCAATTGTATGCGGGTCACGTGGTAATGCTAGTCTACGAGCACAATATATTTCCTTCCTAACATACCTGGCGTTAACTATGGACATTACATTAAAAGGACCAGCGGCCTTATACAGTATACACCTTCCTTCCTCTGAGAGGGAGCGGAATTGGGTGTAACTGTAACGTGGAAGAGTCAAATTAATGAATTATCGTCGTCGTTACCTGCTCGAACTCGAAGGAAGACGACAAATACGAGGATTTGAAACGAACAAAAATGCAAACACGTGCAGTTATGAACGATTGATTGGTGTACCGATTGAGTTTCATTACAACATACATAATTAGCCTAAAAGAAAAATATGCAAAGTCAACGAACAAAAAATTGTAATTATAACAAGTAAGTCACCCACGCAGAGCGGGAAACTGGCAACTGATGTTCAATTTAAGCGCGTGCGGGGGCAAGGTTCTTACAAAATCACCACATTGCGTGTGATCGATCAATGAAAGAGAGAGAGGCGGTTTGACGACGGAGATGCGATAGGGCCTTTATAGTAAGGTCATCCAGTCTGCACCCCCGTTTTTTTCGCCTCCATGCTATCCGTGATTGCTGAGCGCCTAGCAGGATAGCTGCGGATACCAGTTTTCGAGTCTTTGGTCTGACCCGGCCGGGGATCGAACCCACGACCTACCAATCGAGAACCCGGACGAACAACCAGTACTTACACTATCTCGCTCGGTATGCCGTCGTTCGTGTCGGGAATTGCGCGGGAAGGCTGAAAACAAGCTAGAAGCCTGCATAACGGGATAAAAACAATCGACTACTAACAGAGATGCCAGATGGTGATGACAGAGAGCCATTATTTACCTCTTCCACGGTTGGTCGAGCCTCACCTCATCTGCAAAGTCACTCAACTATGACTATATGACTATAGAATATGACTTTGCTCATATGAATATTCGGTAATCTGCATTAGCATTTTGGCAATCAAGACCTCGGGCTTAGGCCAAGAGTTCTTTTCGGCTCGTTACATTGTTAACTTGTGCATGACGGGTACCTGCGCTCTGAGCATGATGTGGTCTGAAATGTAAGGTAAAAATTGTGAATTTGTTTCTCCGAAAGCCGCCGTATTCAAACGGCAGATAAATGATTTACAATTTACATGAGCTTACTATCCATCCTAGCTAATCTCTGTGGCTTCACATCCCTTTGCGAAATCTGCGAAATCTCTCGTCGCGATTAAAAGCATAGAATTTGAGATGGTTATCTTCCAGGTTGGAATCCCGGTACGCTTAGCGCAATATCTTTTGTGTGCCAAGGCGGTTCTCAGCGTCACACCTGTGTGCAGTCAGTAGAATCTTTGGTGTGCACGAGACACCGATTCCATATTGGGTTATCTTTAATACCACATAATGAATATGGAAGCACTGTATGTGCCTCCCCTTCAATTCAACCGCGGTTCTCATAAGCCCATCTATACATGAATCGTTCAAGACCTGAACAACCACCATGCTTTTGCATTGCCGTGTAACGTTTCTCGTCGCAAACTACAGTAACAAATAACATATTTTTGTCTCGCTACCGGTACTACCGCGGTCAGCGGTGATGACAATTTTGGCGTTACCTATTTATCGTAATGTAGATCTCGTCTAGACTCCAGAGTTGAATTAGATTGATTGATTAAGACCGCTTTTATTAAACTTTGCGCTCTCGTCGCCAGCGATAAGATTCTCAAAGTGTTAATATTTTGAACTCCAAAGCCCATTCCGGATTTAATATCCAAATCCAGGATAAGTTTAATCATATCTGTATCATGTCCACGTCTAGAAATGACTGAAATTATTTTTAGAAGATGCAAATTATTAGAAATTTCTTCTCCGTTCTCCTATTCTACGGTCAATAATTGGAATGGCTGAAGCTGACAAGAAAAATCTACAAGTTGCTGATGATCCTCAATCAGAAAACGCTGTGTCAGATTGTGGTATGTATCTAGTTTAGATCGGCCCTGTGGATATACGCAGCTCACACAGTTCACGACGCAGTTCACGCAGACGCAGGTATCAATCTGTATCTTGTCTGGGTATCATGTCTGGAGTGTATATGGGGTATGTTCAAGTTTGTCTATTAATCATAATCAGGTATCACGCAGGTGTCACTCAGGTATTATGTTTGGGCATGTCTGCGGTGTGTTCATGCTAGGTATCATGTCTTGAGTTTATTTGTCGCCGATTTTTACCGGTAGACGTTGCTTCCAACATTTGGAACGCAGATCCCGATCGGCGAAAGTTCATCTGTGATCCTTGATGAAGGAGTGAAAAGGAAGCGAATTTGAAGAACGGGATTTCATATCTCATTTCCAAAATACACCAAGTTGATCGGTTGTCCATTAATTAAAGAAATAACACCTCAATGTCGTCATAGTCCATTCATGGTTTACTTTGGACGTACGTCACAAAGATGCGAATTTTCGGACAGATAATATGGAGTTTGCGCAGCTGTTCTCAAATTAGTTGATATCAACATTGATGTAGTGGAATAATTGCCTGCTATATAATTTATTTTCTGTTCACCAATATAATTGTGGGGCGAGATAGCGCAGTGGTAAAACCGCGGATTCAATACCAACGGGTGCTGGTTCGAGTCCGTCCAAGGTCGACTTCAGAATTCCGATACCTAAGTGTTGGAGGTTCACCTGCGCGATACCTGATTACTGAACAAACTTGAACACACCCCGAAAACACTCCAGACTTGATACCTGAGCACCAGAACAACGTGGGAGAGTGATACCTGCGTGATACCTGCGTGAACTGCGTATATCCACAGGGCCGTTTAGATCAGCTGTTGCGAACCTTGTTCATCATATTGACCCTATATCTGCAATAGTAATTACAAGGAGCCATATAAAAAGGTTAATCACTTGTGCTGTCACATCGAAGATTCGTAGCTTCATGGTGGCAAAAAGTCATTATATTGGCTTTGTGGTGTGTGCCATATTTCATGTGTAAAAGCTGATTTGATGTAATGACGCCCACACTAATCAAGCCATGCAGTCGGACTTCGTGGTGTTGCGTTTATGAACTGTACATGCCATGACATAACTACTGGCTACATAAACACATTAGTGGATTCTTGTGCTTTCGTAACGGTGGTCTTGTTACTAATGCTTGCTTCGACTAAGAAGTTAAGGGCACTAGCAAGTCGAAAATATCAAAATTTTCAATTTTTTTCTAGTTGGAGATATTAGCAATGCATCTCTGCTCATGGCCTTATTTCACCCAAACAACTGAAAAGTTTCAATTTCATTATGCACCCTTTTTTCCTTTGATAAGGGGGGAGGGTTGTTTGATATTCCTAGTTCCAACAGAAAGATCGCACGTTTCGTCAGTTAACTCTATAAAATATATGGTTTGACTGTTTCAAAATATACCGGTACATCTATATTATTTCATAGTAGGAACTTGTTTGATGATTTGTTGTCATTCAAGCATTCTGGCGCTCATTCTTATCATTACATCGGTAGCAACAGATGTTTATTGCTCCAGGGTTGGTTCGATATGTTTGAAATAAGGTCAGTCGCTATATTCACTATAAGGTCAGTTGCAGTATCAACATATCCAAGGCGAGATATCACAGTGGTGGCCCAGTCCGAACACATCCCAGACACGATGTCCGAACATGCCCCAGACACCATGTCTCAATGACAACACAGGCCTGTGTTGACACTCAGACATCGTGTTTGGGGCGTGCTCGGACATCATGTCTGGGGTGTGTTCGCCCTGTGCTGCCATTTAAACATGGTTTATTGGGCGTGTTCGGCCCGTGTTGATACTCGGACATCGTGTCTGGGGCGTGTTTGGACATCGTGACTGGGGTGTGTTTGGCCTGTGCTGCAAATCGGAACATGTCTGAGGTGTGTTTGGCATGTGCTGCCATTAGGACATGGTATCTGAGATATGTTTGGCCTGTGCTATCATTCAGACATGGTGTCTGGGGCGTGTTCAGACATCATGTCTGGGATGTGTTCAGACTGGGCTACCACTGTGATATCTCGCCTTCAATGTACTGGCTACCTGACCGCATGAAATAGTTTAGTTGTCTGCAAAAAATAAGCGATGCACTACGAATTTGATTCAATTCAAACCAGTAGAAGCGAAATTATTGTAGTAAAAAATTTTAAATTTGAAAAAAATTGTGTAAATATTTATCATAGATCTACCCGCCGTAAATAGTATGGTTTGAAATCTTAAATTTTGGAGATCAATAACTTAGCTTCTACTGGTTGGAATTGTGTCAAATTTTCTGTGCGTAGTTTTTCAGACAGCCTAACTATTTCATTGGGTAGGCTTTACATCCATAGCCTTTTCTATCAGACTATCCGACTCGCTATATGTTTTCAAGTGCAAAATCAAAAACAGTTTTATTCACACAAGCGTTCGAACCACAGGAACATGTGTTCAATCTGCCCTACAACTATGCGCTCCATCTTTTATACAAATTGTTTACTTTTATATTTTATTGCCTCTTGTGTACAGCGCCCTAATGTAGTAATAGTATATTGCTATAGCCTATTCTGCGCTCTATGAATTATGATTTTATTATTATGTATATTTTAAAATTGTAAATGAATCCAGATTTTTCTACTACAATAACTTAACTTCCACTAATTGGAATTGAGCCAAAATAGGTATGTAGGCCTAGCGTTTTTTAGGTAACCTGACAATTTTATCAAGTAGCCAGTAGAATTTGAAAAAAAAAGTTATTTTTGAGCAGCCCGAATTGTCATACTCATTTTCAGATGTAGGCTACTCTCTGTAATGACACTCCACTAATCCTTTCAGCCGGCGAACAATATCCCTTCGCCAAACTTTCCGAAAATGTCGGCAGCGAAGGCAAAACAATCGAAATCGCCGACTGCTCCATCAGTTTTCCGTTCGGCTGTTTCGATCAAACGCAGCTCGTCACCGTGTCGGCCAGCATAAACCCAGAGACCTGGCCTCGCGGCAAAGTCGGAACCACGCCGACTCTAAACGTTGTGGCGATGGACTTGAAACTACCGGCTATCGTTAAGTTATACTCGTGGTGCGTCAGCGATGACGACAGCGATGATTTAACGGCTGAAGTCTTGTGTTTCGAGAAAGACACAAACGACTGGAACGTAATCCACTCCTGTCAACTCGCCCATTCACGAACAATCGAATTTAGAATCAGTCACAGTAGCTATGTTTTCGCGGCTGTACGTGACTATGCGTTCTCAAGCTACGTTATTTTTCCGACCGTTTGTTTCCACGGGGACCGTTTTGCCGTAGCTTCTGTGTTGGATAATGATCTGGCTAATAAACATTTTCTCGATACCACGAAGAAAGAAATACACAAGAATATGACGGTGCATTCTTACTGCACTTTTCACTGTCGAAATTCCACGTCCGTCGGTTATAGACTATTCCCCGCAAGGCAGGATAATGATGACGTCACTCCTGCCGAGTTTAGGCATACGGCGAAGCAGGTTGTTCAAGGAAAAGGCAGTTTTATCTCCTACTCTACGCTAGGCGAGCGTGAAGAGGGGCAGTTGGACGTGATGCGTTTTCAGATGTTTAAAGACGACGCGAAATGGCAAGACCACGCTTTCAGATACAACTGGCCGATCTGATCCAGTGGGGGAGAATCCGCCGACTTCGCGGTAAGCCAAATAGCAGGCAATCTGGCAGAAAGTATCATTGTCCACAGCGACATATCAGCAAAACTATGAGCTGAAAATGAAGGGTTGGACCACAGCCAGGGTTGGGATGAGTCCAGTCATGACTTGAGTCACCGTTTTCATATGACTTGACTTGACTCGAGTCACTTTGCAAAAATGACTCTACCTGACTTGACTCAAAGCAAAATAACTGTCAATTTCAAGTCATGAGTAATCGATGTCAACTAAATCACTGTATCTTTTATAAGTTCGGATTTGTAACCAATCACTCGATGATTGTGTGTTTTACCAAGCCTAGCTATTGTTATATTCCAAATAAATTGATCAGAACCGCAGTGATGGGAGCTTACGTTGTCGTAAACTTGCTTACCCAAGTTACCGACGTTCTTGTATGATTTAAATCGACCGAATATCGTTAATACGTTTATAATTGTTTATCACTGATATGTAGGTAGGTAGGGTATTGCATCAAATCATTTTTTGAATTATCTTGAAGTTTCCTATTTTATCCTGTATAATTATAGACTATAGAGGCTATACCGCTATACTTGCATAGTTTAAAACAGTTAGCAAAATGCAATGACTTTGAATCACGTCTCGTACTTTGATAATTCAACTTGACTTGATTAGTGACATGACTTGTGACTTGACTTGACTCGAGTCACTTCCAAAAATCGAGTGGCTTGTGAATTGTGACTCGGCGGCAATGACTTGATCCCAACACTGACTACAGCAGAGTTTTTCAAACCGCTAGTGGGCCATGACGTAGTTAGCAGTGGGCCTCAGATCTCTTCTGATACACAGCAATGGTTTTTCACCTATGCAGACCTTTTTTTTAGTTATCAGCTTCCAAATGACCCACGAGTAGGTCCAGGTGACAGTGTGGACCTTTTTTGTAACATTCGGCTTACCGAATGTAAAGGAGGGCCATGGAACAATTCAATTCGGAAATTAAGCTGCCACAATACTACTAGAGTGATAAAGAAGAATGAGTGTGAGTGTGAGTAGGGATCGGTACTCCTATGTGTTATAGTGTAGTGATAACATCCGACCTATGCAGCCTTCATAGGAATGTTTGCATATATCCGGATACCGGCCCCGGGAAACATTAGATGCTATTCTTGGTTGGATGAACTTACAAGTTGGTGCTACACATTGACATTTTTCAGCATTTTCAAAGTAGCTATTTCGAACGCCTGCACGATTTTTTCTATGCTTCACATTTACGGACGTTCAATCCTGATGAGAGTCGGTCGAAAAGCTTAGAGTGGAATAAATTTGGCAATATGAGTGTATTGTTGGCTTTGAGATTTTATGTCTATTCCAAAGTAATATCGATACAATAAACTAAACTTTAAAAAGAACTTGATGTGTGTATAATTATCTTATTTGCTAGGTACAAACATGTGAGCAGTTGCTTACCTAGGTCTGTTTGCAGAATCTATGACACAGCATAATGCATTGTACCGTAAGCCTAAGTGAGGTTCTGCGGTTGATAGCGTTTGATCATATATGGTGATTAGTGAAATTTGTTACATACTTCTTGGCTTTTCACATGTTTGTAGTTTTCTTTTATTGAAGTGCTGGTATGAGCAAACCAGCACTAAAAATTCATGTCTCATGTATAAAGTATTAGGGGCATTGGAGTGTGTAGAGACAGTCAACAAGTGCTGGTATGAGCAAAACAACACTGACAATTCATGTCTCATGTATTCAGTAGTAGAGGCAGTGCAGTGTACAGTGTGTAGAGATCAACAAATGGATGCAGAGGTGATAGTGGTAGGTGCTGGAGTCAATGGACTGTGGTGTGCCTATCATTTGGCTTCCCAAGGGATCAAGTCAATTATATTCGATCAGGTGAGAACGCTCCTTGCCACTCTGTGTTTGATACAATGTAATTTCAGTAAATTTCTATTGCTCATGTCTTAATCCTACAATATGATTCCATGTAAGATGTTTCTATAAATAGAATGATATCATGACCAGTGCGGGGTTGATATATGATCCAGTTTCAATGGCACTTTGCAGGTTTCTTCTAAGTTTGATCTTAGTAAAGTCATCTTAAATCAATTCGATTGAATTCATCCATCCCTGCATGCATGTCTTCATAATTTCAAAATGATAAACTGGTTTTGAACAGCCTGTCGTAAGTAACCAAGTCACGTCCAGTATCACTAATTATGCCATCACAACATTGTGAATGATGTGGAAATATATAGGCCTACCTTTATGCAACCGCAATGAATTTCGTGCCACTTCTACATCAGAGAGAGAGAGAGTCTTTATTTTCATCAAACCAAAATACATAACACACGGCAGTGGTGGTGGTACAGAAAATATGCATGCACAGTATTCGGTGTTAGATAGGAATGATCGATAAGACCGTGAGGGTCATCTAGTCTGATCACACCAGCATCAACAGGTACACTTCTAAACAGTCTGGCTGTAAAAAATGTTACGGTGGTTTAAAAAAATTAAATAAAAGAAAAATCACATTGAAGATTATTAGGTATCTTCCTAATGAGCCATCTTATTTGATATATGCAAATGTACGATCAGCGCTAGACTGGTAACATGATTGATGTTTCTTTTAAGTTTCCACTGCCTCACACGATGGGAAGCTCGCACGGTCAATCAAGACTCACCAGATCTTCTATAGTGGATGGAGTGTACGCCGACATCATGCCAGAATGTCATCAAGGGTGGAAGAAATTGCAAGAACTGAGCGGAAGAGAACTGATGCTGTAAGTAAATCTGTATCTTACTAGGACTGGGCAAAACGATATTCATATCCAGCATTTCTATTATTTCTATCCACACACAAAACAATGTATGATGTGAAACATTACATGCAATTAACACATTGAACAGGCAGCAGGACATCAAAACGACCAAGTACGGTGTAATAATTCAACATCCATCGTGTCCTATTGTGAAGATGCCACATGGACATCATTCGACTATGGCCCACATCAACCATCTTCAATTCCTCTAGTCTCAATCTTTCAGCAAACCGATAGTAGTAAAATGAATGAAAGAAATAGCAATATGTCCTCTAATCGGGTAAAGCTGAGTGAATGATGATATGCAACTATTGCAAAATTGCATTGCTCGGCGTCACTGGCTAATCGACGTGAAGGTTGTCAGTCTAAATGTGTCATTTTGAAAGCGCAGATTCTATTTCTTTTCATGGGTAACTTTTATTCTACAAAGATTCTGAACGGCAATACAATCCAGATTGAAAGTACCTCTATCGCCAAATAAAAATTCGTCAACCGTTTATCTATTTAATAGATCTATGTTATATGGCAGACCAATGGGACTCTTCTCGCTTTACAATATCAAAGAAAGGGGTGGTGACGTTGATTCCAGCGTCGATAATTTGAAGAGGTTGAAAATCCAGTACGAAGTGATTGGAGGGGAAGAATTGTCGACAAGATTCCCTGGCTTGTCAAGTGATCATGATTTCAATGGCGTTCTCGATAAAGAAGCTGGGTTACTGAAGCCTGAGACCTGCCTACTAGCCTTGCAGGTCAGTAAAAAAGTCAGTAAAAGTATCTCGTAAAATCGCAATATCGTTCCCAATATCTGTATTTGTTGGAAATATCGGTGTTGGTCAGATTCGATCCAAATTTAACGGCATACCCAACAGGGTTGTGATGACTCGAGTCACGATTTTCCGATGACTCATCTTGACTCGAGTCATTTTCTCAAAATACGGAACGGACTAGACTCTTCTCGAGTCAATCTTTGTATTGACTCGAATTGGACTCGAGTCATTGCGCATGACTCGAATTAGGTCATATGACTCGAGACTCAGACGGCCAAAATCAACATTTTATTGTAATTTCGAAGAATAGTTAAGTAACGACACTATTGGCATTTCGTCTGGTACTTGAAATGCGACCAGAAACTGCTAAAAGCGAGGAAAATTAATATATAATAAATGCGAACCATTCGATATCACCAAACAGAGTTGTATAACAGTGGAACTTGGACTCGACTCAAGTCATAATACCATGACTCGGACTCGACCCTCTGCTTCATGACTTGGACTCGGACTTGACTCGGTGGTGAATTGAAAATGTCTCAACTTGACTCGAGTCAAAACTATAAAAGTGAGAGTGACTTGTGGCTCGAAGCCTTGTGACTTGGTTACAACCCTGCTACCCAATAACGTAATCATTCAACCAATTGATGTTCTCTACCTACAAGAAGCTCTTCAAATATTCGTACAATTGTAATCACCTAGAAGCCATAAGCGCGAAATGTCATAAAAGTCCCCAAACTAGTCAAAGTAGACTGAATTCACTGCTAATCCAACACGACCTAGGGCATTAGCAATTGCCAAAAAGTATCAGGTAAAACCACAATAAGGGAGTATAATCTTCATTTAAATATTGCATATTTGCATTCGCACAAAAAGATAGGCCTCTTCGCTCGATGGACGGCCAGATAATCCATTGAAAACAGGTTATTGCCACTATCATATTAGTATTCCCTCGAAGTCCTCACTAAATAGTAAGAAGGCCAGGAAAGGACGTAGTTTATTTTTGTTCTTGATGTTTTTGCGACATATACACCAACTCATGATACACATACACACGATCTGTGCATATGCATACCCTGAGTGCATGATGTGCATATGCCGCTGGACAAGGAAGGTGCAGATATAGCCTTGTACGGCTTTCTAAGTCTTGCACCACCCCTCCATGCTATCCCAGTAATACGTGAACGCCAAGCTGTGAAGTCATGGATACCAGTGTTACTAATCAGGTCTTTGGTCTAACCCGGACGGGGATCGAACCCACGACCTACCGATGAAGAAGCCGGACGCTTCACCATTACGCTATCTTGTCGGCAGAAGTACGTGTAAAAGTCATAAATTTTGTAAATCGTCATCCAGGCGGGGAAATTAAAATGACAGTGGTGTCTGACCATTCGTCGATCATTGCGATGCTGTGACGCATTCAACGTTCGCCCTGTTTTACCCCACTCTACCCAACTACGGCCACTAATTAGCAGTTACAGAATTGAAATATGTCGTTTTTCATGTTCACAGATAATGCTGACTTTATTGGCGATATTGGCATCAGATCAAAAATTCTAAGATCGGTCAACGACGAATTCTCAGTCGATAATATAGTTTGAGTTGCTTCCACCAAGATAATTCTCTGTGAATGAGTGCTGTCATAGTAAACAGATTTGATGTAAAGTCCATCATCAGTTCGATCATAAGTTGGCCACTCCATAATGAAACACCGATTTTCACTTGTGTGACTCCAATTTCCAATCTCAAATGGTATGCGACCCACGGAAATGGTCTCTATCTTGGCATTGTATGCTACGTTTGAGCTAAGCTCAAGTGGGTAATAGAATAGCCAGAAACACTAAACTACGCGTGTGTTGACTTCGCTCTATTCAACACCCTGGAAAATTACCTTTCAGAATTGTTGATTTTTATGTAGATTCCGATGTCAAATTTAAGTCTTTTCATCACGTTTACCGCTGACCAGTCTCGAGTTTTTTGGCCCTGCAACTACTAGAAAGTGTGTTGTTCGGCCGGCAGTTTCAACGCGCAATTTGTATCTCGGTTGCTTGGCAAAAAATTTTCACACTCGTGATTCACATTATAAGAAGAAAAAAAATCAGAATAATAAACGCTGGCCGATGATCGATTGTATGAACCAAGGGTGTAGGCCCGATGACACGAAAAAATTCCAGATTGCGAGTGAAATTCTTTGCAGTATATCTTTGACCGTGGAGGGATTTGCGAATCGGATTATTTCAATTAATTTTTGAATTTTGTAAATACCTTGTTTTTGCTAACCCTGTTTTACCAGGAGATGTATAGAAAACAAGGTGGGAAAATCCGTGACGCCACGCTGGTGACAGGTATTCGAGCGGTCGATGATTCAAAGGTGCAAGTGAAGACTCGGAACAAAGTCTACACTTGCAAATCGGTGATACTCACGTGCGGGCCTTACATCAATCACCTGCTTTCCAGCGTAAATCTCAAGCTACCCGTGGAAGTAGGTATTCCGATGGTTGCAATATTTGACTATGTAGCTGTATCACCTTGATTATTTCCAGATGTGGTCAAAGTGGTCAACGTAGTTGCTCGAGTGGAAGTAGAATTAATGCAGTAAATTTCCACTCAATTACCAGAAGAAACAGCAATAATTTCATTACCAAATTACGTCTAGCGGAGGTAGAAAATTAGTGATGGGAACAGTACTCTAGTGGTATCAAATATTAGATTTGGTCGTTGAGTGGGACACATATTATCAGCTGTCAGTCAGAGCTGGCTACTTCCGAGATTGCATGATGTATCTTCGAGACCTATGCAGAATGACTAATGTCGCCAAAATAGGTAGCCTACCGGTACAGTCTTAAAAATTTGATCAAGTAATGCAAGCTTATCCCAAAACTACTTCGTACGTTAAAAATGAAAAGTGTAAAAGTAAGTAGTTTCGTCTAAAAAACTGTTCTGGTAAATATGAAAGTAGATGTAGTCCAAAGACAACTTGAGCAAGTGGGCAAAATGTATCAGAGTTCGCTACTCCAAAACTGTAGGGGTTCTTCGTCTGTCCACCTCTGGGCTTAGTATCTCTTTGTCAGGGTCACGTTTTAAGCACTGAGGGGAGTGACTATAATCCAAACCTTGGCATTGTGCGGCCGCCGACTCGATTCTGACCCCCTGCTATAATTCCGTCTTCCCTGGCGTAACGATTGTTTCACAGTCTATTTGTTCTCTTCCAGCCAGTGAGGGCCCTAGTTTACTACTGGACGGATAAAACACGCCGCAAGTACGATTTGTGCAGCGGTTTTCCCGGAACCGTTTTACACCCTCCTGGGAAAACGTATCTCTACACGTTACCGGTATACGAATACCCGGGTCTCATGAAGGTGAGAGGTCAAAATAAATTCTAGTTGTTTTTGCAGTGGCTGTTCTAAGATCAGATGTGTTTCTGTTGGTAGATGTGTAGACGAAATTGAGTACCACATATTATGACGTCGTGACAGTAATGATCCCTTGAAAAATTCACATATAAATATGTAGGGTTACCATATTTTAGAATCGGGAAATGATTGCAAAATCATAAAAGTTAGTGTACCTAAACTGAAAAGAGCTGATTTTGATATATTCACTGGAAAATTGTTGTGTTGACTAAAAAAAGACGATCATTTCAACTCGACTCCCGAATTACCCACTTTTTTACGTTACTTTTATGGTGTCGACTAAAATAAAATTAAAAAAAGGTCATCAGTTTCACTCGACTTCCGAATGACCCGCTCGAGCGTTCGAATTACCTGTTTCACGTCATTTATGCCGATTTTCAGTTGGCACTGTCTATTAACCTAGCTGTGAAAGCTGTTAAGGAGAACGAATTGCCAAAAAGGAGGACATTTAGGCGTCCCCGGAGGACATTTTCCGTTTCCTCGAAAAAGAGGACAGCCCTCCTAAAGGAGGACTCTGGTAACCCTACAGATATGTATCTTTTATGCTGCAACAAGGAAAATGATGCCAGTTGCACGTCATTCAAAATAATTTTGTCACTATTTTGTAGCGCTTTGTGACCATCATGTGGGCTGATCACTACTTGACGGAAGTCGACGCTTCATGGATATTTGTAGCATTGTGCAACATGTTTTTCAATACTTAGCTATTACTAACTGAGCTTTCGAGGCTTTGTGGTGGCAACGGAGTATTGAAACTAATATTCCTATTCATCCTTGTGTGTTTAGTTACTCGAAAAAATTGACGCACACTAGTCGAGGTAAATTCGCGTACCCTGAACTGTTTTCCAAACCCTAGTTGGTAGGAATGGAAAAATCAGATCTTAGTCGCACCGATTCAAATAGAATCGTTATATGACGTGATAGCGTAATAATAGTGAAGTGTCCGGCTTCTTGATCGGTAGGTCGTGGGTTCGATCCCCGGTTGGGTCAGACCAAAGACCTGATTATAGTACCACTGGTATCCATGACTTCCCTGCTTGGCGTTCACGCATTACTGGGATAGCATGGAGGGGTGGTGCAAGACTTAGAAAGCCGTAAAGGCTATATCTGTACCTTCCTTGTCCAGCGGCATGGGCACATCATGCACTCATGGTATGCACAGATCGCGTGTGTGTGTATGAGTCGGTCTATATGCCGCTGAAAAACGTTAACCCCAAAATAAACGACGTCCTTTCCAAATTCGTGATGTTTTTGCGAAGTCCTCGATTAAGTTTTGCCTACTGACACAACACAACTTATTGAGAAGACTTGACTTGACGAGTCAGTTCCGAAACCTGCCTGAATTGACTTGAAAAATTTAGAAATTACTTTTTGACTTGAATAAAATTTTCTATGACTCGAAGATAGCGTCATATTCCCATCACTACCTCGTATAATGAAATATCAACCGTTATTTGTTACTGCGTGACCAACTCCGATTACAATGTTATCGATATGAATTATGCATAAGAATGCGAAAATCCTTACATCTGCCATGCGAGCGCGGCCAAGTTAATCAGATGTGTCCAACAAACATTATTTGCTTACTGTCTAGTCTTATATGAAGATATGCTGATTTACAGTTCAAAGTTTTCAGAACATGTTGAATAAATTCGATTCTATGCAGATAAATTTATCAATGAAGCGAAGTTATCTGAAAAGTTAACCAAAATCTCGCTGGATGATTACAAATGCGTCATCATGTACAGTTGTACATAAATAGCATAATGGTGAAGCGTCCGGCTTCTTGATCGGTAGGTCGTGGGTTTGATTCCCGGCCGGGTCAGACCAAAGACCTGATTAGTGACGCTGGTATCCATGACTCCCCCGCTAGTCCAACAGAGCCCGTGTCTTATGGATCCCATTACATCATACATGTGGAGGTGAATGCTATATTTTACAGATATGCTACCATTGCGAGGCTACGATAGATCCGTATCAAAGAGACAAGGTTTCTCCTGAAGACCAGGCCGCCGAAGACGCCAAGTTGGAATGGCTGAAATCGGAAATTGTCAAATACTTTCCAGATATCGATGCAACCGATCCGGCCGTCACTGAAGTTTGTATGCTTACGGTAAGTAACGATCGCAATGAGTGTGTCCGGTAGTTGTCGGACAGCACTGCTACATTTGAATTTATTGTTACGTTCCATTTTTTTCAGGAATCGATCGACAAAGATTTTATCATCGATTTTCATCCGAAGCACAAAAATATTGTTATCGGAACGGGATTTTCCGGTATGACCCCACTCTGAATCCCAAAATAATATCGTATCAAAATCCACGTCCATTGGACCTCTAACGAAAGGCCAGTATTAAAACTGCAACTGTGAACTATTTACAAATCTAACTGCATTGCAACTGCAATTTATCAGATCTGTTCTTATTCTTGACTTATCTCGATATTCAGAATTTGACCCTGGTTGTGCAGTTACAAAATTGTTACAAAATTATCACAGGCTAAGTTGCATATACACCGACTCATGATACACATACACACGATCTGTGCATATGCATACCATGAGTGCATGATGTGCATATGTCGCTGGACAAGGAAGTGCAGATATAGCCTTTGCGGCTTTCTAAGTCATGCACCACCCCTCCATGCTATCCCAGTAATGCATGAGCGTCTGACCCGGCCGGGGATCGAACCCACATCCTACCGATCAAGAAGCCGGACGCTTCCCCATTACGCTATCTTGTCTTCTAAATCCATGATTGTTTATGTTATTATCGTAATTCTAACTTTTCTTATATATCAGGAAGGGGATTCAAAACGGCACCTGTAATCGGACGAACGCTGGTAGCTATGGCAACCGGGAAACCCCAACCCTACAAAATGGAGTCCTTCTCGTTGAAGAGATTTCGGGACAAAGCCAAACTATGATGTTCTAATTTTGTGTCTCAGTTGTAAATTGTGATACAGTGTATTTGATTATCTGTTCTTCTATCTGAGCGTGGTATTTGTGCTTTACCTATAACGATATGATTTTGATAATGTGTGCAATATGTGTATTTTTCATATTCAAGCCCAAGGCTGGTCGGTACCAAAGTACTACTGCTCTTCAGGAGTATTAAAGTAGGTTGTGTCTACTTGCATCTCCATGTTTGAACACTTGCCAGATATAATTCACCTTAGAGATCAAATTGAACTATTTACTCATTATGCTGCTTCCTACCTACGTTGTGTGAAATTATGTGACGATTTTGACAGATCGTAGGAAAATGAATACATAATAATTAAAATACTTTGAATGGATGCAGACGTCATCGTTGTCGGTGGGGGCATTGTTGGCCTGTGGACGTTGTATGGCTTGGCTAAGCAGGGTGTCAAGTGTATTCTATTCGAACAGGTAAGAGTAATGATTTAAAATCTATCTTGGACAGAGTCGTACTGTAATTTTTCACTGAGGCAGTCAGTAAGAAACTCAGCTGGTCAAAGTAGTCGGCATTCTTAGTCGGACAGAAGCAACACATGAATTTCTACACAATTACAGGTAGAAGTGACTTCCAAGACATCAAAACTACTAAAAAGTGGCAGTTCCGAATTTAAGTACGACAAGTACTTGATTAGTGTAAGAAACTTAAAAAGCAGAGTTAGTCGGGATATCAAATACTTTTGCCACTCAATTTCACATATAAAAGTTTTCTTCCGGACTGAATTCGAAGTAATCTAGCCCAAAATGACTTGTGAAGTGGTAGAGGTCTCAAAACATAAACATAAAGCAGTTTTGGAGCTTTTCAAGACAAACAAACTTTTATAATTGATTTGTAATGTCTAAAATAGTATTTAGAGCCATTCCAAGTGTCGATCTCTCTGGCAACCTGCATAGGGCTAACCTTGTTTATGTCGTCGAGTGTGTCATATACCGTGATTTGAATGTGACATTTTCTCTAGTTTCCGTACCCACACACCCGAGGTAGCTCACATGGACAGTCGAGAATTGCCCGTTACATATACGCCGAGGAGGAATATGCTCGCATGATGCCGGAAGCCTTTGATATGTGGAAAGAACTGCAATCGGCATGCAGTCAAGAAATCCTGACGTATGCACGTATTATAGGTCTAAATACAATTAGGCCTGATGTAAAGTTAAGGACAGTTTAGCAGCTCAAGCTAGGGTCAGATCATGTCAGGTGGTCCAGAAAAATTTCAACTTATGCCCCCACCATCTCAGATTATCATGGAAATTGGTATGCTTAGAAAACTTTTCTTTCTGATTTCAGAAAAACAAATTTTATGAAAATCGGTCAAGTAAAACTGAAGATGTGGCCGTTCAAAAATTGCTGTTTTTGTGATCGCTCAAGCGGAAAAAATGTCATGAATTTACACATGTTATTGAAATCTGCTATATTTTGGTCAAATTAGGGCTGTTGAGGGTGACACTTTCACACTTGTTCATTTACATCCTACTTGATACTTTGCCCCCTTCTTTGACACCTGGGGCTGCATAGTCTGACCTTTAACCCCATGATTCTGTTCGCGTCTTCGAAAATCGCTCACGCGTGACGTCATTTTTAATTGCAAATTTCTTTTGACCAAGAGGTGGTGTCATCAAGTGTAAGGTGTCATTGGAAAGCTCCTGATAAGGACTTTCAGAATCAACTATAACATTCCTCGCTATAGAATCATTACATACCATAAGAGTGTCATGAAACTAACCTGCAAATAACATGTTTTAATTGAAGATCTCACCTTTCTCAACATGACACAAACTCTGTAAAACAACTAATTTTACTTTTATTCTATATACAGTACCTATTGTACTACACACAAGGTAGTCAGTATAACTCAGAACAGATAATTGCCGACATAAATTATGCTGGAAATAATTTTTGGAAATTGAAGAAAAATTTGCTACACAGTTTGAGGTGAACACACAGTACTTCAAAAATGAATCAGAATTCACAACTAACGCAATGATAAGATGCAATATTTTATGTATTCTACACAATACATTTGGGCAACGATCAGCACTAAACAATGAAATGGACAATAACAACGAAAATCAATGTCAGCGGGTTGGTAGATTTCATTTTATGGTGAGATATCAACTATGCACTTGCACATATCAGATATATATATTTATCTTTGATGATATGTCTTCCAAACTTCTTTGACTTTCAGTGTTGTTTATACACACTCTTTTTGATGCTAACTCGGTCTTCCAACGCCGGCATCATCCTATTGTTTTTGCTGTTTCAAAAAAACTTCACAACTTTTTCAATTTTTTTATCTGAAAGCATCTTCCATTTTTGTGGTGGTGGCTAAGAATAACTCCAGTGTCTTGTTCTTGCTGTTTCGCATCTCTCAACAACCTTCCACTTACTCCAAAAATTTCCGAGATTTTCATTCTTGACCAATTGTTAAAATTTGAATTTTTTGAGGTCTTGTTGAATTAGGGCTATTGTTTTTTCTTATATTTTTGATACGATATTTCAAAAGCAACTTCATTTTCATATTCGTCTTTTCCCGTCCCTACAAATTCTTGAATCTCATCAACATGTAAAACCTTGGCAAGCTTTGTTTCAACATCGAGATTCAATTCTTGCATTTTTCTTTTTCCGTATCTAATTTTTCGATTTCCATAAAGAGAATGCAGCTTTACTGGCGATTCACCAACAGCATGAAGACTCTGATATGTGCATTGTTAATATCTCACCATAACATGAAGACTACAATGCATGAGATATTGCATCTTATCATTGCGATAGTTGTGAATTCTGATTAATTTTTGAAGTATTGTGTGTTCACCTCAAACTGTGTACCGTAGCAAATTTTCTCCATTATTTTAAAAATATCTCCCAAAATTATTTCCAGCATAATTTATGTCAGCAATTATCTGTTCTGAGTTATACTGACTACCTTGTGTATAGTACAATAGGTACTGTATATAGAATAAAAGTAAAATTAGTTGTTTTGCAGAGTTTGTGTCGTGGTAAGAAAGGTGAGATTTTCAATTGAAACATGTTATTTGCAGGTTACTTTCATGGCACTCTTATGATATGTAATGATTCTATAGCGAGGAATGTTATAGTTGATTCTGAAAGTCCTTATCAGGAGCTTTCCAATGACACCTTACACTTGATGACACCACCTCTTGGTCAAAAGAAATTTGCAATTAAAAATGACGTCACGCGTGAGCGATTTTCGAAGACATGCGCAGAATCAAAGAGTTAAAGGTCAGACTATGCAACCCCAGGAGTCAAAGTAGGGGGCAAAGTATCTAGTAGGATGTAAATGAACAATTGTGAAAGTGTCATCCTCAACAACCCTAATTTGATCGAATTATGGCAAATTTAAGTTACATGTTTATATTTCTGACAATTTTTCCGCCTGAGCGATCACAAAAATGGCAATTTTTGGACGGTCATAACTTCGGATTTAGTTGACCTTTTTTGTTGAAATTTGGATTTCTGAAATCAGAAAACAAAGCTCTGTAAGCATGCCAATTTTCATGATGTTTCGA
Organism: Botryllus schlosseri; assembly: GCF_051294905.1. Lineage (NCBI taxonomy): Eukaryota > Metazoa > Chordata > Ascidiacea > Stolidobranchia > Styelidae > Botryllus > Botryllus schlosseri. The sequence goes on from NC_137238.1 coordinate 21,864,280, forward strand.
GATAGTTGGGATATGGCCTGGACCAAGTGATATGATATTACCCGCTAACCAGATGTTTAAAGATTTCTGCAATTGACTAATATCAATTTTCATTCAACCGTATATGTAGCCATCGAGTTTACTCAAAGAAAGTACAAATACTGCTGCTACAAATCGTCGCATGATATTTTTATCTGCCTTATAAACTCATTGGTGCTGTACTTGATTCTGAATAATCATCATTATTTTATTTTTAAATCAATACACCAAAGATTGTGATATAATGATGGATAGGACAGTGTCGAAACGACGTTGAGTAGACACCCACCTTGCCCTGCAACATTTAAAGTAGGAGGCATGCACACTGTATTTAAGAAACGCTAACATAATAGGAAGTGACAAAAATCAATGCTGCATGTATCAGTAGGCAAGCTCTAGGTAATCTTGAGGGCTGACTGGTATTGAATCGAACAAAATGTAGACTATTTAGTTTCATTGCAACATTCATTAACATTCGTAAAAGCTTTTCGAGCGACTTCGCTGGTGCCCCTGTCAGGTTTGATTGCTATTTTGAAATCTGATCTTCGAATATGATATAATAATTACTTCTGTCGTCATAATTTGCTCGATTTTATCATTTTTACTTACATTTGTATTGACAATCATTACCGAATAGATTCGTTTGAAAAGCTTTAAAGAGTGTGATTATATAATATATATATTGCATTAAACCTCGCATCAGTTTGGTCAATTCTGCAAAAGCTGTATGTTTGTCAATGTTTCTGTGAATAGCGTGTTTTATTCCAGCAGTATCTGTAAATTACAGAAAGCTCGGAGTTTTGAGAGTGTTCAACATGTACAAAAACGAAGGCGCCGTTGCCTTCTATCAAAATCTGGACCAGATGGATCGATACGCTCCGGACGTGGAGATAATTCCTGGCGATAAAATCGAAACCCGTTTCCCAGGACTGAAATTCGACTCCAAACATAAAGCAATTTATGACGAAAACGGAGGATTGATGAAAGCAGATAAATCTCTGGAAATATTGAGGGTGAAATGGATTTTTAGTTGGACACAGGTTTGGGCAGGGAGGGTCTTTTTGACCATTTTAGGCTGAAAAAGATTACAAATTGCCAATAAGGCTGACATTTCTTGAAAAAGGAGGGCGTATGGTAACCCTATGTAATTCCCGCAAAGACTTTATTATCACCCTAATTTTGAATAAGTACGGACAGCACCTACAAATGAATATTATATTGATATTGAAATGAACCCGAATATTCTCGGCTGACACTCGTAAGGGTAATCGTCAGCAACTAGTAGAGAATTGGAAATCGAATGGAAATGTCATGCCGGTGACGTCATATTTTGTGATACGATTGCTGATACGCATTACAGAATGTTCTTCCCAATTTTCTGCTGGTTGCTGACGATTACCCCTTATGAGTGTCAGTCGAAAATATTTGGATTCATTTCAATATGAATACACTATTCAATTGTATATTGAAGTTCTGTACCTTCAAGAAGCTCTTAGAACCTACAAAGCATTTAAGTCTTGCTGGTTATTGACAAAAAAAGCATAATAATAATAATTCACCTGTAACTCGGGTAATATTCATTCATGATTCATATTTTATATGGCAATGCAGAAGTTATGCAAAGACAACGGCGCTCGAATATCTGAAAGTGAAGAAGTCTTATCAGTCGCTCATATCAACGATAACAAAGTCGAAATCGAAACCAGCAAAAGAACCTATTTTTCGAGATCTGTCATACTCACTTGCGGAGCCTATACCAACAAGCTGCTACGTAGCTGTCAACTGACATTACCTCTGAAAGTGAGTAGTTTGAAATCTATGACTTGGATGGCGCTTACGGAGCCGATGAAAACTACTCAAAAACAGTGGCTCTCACTACTTGAATCATCAAAATCGATACTCGTTTAGCTTCATGTACTCAAATCGCTATGAGCAGCATTACTTGTGACTGATTCGGTGCAGGCATCTTATTCAAATTACCGTTTCTGCCTCTGAGAAGCTTGCACGACTTGATGTCTCACAACAATTTTGAAGTAGGAATACTGAATAGTAACTAGGCAACGTATGCTTACCTTACAGGTGATGAAAGCTGATGTGCTCTACTGGAGAGATAATAGTCAGTCCGCATGCTATTCGTTTAGCAATGGTTTTCCTGCAGTCAGCTATTCAGGTCACTACTCTGTGCCATCATACGAGTATCCCGGACTTGTGAAGGTAATAATTGTAGGCGTTTATATTTAGGTATGACAGTTTGAGCTTGGTGAAATGATATTGATGCTAGATTCCAAAGAGAGAATAGTCCGCAGCTTGAACAATCTAAACGGTCGATAATTTGAACTAAATTTACCAATGGTATGCCCCAAAATCATTTGACCGGGGGGACAGCGAAGTGCTTACTATACGTGGAGATGGTCTGACTTTTTTTTAAATCCTAATCCCAAATTAATGTGCAGATCTTGAGTCATAATCCCACAATGACTAAAATTTCTTGGAGAGTCGCACGAAAATTGAATTCATGAATTCCAAATCTATATAGAGACACATATCAAGTATTGCCTGAAAATATTGAGTGGAATTGGAAGTAGTCTAAAACCAACCTGTCGTGTAAGTAGTTCAATTAAGCAAAACTACTAAGTACGGCAAAATAGTAAAATACTATAATGAAGATCTGTACCTCCAAGAGTCTCCTCAGATACTTGATTTCCTTTTTTCAGCTTTGCCACTATGCGATCACAGCTATCGATGTGGAGAAAGTTGAGCGATCGGCCACGGATGATCTCGAAAAGGAAAGATTGGATGAGTTTAAAACTGTAATATCGAAACAGTTTCCTGATATTGACGCTAGCGGACCTGTATTGATGGAACCTTGCATTTTCACGGTAAGCGACATTCGTCATTATAATGGCACAAATACCCGTTTATCTACAAGATGAGATGAGGCGCTCGTTGCATATTTCAAGGCCACTTCAAGAGTTATGCTTTTTAAGCATGTATTTAGGGCTTCAAAAATCCTCGGTCAGATGTCTGAACTTGCTGTCCTGGAGAGGGTAACATGAGACACACTGTGTTTAAGATGGGACATCAAGCAATTTTTGTTCGTTACAACATCAAATAATGAATCAACTAGTAACATCATGAATGAAATTTAATAATCATGAAATAATTCACTTTTAAAACGAATTTGTACATCATGCATAATTTTAAACGCCACCAAACGCAAATTATTCATGGGATCCTGTATCAATAAGAGTTACGTTTTTGTTTTGTCTCGTACTGGCACATCTGGCCAACTACTAGACAACTACTCTATTATATGTGCTGTGAATAATTAGAATTTTTAATATTTTGAGGCTTTCAATGGAAAATTCTTCTGATAACCATGTTTCAACTTTCCCCATGGTTTTGTCTTATCTTACCCCGCACCTCCATTATTGAAACTTCAATAAAGACTTCCGTCTATTTCTTTTCAAAGGTAAGTGCATGATAACACTGCTAATATTGCTCTCTTACGACTCCCGTAATTTTATAATATGAAACATTATGATCGGTATGCCCTTTCAACGGAATGGCATTGAGTGATATACTTGTAAACGGGAACCTATGTAGTCCATGTATCTTTTGCTCGTAGAGAACGCCAGACTGGGGATTCATCATCGATCGTCATCCACAGTACTGCAATATAATCATCGGAGCTGGCTTTTCGGGTACGCCATTTACTTGCGTATTTAGTGTCTTATTAGTATAGGCTGTCAAAGTAGTCATCATTGCTACTGAGATAGAATTGATACTGTAAATTATACGAAATTACATGTGGAAGTCGCAATTTCCCTAAACATGCGAAAACTACTTCCAAGTAAGATTCGAAAGTGATATCCAAAAAGTGCAGAAATAGGAGGTTTCAAAAAGTCAAGCTGGTTGAGTTCGTAGTTTCAATAATAATCAGTCACAGGTGCCTTATTTTTAAATTTAAAGATGCATCATTGGTTACACCACAAAATGACTAATGAAAATGCAGATAAATGGACTTTTCCAAAAAATATTCAGCTCCCATGATACAGGGGCTCATTTCATTCAGTTTCATCACAATTTAACTGAAAAAAGTATTGTAAACCTACCTCAAAACAATTTTATACTTTACAAAATCCAAATTGTAATTAAATATGTAGTTTTTTTTCCAAAGTGGATACAGTTCCAGTAATGAACCTGAATATTTTTGGCTGCCCTCGTCAGGGGTAATTGTCAGCAACTAGAAGAGAATTGAAAAAATACTTTGTATATCAACTGATCAACAGTCGTATCATCAACAGAAAGAGTTGGTGTGTAGTTTTATAATACTAGCCTACATGGAGCTGAAGCCATCTGTTCCAATCTATAAGCCGATAACGTCATATAGAGTGATACGGCTGTGGATATGCAAGATACTTTTGATTTGAAAGTTTGGAACTCATGTCCAAATCTAATCCACATTATAAAATGATCGCTAGACTAAATCTACTCTCAAAACCGTTTACACGATTACTTGCAGAAATTTAAGATTTAAATTCCATTTCTGCTCGAGTAGCCGGCAACTTTTATCGTCAGGCTCTGATTTTTGCAGGACACGGTTTCAAAACGGCGCCGGTCGTCGGAAAGATGCTCGGAAAAATGGCTCTAGGCCAAGAGTTTTCCCATTGCCTCAAGCCATTCTCCATCAGACGTTTCAACGCAAAACTTTGAGCTTCTATCCAGTGTTGGGATGACTCGAGTCATGACTTGACTCGAGTCAGACTCGAGTCACCTTTTCCGTATGACTTGACTTGACTCGAGTCACTTTGCTAAAATGACTTGACTTGACTTGACTCGGCGTATCAAAAATGTGGATTGACTCGTGACTCGGAGCAAAATTCACGAGTCAATTTCAAGTCATCAAGTAATCGGTGTCGATAAAAATCATTGTATCTTGCATATGGCCGTATTGCTCGCGAAACGCTCGTGTAACCCGCGAAAGCGACCAATCATTCAATGATCTTGCGTTTCACTGTGCCTTCATTGTTCTTTCTCAAATAAATTGACCGCAAACGAAGTGATCGAAGCTTATAGCTTACGATGTCGTAAACTAGTATAGTAAAGTCATTTAATAGTAAAATGTATATTTCTGTTTTCTATTCTTACCTTAACCAAACCTCTTGGTTTACTGAAATTGAATTCGAATATAGTTTATATAGTCATCAACCATTGGCGTAGGCTCGAATGTTTGTAAAGTGCATCTTATCAATTCGTTTCCTCATTCTCTATTTTGGCTGGTAACTATAAACTGAGGCTATGCAATTACTTACGTAGTTTAGCAGTTCTAGGTATATGTGAGCGATACAGCGTCTTCTTGCGTGTATATTTAACTCTATATTCGTTCATTGGTTCAGAATCAATAACCACTCAATATGTATTTCAGACAGCCAGCAAACTGAAATGACAAAATCATGCCTCATACTTCGAAAAGTCAACTTGACTTGAATTGTGACTTGACTCGTGACTTGACTTGACTTGACTCGACTTGACTCGAGTCACCTCCAAAAATCGAGTGACTTGACTTGACTCGAGTCACTTTCGAAAATCGATTGACTTGACTTGACTCGAGTCAAAATGTGCAATGACTCGAAATGACTCGTGACTCGAAGGTAGTGACTTGATCCCAACACTGCTTCTATCGCAGTGGCTGTTAACCGGACGGCACCCAACAGCACGAGGGCCTAAGTCAATTATTGTGGGGCTTGCGTGCCGTGTAACTTATCTCAAGCTTCAACTCGGGACAGTTGACGGACAGTTTTTTATTGAACACAATAATCCCAATCAAATTATAATGCATTTTGCGGCAATATGATCCTCGGGGCTCCTCTGTATCATCCAGTCAATCGGGCTGGGCACTATGATTCAAGTCTTAATCCTAATGATTTGAGTCGAGCAGTGAGAGATTATTTTTTCAAGTACGAAAATTAAACCCCCCTTGCCAATAGGAGTTAATGTATCAAAAAAGACATAATTTCCTAACTATTTTCCATTTAAACATCGATTGGTAGTACAAAGCAATTCGCGTTAATGGAAAGGAAATATCTATTGGGTCGTGATCACGTCCCACAGCATTGTCACATGTGCCATGAAATAGGTACAGTCGATAAAATACTAATTTATCTTTAATGTGATGTAGAACCACGGTTGTAACAAAGTCACAAGGTTCCGACTCACAAGTCAATGTCACTTTTATAGTTTTGACTACTGTAGTCAAGTTGAGTCATTTTCAATTCACTACCGAGTCAAATCCGAGTCCAAGTCAGCTAGTAAAGGGTCGAGTCATTATGTTCACTGTTCAGTTTTCAGTTTTTTCAACTCTTTCAACTCTGCTCGAGTGATATAGAATGGCTCGCATTTATAATATAATTTTCCTCAGTCTTAAGTTTCTGGCCCTATTTTCCTATTATCTAGAGACACATAGACGAAACATCAGTAATATGGTAACTCTACTATTCTTCAAAGTGACAATGAATTGTTAGTCTTGTCCGACTAGTCTCGAGTCATATGACTTGGTTCGAGTCATGCACAATGACTCAAGTACGAGTCGAGTCAATACAATAATTGACTCGAGTCTAGCCATTTTACGCATTTGAAAAAATGACTCTAGTCAAGTCGAGTCATTACAACCCTCACGATTCCAGTACCCGAATCTGATCCGACTATATATTATAATGATTTGAGTGACCTAGTCAGAGTTAATTATTTTTGTCTAACGATCACATGTCCAGTGTACTTTCTTATCCACAACAACATGACCATCGCTTAGCAGTGTTCGACGTAAACATGTCAAAATTCGTGACATTCAGATACTGTCACTGGGTAAATGTATTTTCCTGTATTCTAATTGCATGTCAGGTTATTTCTTCTTTTTGGTCGTCAATTTCAATGTGGTAACGATTACTTCTGCAAATTAAATGAAATCAATATAAGTGAATAAAGCTCACCACTTTCCTGCAGCGTCCTCAGTGTCATGCATGTTTCATTAAGTAGCAATATCGTTATACGAACTCTTATCATAGCCCTTTCTCAAGATGAAGACCCATTGTTGCAGATACTGTTATCTTTAAACATGCAACCCGTGTGTTTGGTCTTTGGTGTTCTCATGCAATTCCTATTCTAGTCATACTTTGCTTTACTGTGATAACCTCTTCAACATCCTCCAATCTGTTTATTACATTGCATTGTGTCTTGTTTATCATATTGTGTATTGTGTGAGGATGAAAGTAATGGTACTGTTCATCATGGTTATGATTATGAAAACCTGCCCATTCCAATATTATCAGCCTTCTCAGTTCAGGAAAGGCTATGATCAGAGCATATAAATTTGAATGCCTTTTTAGCATGAATGCAGCACTTCATCTGTATTATTTCAAATTCTGAACCATATTTCACATCGACATATCGAATGGCCCCATATTGTGTCGTGGTCGTTGTCTCTTGAATCTGCCAAACTTAAAAAAAATTAAAAGATGTAAGTGTTGTGACAGTACCTGCCGCTCCGTACGTTTGCCATATCTATTCATGCTGCAATTTATTGCAGAGTGTAGCCTAATATCAGGTCTATTTTTGGATTAAAATACTTTTAATGGATGTTGCCAGAGTCAGCATTGTTGGTGGTGGCATTATCGGCCTGTGGACTATGTACAACTTAACTAAGCAAGGTATTAAGACTACTCTATTCGAACAGGTAAGTAGTGCCATCATTTCTCTAATTGGTCGAATCAGATGTAATTTTTAGCATTCTAATCAGAACACAGACTGCTTACGCCTGTATTATAGACAGTCCTGTATGACTGCTTTCGAAATTTTTTGGCTTTCAAGTTCCATTTCCGAATTCATCTCACCTTAACCACGCTGCGTACGAAAGTACGTTAAGAAGAATTAGTTTAACACTAGTAATGTTCGTGATATCTTTTATCAAATTTTATACCATGCACCACACTGACTATTGCTATGCTGACCAAGAGTTTTCAAGGTCATAGCAGTAATTTTTTTCCAATCTGAAAATCTGTTCAACAATTTTTGCAGTTTCCTTACCCACATTCACGGGGTAGCTCCCACGGCCAATCTCGATTTGGCCACCACTTTATTGGGGACAGGGAAGATGTCAGGATGATAGCAAAAGCCTTTGAGATGTGGGACCAATTTCAAGCAGAATGTGGTGTTGAAATCGCTAAGTATGGTTTTTTGCTGTTAAGCGAACGCTAGTCCTATGTTTCCTTTTCATAATTGCTCATCATTTGGCAAGATAAATCCAATTTGTTGATATCCTACGGAGTGTGGATCGTTAACATTATTAAAAATTATCAAATTTTTGCATGACTAAAGACACATCAAATTGAGTTAAGGAGTTGCTCATTTTAATCTGATATAAGTACAAAAACTGACCGATTCGTAATGAGGATTGAATAGCTCATACTTTATGTTTTAATCGAGCCCCGCTCAAATTCAATTTATCGTGAACATTCAGATGTAAGCCTTCCTCTTTATATCAAGCGGGGATGTGCAACATGTGGGACAAATTTCTGGTATGTTTCAGCTTAACTGGAGTTGGCTAAAAGAACGCGAAAGCTGGCTGGCTGATTACCATAAAGGCCTAAAGCCATTCACAATTGTTACGTGTAGTCTGCTGCCGAATTTTATGATCAGTCTCATCATAACCTTTACCGGTAAGTATGCCTTGCCTTCAGGAAAGTTGGAGTTTTAAAAGTGTTCGATATGCACGAAAAGAAAGGCTCGATTGATTTCCATGAATGTCTGGAGCGCACGGAACACGACACACTAGCTTTTGATATCATTCCTGGCGAAGAGATTCAAGATCATTTTCCTGGATTGGAGATTGATTCCAAACATAAAGCTTTGTATGATAAGAACGGAATCATGTTGAAACCAGAGATAATTTTGGAAGCACTGAGGGTACTGTGTTTGTGGGTGATTAAAATTATAACATACATCGGACCCTGCCAAGTCAGTAACAAGTTCGATTAATGTCAAATTCGTGGAGAGACAGCTCAACTAAAGGACAACTGCTGATGGTGGTCGTTTGAGCTCCAACGATATGTGTCTTCGTTGATTTGCAGATATACACTTATAATATAACTAGGAAGATCTAAAAATATGGACAAATGCAAAGAGCTACCCTAGTTTAGAAATTGTGAGTATAGAAGAATTCCTTCAATCACAGATTATTTTTGAACAAATCGAACATCAGAATCATGAATTTGAAGCGACAAAACGCTTTCTGCTCACACAGTTGTTCACATAGATATATTGCTAAGAAATGGATATGGTTTAGCTCAGGTTGTGTCAAAAAACCATCCCTGGTTACACCTGATAAGGCGAGAACTATAATAACTGAAAACAGATATATATCTTGAGATATTGTTGTCTGCAGACAAATATGACATCCCTGTGCTTGATGTTTCAGCTTGAATGTTCTTGTAATGATAATAGTGTTGCAAGTCAAGGTCTCACTGCGCTCTCGGCCAATAAAGACTGCATAAGTGAAACTATCATTCTCACGTAGGCCTACAACATGAATTCGAGAAGCCTAATTTTGAAACTCAAAATCAATTGTGATTTCTTGAATCCAGCGCGAATTACGTTACAATGACTTGACTGACAAGTTGTTGCGTTCATTGTAGTCGTAACAATAATGCGAATCCATCTGGAAACCAATTACACAAATTTTGCGATATATGAGATGAGCAATGCAGCATTTCAATACTGTTGAAGTACCAAAGTGCCAGGTGAACTAATTTTCCAACTGAGAGTGATCTATTTTAGCAACGAAAGTGTACTGCAATATTGATCAAACGTGGTCTTGTTAATAACAAAGTACTTCTAATTCTTCGGCAGATCCAGCAGGTGCCTACTTGCACTAGTTACTGGAGCGGTTATACAGTTACACTTCTTCCCCTTATACTTAACAGATTTCTAAGCAATATACTTTCTTCGTTCAGTTTGGATTTTATGATGTAGAAAGTAATTTTGGGTTAAGTTTGCGTCAATTTTAAAACTGAAAGCGTCATGATAACCGGTTGGAATTGACCCTGTATCAGACTTGACTACTTCCGAGTCCTTCATTTTCCACTTTGACTTCAAGTAGTTTTTGCATATCTTGAAAATTGCTATTTCTTCTTCTAATTGAGTAGAAACGCTGACTGCTTTGTACCACCTCAGTTGGCGTACATGTATTGACAACATTACATTTTACTATAGAAGTTGTGCAAAGAAAATGGCGGCCAAATACTGGAAGACGAAGAAGTATTGTCGGTCACGCCCATTGACGATAATAAAGTCGAGATCAAAACCAACAAGAGCACTTACTTTTCAAGATCGGCGGTACTCGCATGCGGGGCTTATACCAACAAGTTCCTGCGAGGGTTAGGGCTGGAATTGCCTCTCACAGTAAGTGTGCTTTAACCCGGGACTCGTGTAAGATGCTTTTCCGATGCATAGGGTGAGCTTGTCTCATCCCCTCAAACTTGATGCTGAGCAATCAAAGGCCACGAATTCTGCCATTGGCAAACATCTGTTGGATGATCCCGCTTGTGCGAAAGTTATCGAGACGACAGATTTCGTGTCGTTGGGAGGGGCCATTCACACTTTCATTTGTGTACCTTGCAGTCGACTTTTGTCAAAATACACCAGCCAAGGCTGTGTCAACAAAAGGAGTTCGTGTACCATCTAAATATAGTACATTGAATGCTCTCTTATTCGAAATGTCATGCTTGTGACGTCATATTTTGTGATACAATTGTTGACATACGATGTTCCTTCCAATTCTCTACGAATATATTCGGGTTCATTTCAATATGAATATACTATTCGATTATGTATTGAAGTGCTGTACCTCCATGAAGCTCTTCAAATATTTTGAATAACAGCTCATGGAACTGCAAAACACTGCACAGCAGTAGTTTTAGATAATGCAACATGCGATCTTCATCTTAAATTTGTGCTTCATAGAACTGTGTGGTTTCCATGCATATTCTTGTTGCTATTGGTTGGTGTTATAGTTCTTGTGTTTCGAAAGTTGTATGCAGTGAAACCATGCAGTTTATGGAGTAAACTATGATGGCATCTACCTGACAAAACTTGGCAATTAATAGTGTGGTTTTGATGAGTCTACAAAGCAACTAAGAGGTTCTTAGTGCAGTCGTAATTTTGAACTTGTTTGCAAGCAATATAGGTATCTTCATAACCGATGGTTGCCGCAATTTCACTTGCAGAAGCGATGTCAAGTCATTCTACCGAATAAATGACTTCCTGCTGAATAAGATTTGACCAGGAGCTAATGCTGTGGTCTAGAAAATCCCAATGTTTAAGTAATAATAAAGCAAAATCGAGATCATGAGATGTAAAGAACCATAAATCAGACATTTGACTGAAAGTATGTGAATGTGTGGCAACCTACACTTCCCTTACAGGTGATGAAAGCCAATGTATATTACTGGAGGGACAAGAGTCAGTCTATGTGCTATTCGTTGGCCAATAATTTCCCTGCTATTATCTATCCAACTTATTACTCCGCACCATCGTACGAGTATCCTGGACTTATGAAGGTAGGAAAGTTTGTTTTAAGCATAGGTAAAGATTTGCAGGTATTCAATTCAGGTAAAGAATCAATGCCTTCGTATCGTAGGGCATGCCCATATGAATGCTCAGTTATATGCTTTCTTAACGCTGGCCTTAGTGATTCGAGCATTTATTTTAATGATTTTCAATGATGAAATGAGTCTAGCATTGGCAAGTCATTATTGCTGAATTTGTGCGCCTTTGTGACATGAAAATGTCGTTCTGATGATTCCTTCTCGTCAACGAATCCACTAATTACTGTCTAGTTTACAAAATCCAAAGTTTAAAAAGAGAGTGGTTCTGCCTAAAAACCGAAGAAGAAGCTCAACTGGGAAAACCTATCTGAGTTCTCCGAAAAAGTATAATTACTTTGTTACTGACCTCGTCTAGAAGTAGAGATTAGAGCTCGAGTAGTTGTTGAAGTAATGTCAGAAATTCTACTCAATTACAAGCATAAATAGCAATTTGCTGAGGCATGCCAAAACTACTTGAACAAACTACTTACAAATACCAAAATGTAACATGTGGGAAGTTTTGCCCTCAAAAATGTTGTCTAAACCAGGAGTCTGCAACCTTTTATGCTCGGTGGATCGATTTCGAAATGATATTTTTTTCGCGGAGCGGTATTCAAAAAACACCAATTTTGGACTATGAAAGTTGATTGCATCTCATACAGCATAAGTTCAGTAAATGGTGCACAAGGCAGTAACACATATGTTTCAATTAAAGAAATTGACCCGATTGTCTTTTAATTATTATCAGCAGGGTGATTTTTTACCTAAAAAACGAAAGATTATGACCTAACATATCATGTATTTAAATTAGGTGTTTTCGCACATAATGTTAGATTTGTACCACTTATCTTCATTTCTGGTTGGAACTGTCTGTTCTTACGAAGTAGTTTGGCCAGAAAAAACTTCATTTTTACGAAAACTGGACCTTTTTACTCCGATAAAGCAGCAGAATCACTTACTGATCATCTTTGATATGGATTTTACTCTAATACGCATTACGCAACCGAATGAAAGTAATCGAGTGAAGCGGAATATTACAAAACACAGATGTAGTGGCAGTTTCTTTTAGGGTTGTAAGGACTCTAGTCACTATTTTCTGATGACTCGACTTGACTCGAATCATCTTCTCAAAATACGGAAATGACTCGACTCGAGTCAATCTGTGTATTGACTCGACTTGGACTCGAGTCATTGCGCATGACTCGAACCAAGTCATATGACTTTAGGCTCAGACGGTCAATACTGACATTTCATTGTAATTTCGAAGAATAGTAAAGTAACCGCACTATTGGGATTTCGTCTATTGGTACTGGTACTTGAAAATGTGACCAGACACAACTAAAAGTGGGGAAAATTAGTATATTATAAATGAGAACCATTCTATATCACCAAACAGAGTTATAAAAAGTGGGTTTAACAAGACTTTAACTGGAAACTGAGCAGTCAACACAATGACTTGGACCTGGACTCGAGTCATAATACCTCGACTCTCTGCTCGCTGACTTGGACTCGGACTTGACTCGAGTCAAAACTATAAAAGTCAGATTGACTTGTGACTTGAAGCCTTGTGACTTGGTTACAACCGTGGTTTCTCTACCATTCTTTCTTTCTTCAAGCTGTGCCACAACGCAATCGTATCTCTCGATTTGGAGAAAGAGAACCAATCGAACACGGATGCAATAGAAGACAAGAGACTGGAGGAATTCAAGACCGAGATATCCGAACATTTTTGCGATATAGACGTTGATGGTCCGGAAATAACAGAAAGATGCATGTTCACGGTATCTATTTTGCGGCCGAAATTGTGCGCATAATCAGCAGAGGTAGCCAGTAACAAAGCGCTTGTGGCGAGATAGCGTAGTGGTATAATCCACAGCTGCAACACCAGTGGGTTTTGGGTTCAAGTCCGACCGGGGTAGACTCCAGCATTCCGACCTAAGTGTTGGTGGTTTATCTAGGCTCCTCCTCGCCATCTCATCCGCATAAAGCGGTGTCTTAGAAAAGCCTAAAAGCGGGCCGTGCTACAAGTCGGCAGGTGGGTGTCAGATTCCATAGACTACTCCTTGTCGCTTCGACATCTTCCTATCTTTTCATTGTATCGCATTTTTGTGGTGTATTGAACTGATAAAATTGCTAATAAACCAATGATGATGATGATATAGAATCAAATATAAAAGAAAATTGGCATGGTAGTCGACAAACAGAATGAATACCACAAATAAAGCACTTATACTTTTTTCCGGCACTATGTTTTGCCTACTTCCAGGTTTTACCCAATTGGTTTTATTTTTGGACAATTCCACATTTCTTTAAACAAATTTTCAGATTTTAGTTTTTTTACTTCAACAGTTTGGAACTTTAAAATTAGAAAATTGTTTTAGCATGAGTTCCTATCGTTTTCCCGAGTGGAGTTGTCATAGAAACCGCTCAAAATAACCCCTGTATCACATTACTGAACATATATGTCAAGAATGTTCCGATTTCTAACGGGATTACTCGTTTGGTCATGAAGAATATGAAGATGCGTGTCGTAATTTTAAAAGTAGCCACCACACCACCGATTAAAAGCAAAAAGTACGTGCCCACTAGACCCGACTTTATGAAACTGCTTACATGAGTACTTATTGGACATCATACTTGTAATAGAAGTACTTTTGACATGTCTTGGGAATCTATGCGTCTAATCAATCATGGTGGAATCTTATGGCATGCTTTGACAACTTCCGCTTGTAAGACATTTTTTCGGAAAGTTTAGCTTCCTCATTCTTTTCATGAACCGTGGTGAATAATTCAAAACTTTCATCTAATTGAGTTATATGCTTTCAATTGAATCTTTCATGTTCACTATGTGTCTTATGCTTTTAGAGAACTCCTGACTGGGGATTCATTATTGATTATCATCCGAAGCACCGCAATATAATCATCGGAGCTGGCTTTTCAGGTGCATGTTACAGCTGTATGTTATAGTCAGTGTCGGGACAACGTCACTACCTTCGAGTCACGAGTCGTGTTGAGCAGGGTTGTAACCAAGTCACAAGTAAATTTCACATTTATAGTTTGGACTCGAGTCAAATCGAGTCATTATCAGTTCACCACCGAGTCAAGTCCCAAGGTATGAAGCAATAGGTCGAGTCCGTGTCCAATTGTTTACTGTTCATTATCGAATTCAAGTCAAGTTCAACCTACTTCTGTGAAACTCTTGGGTGATATCGAAGGCCTCAGATTCATAACATACTCATTTTTCTCCGTCTGAACATGTTTATTGAAATACATAAAAGACTGTTTCTGGGCCTATTTTTCAGTTTACAGGACTGATATAAGAGACTTGAATAGGTCATATAAAATGTGTCGATGAAATGATGATATGACTTGGTCGGGTCATGCGCAATGACTCGAGCAGTGTTGGGATGACTCGAGTCATGACTTGACTCGAGTCACTTTTCTAAAATGACTTGACTTGACTTGACTCGGCGTATCAGAAATATGGATTGACTCGTGACTCGGAGCAAAATTCACGACTCAATTTCAAGTCATCAAGTTGTCGGTGTCGATAAAAATCACTGACTATTGCATATGTTCGGATTGTTCATGAAACGCTGGTGTAACCGTGAGAACGACCAATCATTTAATGATCGTGCGTTTTACTGAGCCTCCATTGTTCCCTTACAAATAAATTGACCGCAAACGAAGTGATCGAAGCTTACAGCTTACGTTGCCGTAAACTAGTATAGTAAAGTAATTTATCTCTGTTTTTACCTTAACCAAACCTCTTGTTTTATTGAAATTGAATTCGGGTATAGTTAATGTAGTCCTCAACCATTGGCGCAGGCTCGAATTGCATCATATCGATTTGTAAATGGGTAATGTATTGCATCCTATCAATTCGTATCTATTCTCTATTTTGGCTGGTAACTATATAAACTGCGGTTTAGCGGTTCTACGTGTATGTAAGAGATACAGCGCCTTCTTGCGTATATACTTACCTCTATATTCGTTCATATGTTCATTGTTCATAATCAGTGACCACTCAATCTGTATATCATACAGCTAGCAAAATGCAATGACGATATCATGCCTCATACTTCGAAAAGGCAACTTGACTTGAATTGTGACTTGACTCGTGACTTGACTTGACTTGACTCGACTTGACTCGAGTCACCTCCAAAAATCGAGTGACTTGACTTGACTCGAGTCACCTTTGAAAATCGATTGACTTGACTTGACTCGAGTCAAAATGGGCAATGACTCGAAATGACTCGTGACTCGAAGGTAGTGACTTGATCCCAACACTGGACTCGAGTGCAAGTAAAGTCATTGCAACTCTGGTGTTGAGTCACCGCAAATTTTTACTGAATCAAAGTAATTGATTTCAAAATCAAGCCACATCGGTTTTCCGATTTCGAGTCAATTTCAAGTCATCAAGAATATTCAGTTTGTGCAGATGGTTTAATGACATTTAATTTGGATTTTTACCCGAGTCACAAGTCGATCTTATAGAGCAAGTAGAGTGACGTGGAAGCATATTTACCAGGGTTGTAACCAAGTCACGAGGTTCCGAGTCACAAGTCAATATCACTTTTATAGTTTTGACTCGAGTCAAGTCGAGTCATTTTCAATTCACCACCGAGTCAAGTCAGCTGTAGAGGTCCGAGTCATAGTCTTTTGACTCGAGTCCGAGTCCAAGTCATTATGTTCACTATTCAGTTTTCAGTTCAATCCGGTTCAACCCACTTTTTCAACTCTGCTCGAGTGATCTAAAATGACTCGCATTCATAATATAATAATTTTCCTCAGCTTTATCAGTTTCTGGCCCTCTTTTCCAAGTATCACGACCAATGGACGAAATACCAACAATGTGGTGACTTTACTATTCTTCGAAGTTACAATGAAATGTCCGTCTTGGCGTTCGATGCACAATGTCCCGAGTACAAGTCGACTCAATACAAAAAGTTACTCGAGTCAAGTCGAGTCACCAAAAAATCGCGACTCGAGTCATTACAACCATGATATTTACCCACTTTGATACTTTGAAAAATTAGAAGTACTTCATCAGTGACCTCCTCCGTATACTTCCCTCCCCCTAATTTTTCCGTGACGTACTCACAGATGTGGTCAAAGTAGCAAGCATTGGTCCGTAAAAGTGGAATAAAACAAATTTCTACCTAATTTGCAATAAAAGTCGATATTTCCAAGATATGCCGAAAAATCTTCAATTAAAAGGTGAGAGTGAGGGGTCTCGAATGTACTCTCGTAAATAGTCTTATAACGTAGATTTTGTCGAGACACCGTACACTTCCGGCAGTCAATAGACATTGAAAGATGCATCGTCGCGGCTAACACAAAAATGATTAATATATCAATGCAAAATTCGCATTTTTCAAAACAATATTCAGTTGACATGATTTCACTCGTTCACCTATCCGAAAAATGCTTTTTACTTTACAAAATCCAAAGTTGAATGAAATAGTTTTGCTTCATAACCGTTACGTTGGGGTGGAAGCAATGTTCCCTCTAATTTCGGACGAGTCTGCACACACTCACCAACTCACTGCGCAGACCCTTGGAAAACAGTATGTAACAACTAAAAAAAATGTCATCACTTTGGAATTTTTGTGCGCAACTTAGATTTTCTGTGCGCAGAGACCGTGTCAGCACTGCGCATTTGCCCACGTGCGCAGCTTAGAGGGAACATTGGGTGGAAGTAATCTTGACGCATATTTACATGATAAATTTGTTTTACAGGACATGGTTTCTACCCTTCTCCAGTTGTTGGAAAGATACTCGGTCAAATGTCATTGTCCCAGGAGCCTGCCTACTCCCTCGAGCCATTTTCTATACGACGTTTTGACAAATCAACGTGACCCTCCAACTTGACTTTATTGCCACGTACTGCAATGCTGTGGCTTGCTGTGCTCGATGTGATCATGTAGATCAAGGGTCGGCAACCTACGGCCCGCGGGCCGGATCCGGCCCGCCAAGCGAAATCATCCGGCCCGCGACATAATAATTAGTTATCAAGAGAATGCGGCTCGCCGTTTCTTATCGAGTTTCCCATGGCACTGTTTGGAAATAGTGTGGCATGCTATAACAGTCTATTGTTACGCCACAAAAGTGTCTCGCACGCGGTAGATCAGTATCTCGTACCAAGTAATTACGAGATTATGTCTGCAGAGTAAACTCGTAGACTAGACCAGTGCTCTTTGTCCGGGAGGATAGTACACCCGAAAAGCTGTCATAATTTTTAAATGGTGCACCACCATGCCGTATACCCAGGACCGTAACTGCCGCACCCAAGCTCCCAATTGGGGTGGGGGCGGGGAGGGAGCAGGACCAACGTTTTTATTATTATTATTGTTAATGCTGACGAAGTACTGATAGGACCCTCCATATACCGCATTACATTAGACCGATGACTATAGCAATCCCAATAAATAGGCCGAATAATATAATCGCATTTGAAACACAGCTACGACTCATATAATGTCAACAGGACACAGGAAATTATGCTCACTTTCCTATACTGGAAGAGAGCAAACCTAGTAGCAACACTGCTTTGTTACTGTGATACGAATTTATTTGCTGAATTTTCCTCACTTTTTTTCGACATTCATTCGCTACAAAATTAATTCAGGCGATTTAGTACTCCGGGTGAAGTGGACGGTAATACCATTCGCAGAAAATTTAAAATATAACTTATTGAAACGCGATGCAACGACGAATGGTTGGAAAATTTTCATATAAAGAGCATATCGCTTCTTAACTTTTATTTTTATAAAAAGTTGACTTCATTCCAGATTGACGAGCGATGCAAAATAATTAGAAAATATGCATGGTAGCACGTACAGATGTGAACAAATCTTTCCAACAGTGAAATTCATGAAGATCAAGCTACGATCACGCATTTCCGACGCCTATTTAAAAAATGTTCTATTTGTTGCATCATCAGACTTCTAACCAGATGTTAAAAACTTTCACAATGCATGAAGCATCGAGTGTCACATTATTGATGTATTGTTGAAGTGTGACTACATATATGTTGCTCTTTTTGAGATTGGTATAGATTGAAATTACAGCGATGTAGCGTAATATACTAAAGAGAGTGAGAATTATAGTAAAAATGAAAATTCCGGCCCGCCGAAGAGTTTTACACTCGATGTTCGGCCCGTGACTAGCAAAAGGTTGCCGACCCCTGATGTAGATATACCTAGGTGGCTACTTTCTACAAGATGTAGCCTATTTATCTTGGTCGAACACTCAGAAACATCGTCAGTAGGTCGAGTCAAAATAAGATACGATCGAATGTGTAGTCCAGTGCACTGGCGTAGCCAGGGAGGGGCGAAAGGGGCGATCGCCCCTCCCAAATTTTTATAAAATTTTCGAAAATCAATAAATATTGCAGTATTTTTGGGCAGATGAATGCAACCTAAAAATTTTCTTCTCGCTTCACGTGATTTAGTGTTCATAGTGTCTTCATTTTATTATCAGTGTCCCAAAAAATAAATTCTTCCGCATATACCCATAGTTGAATTTAGCTGCCTTCGAAATTATAAGAATACAACAGTACCAGTAGATACACAATCTATAGAGTATAGAGTAACCCGAGGTCGTTGAGTTGATTGAGTCTGGGGGTTTCAGTTCAGTATGGGGGTTGGGGAAAGTCAGTTCCGGCAATTTCCGTCCCGGGACACACGAATACATATAGAGTAGGCTACACGCGATTCCGCAAAGTGCGTACCCTATTGATTGACGGCCATAAAACCGACGCATGTATTCCGAAGCCTTCGATATAGATTTTCAGGTGCTCAAATGTCTGGCGCCTGATGATCCTGTCCCTGCAATCAGACCCCTTCGACATAAAAGCGTTTGACACAGGAAAATATCGCTACCTCCCGTTAAAAAGGAATAATTTGAAATTGCGCGAGTCTGATCAAAAGAGTTTTATTTCTTAATTTGATTTGGTATGTATCAGCGATTCCAATCTTTAAAGTAGCGTCAATCTGTACCAGATGTTACTAAATAACCGTGCTTCAACAAAGTAATTACCAGGAATAGACACACCACTTGTTCATATACACGCACCACTATTATTGATAAAATTCTTTCATTTATTCAAAAATATTTACGCTCGTCGCGACTATAGGCCCGAAATTCACACTGATCGATCATCACTTTGTCAGCGATCTGGGCTCGTCCGTGAAACGATCGCCTAATACAAGCTATAGTTGGCAACTGACTAATTCCATTATAATTTAGCAAATTTTTTGAGATTTGTAATGCATACTCTCAGAATTGTCCAATATTTACATATGTTGTTCTTTTTTGAATTCCAAGTTTATTAAAAAAAAAAAATTGAAAAATGTTCAGCGGTTCAAAAGATATTGCGATTTAAAATCCTCTCGTCACTAGGTGGCGCTACTTTCAAAAATCTTTGAAATCGATATTTTTCGCTCAAATGATGGTAGAGAACCAATCAAAATGTCCAATTAACCAATTCTGGGGCCAAGGAATTCAATAAAACCAACTGTTTCGCCCTAAACTCAATGAAAAAAAAGTTACGGATGAAAAATAAAATGGGGGGGACGGGCTTGAAAATGTCTGTAGGATACGGCCTACACAAAAAAAAATTATTGTGAAATGTGCTTTTAAGGAGTATGGTTGATAAAAAGCTTGATTTTAAATTTCCCAGTTATTCCACCGTGAAATATGCATTACATAATAATTTGATGGTCCCAACCCATATCCCTGCTCACCGTAAATACTATTATCACCAGTCAGATATATAAATAAATTTATTTGATTAGGTTTTCGAAATTTTTCAAGTAGAATCCGTGCAAAACCACCGCTTCAACAATAATAGAAGCATATTTTACTGTATTGATTAGAGAGCTTCTTGGAGGTACAGAACTTCAATATACGAGCGTTCAACGCTCTCTCATTGGAAATTTCATGCTGGTGACGTCATATTTTGTGATACGATTGTTGATATACGATGTTCTTTCCAATTCTCTACTAGTTGCTGACGATTACCCCTGACGAGTGTCAGCCGAAAATATTCGGGTTCATTTCAATATGAATATACTATTTAATTGTGTATTGATTAGGTACGTTACCTAGCCTATAAAAATCAAAGAAGCACAATATTTGCCATGGTAACAGCACTCAGAACCATGTTTCTAGGTGGCGCCAAAGAGGCACCCAGTTCCAAATATTGTGAAACTGTCTAATTCATAGTTGAACAAACATTAAATTTAAAATCAAACATTTTGTCAACCATACTACTTTAAAGTACATTTTGCTGTATTTTTTTTGTGTAGTCCGAATCCTACATGACATGGAACAAACGAGAAAATGCATTTTGTCTCTTAGCATCGTCAAAAGTCAAAAATCCGAACATATTTCTTGTTTGGCATGCATTTTGGATTGTCGACTTGCCACATTTCAAGATCAATTGTAAATATGCCTATTGTTATTGTTGAAGCAGTGGTTCCGCACGGATTCTACTTGAAAAATTTCGAAAACCCAACCGAATAAATTTATTCATATATCTGACTGGTGATAATAGTATTTACGGTGAGCAGGGATATGGGTTGGGACTATGAAATTTTTATGTAATGCATATTTCACGATGGAATAACTGGGAAATTTAAAATCAAGCTTTTTATCAACCATACTCCTTAAAAGCACATTTCACAATAATTTTTTTTTGTGTAGGCCGTATCCTACAGACATTTTCAAGCCCGTCCCCCCCATTTTTTTTTCATCCGTAACTTTTTTTTCATTGAGTTTAGGGCGAAACAGTTGGTTTTATTGAATTCCTTGGCCCCAGAATTGGTTAATTGGACATTTTGATTGGTTCTCTACCATCATTTGAGCGAAAAATATCGATTTCAAAGATTTTTGAAAGTAGCGCCACCTAGTGACGAGAGGATTTTAAATCGCAATATCTTTTGAACCGCTGAACATTTTTCAATTTTTTTTTTTTAATAAACTTGGAGTTCAAAAAAGAATAACATTTGTAAATATTGGACAATTCTGAGGGTATGCATTACAGCCCCTGTTAAATTATAATGGAATTAGCCAACTGGAAGATTCCACAGGGTGTGTGTGTGCGTGCGTGTGTGTTGTGTCTCAGAATCTTTTCTGTCTAAGAATCTTTAAGAATTTTTTCTGGCTGCATGGGTACGACCCTGCGCGTGAGCGATCTTTTGAATGGTGAAAGCATTCTCCGCAAGTCCTGAAGTAACAGGAATAAATGACAACTGTCTCGTCCGGCGTCCACCATCTAGAAATTCATTAATAGCTTGCCGTGTGGTATGAACATATAGTTCAATATGTATGATTAACTGCCCCCTGAATGTTCGATGACACCACATACATCAGCCCTACCGGTAAATCTGATAATTAAAACGTATTTGCAATATGCAAGTAACAATACAAGGAGCCAATTTCATTCATTATCCACGAAAATTTTCGCGCTTGGCGCGAAAGTGTCGCTGCCCAAGATTTCCATTATCATTATATTTTCACATCACTTTATGACTGTGCGTGTATATGTATCACAATCGCCCCAGATGCTGTGTTAATCATCCAATAAGGGCCCAAGACCATATCGCTGTTACCAATTTTTTTACTTATCTTTAAGGGGGGTATTAATTTACGTCATCGAATTTTTCGCCCCTCCCAAATATTTTTTCTGGCTACGCCCTTGGTCCAGTGGTTCCCAACGTGGGCGATTTGGCGGCATAGGGAGGCAAAAATGACGAAGGGGGCGATAGGCGATTTTTTTTTTTAGTCAGCCCACGGAAATTTAGTTGCAAAAGTGTAAAATTCGACAACGAGCCGAAAAGTTGACCTTTTTTTTAGTCAACCCGCCGATGATTACGGTTCGCAAAATCTGGGGGGCGATGATCGGCGTTGAGCTTGAAAAGGGGGCGATGAGTCGAAAAAGGTTGGGAACCACTGGTGTAGACAATAATGTGAATCTCAATGCATTAATAATAAATGAATACTCCTTCCGTAGGACAGCCCCTGGCTGTCACTCGAGCAGAATTGAAAATAGGGGATTGATTCGGATTGAACTGACAACTGAACAGTGAACATAATGGCTTATGGACTCGGACTCGAGTAAAAACACTATGACTCGGACCCGACCCTCTACTAGCTGACTTTGACTCGGTGGCGAATTGCAAATGAGGTGACATGTGTAAAAACTATAAAAGTAATATTGCTTGAAACCAGTGGTTCCCAAAGTGGACGCCAGCGCCCCCCTGTGGCGTTCGCGAGAGTGAAGGGGGCGCTGGCCGGTGGCCATGAAATGGACGATTGGGGGCGCTGGCTATAAAATTAGGCGGTAGGGGGGCGCAGAGAGCAAATCGGGGTGGTGTAGGGTTAGAAGGCAACTGCTGCGTAGTATTGAAACGATTGGTAAATAAATCAGCTAAATACGCAGTAAAAATGCAAAATCGATTCAGTCATGGCAGAGAGAGAGAGTCTTTATTTTTGATCCAACCAAAATACATAACAAACGGCAGTGTGGTGGTACTGAAAATATGCATTCACAGTATTCGGTATTATATAGGAATGATCGATAAGACCGTGAAGGTCATATGGTCTGATCACACCAGCATCAAACAGGTACACTTGACTCTGAACAGTCTGGCTGTAAAAAATGTTTAGTTAAAAAAGTAACATAGAAAAGAAATTAAACGATGGTAGCAAATGATCAATAAAGCAATGTCTGGGCGAGGTAGGGCAACAGTGTTAGTATAACGACAGGAGGTGATCAAGTAGGTCTTTTTTTAATCTAATATAAGGCAATTTACGGATGTGTGGTGGTAATGCATTCCAGATGATAGGTCCCGAGTAGTCGATAGATCTCTTAGTTAGGTTGCTATTGGGTGGGGCTAAGTAGATACTTCCTTTTGACGAAGATCTCGTGTTATGGGAATGGAGATCTTTAGCAGGTATGAAAAAGTCATCAAACACAGGAGGCAGACTATTCCAAAAATATTTGTGAATGACTTTTGATACTTCGAAGCGATATAGTTCATCAACTCGCAAAATTCGATGCTTACAGTAGTAAGGCGATAAATCGGTACGTAAAGGTACAGATGAGATCACCCGTATCGCACGGTTTTGCAGGGTTCAAATTCTGCACAAAAATTTGCATGCACTTCCCCACACTACGATTCCATATTGCAGGTGAGAGTGGAAAAGAGAAAAATAGATGGTTCGTAGTATTGATCTGGAAACCAAAGATTGCAGACGGGTCAGTATTCCCACACACCGAGCTAGTTTTGATATTGTGCATTCAATATGCTGCTTCCAAGACATTTTGGGATCAATAGTGACGCCGAGATATTTTGCGGAGTCACATATGGAGATTTGTTTATGATTGGCATTATTTAAAAGGAGCATCTCGGTCTTATCTGCATTCAAACTTAGTTTCTATGCTTGCAGCCATCTCGACACTTTTGGGAGTTCCCTATTCACAGATGCATGCAAATCATCGACAGTGTTGGAGGTAATGAAGAGGTGAGTATCATCAGCAAATAAGGTTGTGCGGAATAAAGATGCATTAACAATGTCGTTGATATAAATGAGGGAAAAAGTCGGTCCAAGGACTGAGCCTTGTGGCACTCCACAAGTTATATCTCTGGTAGTTCTTCAATGTCCCCAGTGTAACAAATTGTTTGCGGTTTGCCAGGTAGCTTTCAAGTAGAGTTGCTGCAATACTCCTGATTATATAGTGTTCTAGCTTGTATCTTAAGATTCTGTGGTTAACTGTGTCGAGAGCTTTGCGGAGGTCGATAAAAATGCTGCAGCCACTTTTTTTGCTTGATGGTTTTGTAATAGTCCGTTACAATTGATAGTATTGCATGGTTGGTGTTGTGGTTTGATCTGAATCCATGCTGAGTCGGAGACAGTACTGCATTCAATTCAAAAAAATTCGGCAGTTGATCAGTTTCTCAAAAACCGTGGCAAGATTTGGCAAAATAGATATTGGTCGGTAGTTGGAAATTAGCTTTTTACAGCCTTTCTTAAACACTGGCGTTACTCTGGCAGTTTTCAGTGCATCTGGGAAAATGCCTCGACGTATCGAGGAATCCGAGCCTCGAATCGGTAAATGCACGCGTGCACACTCACGCGCAGGCTAGATGCCAGTTCACCGCGTCATCATTAGATACTCGATTTTGATAACGAATTACTACTCCGTTAATTGAGACCCAATCACGATACTCATAACAGTGTTAGCTAACATCATTAAGGTGTAGCATACCAAATTTCGTCAACCATTTTAGGATGAAACACCTTCAAAACCAACGCCGTCCACCATCGACTTTTCCGTTAAATCTGTTCGCAGTAGCATAGCACGCACCTATACATAGTCAACTTTAATAACGGAATTACCATGCTATACATTGATTCCCCAACTCGAAACTTGGTACGCAGTTGTAAGACATTATGACAATGCAGCATACCAAATTTCGTCACATATTTTATGATGGAACACCTTTAAAACTAACGCAGTTCTATACTTACTTTTGCGTTAATCTATTTTACGGGAGCGTAGCACCAGTGATGAGCATCGGAGCGGAGTTTTGCCGATTTTGTGACAGTCGGAGTTTACTACAGATATTTTTTCGGAGAATTTAGGAGTATTGTAACTTTTGTCTCCGACATCTTTGGATAGCTCTGACCAGAATACACCATTGATTACACTGGTCAACAAAATGAAAAAAAAATTTTCAGGCAGAACATCTGAGAGCCGTTTCTGGGGTTTTTGAGGTTGCTGATTACGAATATTACATTAGTTTTGTCAGATTGGCTCTCTGTCAGAAGATATTTATACCCTTAAAAAAGCCCAAAATTACTGTATTTACCCTTAAATATTTCACTTGGTGGGAAGAAAATCGTAGTTTTTTCTAATTTTATACTGCGCATAAATGGCTAATTGACTATGAAGAACCCTCATGTCATTCTCGGTCATTCTATCAATATTAACATGGCATGATGCGAAATATTTTTTTGCCAAAAAAGCAGTTTGTCAAGCCTAAAAATTGTACCTTTCCAAAACGGAAATTCATCTTCTCCTGTATCAATTGGTCATTCGACCAAGATTAAAGAGGAGTAGCCTATAAAACTATAAAATTTGTCCTTTTAACTACAATACTTATATGTGTCTCATTTCTTTTGACTGGTAAATGGATAATTTTCTACTGAGTCAATGACGTGGGTATGCCTAGTAACCCTATCAAACGAGAAGCTTAAATTTGGTATCTGGTATATTCGAATACCGATGAAAGATTCCAATTTCACATTAGGAGGAGTTCACAGCAGGGTTGTAATGACTCGAGTCAGACTCGAGTCACGATTTTTTTGTGACCCGACTTGACTCGAGTCATTTTCTTGAAATAGGAAAATGACTCGACTCGACTCGAGTCACTATTTGGATTGACTCGACTTGTACTCGAGTCATTACGCATGACTCGACCCAAGTCATTGACTCGGCTTATTTTATATGACTTGAAGATAAAGAAATTTGCAAATCGTAAAGGCTAGATCAATGCATCTGACCAATTCTGCCGCCATCGCTATTTGTCACCACTGCTTCCGATGCACTCGTCTGATATCAGATATGCCGCCGTAAAAACAACAGACAATGGTACATATTAGCAATGCATTGCACAAAATGATCCAGTAATGAAGGTGTAATAGATCCTCCGCAATCAAATTACTCAACACTTTTCAATTATACAAGACTTTGCAATTATACAAGCAAACAATTGAAGCAAAGTTCAATTAGAGCCAATGCAATGACTCAGATGGTCAAGTGCTTGGAAGAGCTAGACCAGTGGTTCCCAACCTTTTTCGACCCATTGCCCCCTTTTCAAGGTCAACACCTATCATCGCCCCCCAAATTTTGTGTACCGAAAATTGGGCATACAAACTGTAATCACCGGCGGGTTGACTAAAAAAAAGAGGTCAAATTTTCGGCTCGATGTCCAATTTAACACCCTTTTGTAACTAAAGGTTGACTAAAAAAAAGGTCAGGTCAGCCGTTTTGACGCGTCATCGCCCCCTTCGCTATTTTCGCTCCCCGTCGCCCCCTTTGTCCATTTTCGCCCCCTGTCGCCCCCTTCGTCATTTTCGCCCCCTATAGACCGCCAAATCGCCCCCTGGGGGGCGATATCGCCCACGTTGGGAACCACTGAGCTAGACTGATAAGCTCTTGCGTAGATTTGAAGGCACGATTTTTTTCATTTTTCGGCGACTAGAAAGAATGAGTATCCAATGCTCTTCAGTGTGGTTCAAAAATGCTTGTCCATTCCTGCATCTAGTGCACCAGTGGAACGTGTATTCAGTAGAGGTGGGTATATTCTAACGTAGGGTTGCCAGACGTCTGGAATTTCACGGACATGTCCGGAATTTCACTGTTAAAACTGCATCCGGGTTGAATTTCGAAAATGTGCCGAAATGTCTGGAATTTTGAAGTAAGCTCATAATTTTTCCTAAATCAACATAAACAATAATATATTTGAGTAGATTTATGGTAAGTGAAATTTTACTTCGAGCTACGCACGATTTAGTATCACATATGTCGGCTTTAATGTGGGGACTACCACCCTTGCAAAAACTGCGATCAAAGATATATAAAAATAACATCCATTTACAGAAATAAGTGTAATTGTAATCGCAATTACAATTACAAGATAACGGTATATTCCTAGAGTCGGTTTACGCCGTGGCGATGCTTTATTCAAAGATAGAGGTTCTAAACCTGGGGGTAGTTTGCCTTTATTTTGGGTTCGCGAAGATGTTGAATGCAATCAAATCAGTTTCCAAATATGCCGAGGATAAGTCTGGGCGAATGTGCAGACCTTTAATTAGTAATCATCCTATCAAATTTTGAGGTGGGCCACGAGACATTTTCATATCGGAAATGGAGTCGCGACCATAAACGGTTGGAAACCAGCAGGAGTGCGGTGTTTATATAGCTCAGTGGTGCATTGCGCACAGGCATTAGGCTGATAAATAATCCTATCGATGTGACATGAGCATGACTTTACTATGTACAATTACTATGTACAATTTTAAGAAGTATTCGGAAAATTTGAAAAAAATGATTTTGAACAGCCCCGCTGTACAATTATTTCTCCGATGCTGTAACTGCGATGTAGTCTGTAATGCAATTGGGGAAACCTTTAGTAATATCAAAAGGTATCTGTTCTTTTGTGACTGCACATAGCTGCATGCACGCTTTTGCAGCATGCTGGCCTGGTGAAAATACCTCTCCAGACATAAACATGCATTTGTTGATTCTCTATAGCTGGTATCTAGACGCGAATTCGTTGGTTCTCTATCAGATAGCATGTAGACGTGAATTCGTTGGTCTCTATCAGCTATTTGTGAGCGGTCGTCGATGTGCTCGAAATAAAAACTGAGTGCTTGTATTTGTGATGTATATCGGACTGACAAGACAGATATTTGATTTTAAGTTCTAAGATTAGTAAAGTTATCATATTGGCGGCCTGTCTTGTCTATCTGTAGCCTCGGAATTCGATATCACCCAAGCAGGATTGAAAACATGAGTTGAACATGACTTCAATACTGTGACTTGGACTCGGACTCGAGTCATAACACTATGACTCGGACTTGACCCTTTAAACAGTGACTTGGACTCGGATTCGACTCGGTGATGAACTGAAAATGACTCGACTTGACTCGAGTCAAAACCACAAAAGTAAGATTGACTCATGACTCGGAACCATGTGACTTGGTTACAACCCTGGTTCACAGCATGTAATTTCTCCTAAGATGTAGTAAATAAAACTTTTTAGCTGATCACAAAGCACCCAACTACAACAGTTGGTCCGAAAATTCGCATCTAAATAGCTTTCAGGCGAAAATCGTCCACAACAAGAGCCAATTTGAAAAGAACTAAGGTCATATTCGGAATCAGTGCCCTTCGGAACCCCCTAAACCACTCTTACTTCGTCTGTCTAAAAATATGTGTTGACCAATGTTATGATTACAAGCCCAAACACAGACAGGTTGAGACCATGTAAAGCTGTAATATGACGGGTAACATCCAAAGATGATTGCCAAGTGCATAAAAATCAGCCATCTGCACGGCAATTGGGGACTGGAGAGTAAACAATACTATGAGGCCAACCATATTAGCACATGTACCATGTGTACCATGCTTGCCACTGTTTCGGATACTTGACGAGATTCATCGGAGTCTGGGATTGAGCTCCTCGGAGTCGGAGGGAGCTTTCCTCAGACACTAAAGTTGTCGGAGGGATTTGGAGTCTCGAAAAGTACTATCCGCTCATCACTGCGTAGCACGCACCTATACATAGTCAACTTTAATATAGAAATTACAATGCTAAACATTAATTTTCCAACTCGAAACTTGGTACGCAGTTGTATGACATCATGACAATGCACCATACCAAATTCCGTCACATATTTTATGATGGAACACCGTTAAAACATTTCACAATTAGATTAGAATTAGAATTAGAGCATAACAACATTTCAAAAATTAGATTAGAATCAGATTACTTGCATTTTGCTCGAATTTAGTGAAATTAGACAACTATAATTATCTAGTTGTCCAAATCTGATACATACTCAGCTTTCTTAAGGGGCCGCACTTAACATAATTAGCGGTAAACAAAACAATGGCTTAACCGAATGAAGACGTCTCGTAATTATACGGGTGCCATTATATGAACGAAGAGATGTTGCAAAATATCTCAGTGATTTAAAACAAACATCGACTTTTGCGTGAAATCAGTTTTGCGGAAGCTTTGCGCGATTCCTCGAATGGCCTCATATTGCGTCAAAACAACGGACACCCCGCCGGCATGTCCTACAACTGCGTACCAAGTTTCGAGTCGGGGAATCAATGTTTAGCATGGTAATTTCGATATTAAAGTTGACTATGTATAGGTTCGTGCTACGATCCCGTAAAATAGATTAACGCAAAAGTCGGTATAGAACTGCGTTAGTTATAAAGGCGTTCTATCATAAAATATGTGACGAAATTTGGTATGCTGCATTGTCATAATGTCCTACAACTGCGTACCAAGTTTTGAGTTGGGGAATCAATGTTTAGCATGGTAATTCCGTTATTAAAGTTGACTATGTATATAGGTGCGTGCTATGCTACTGCGAACAGATTTAACGGAAAAGTCGATGTTGGACGGCGTTGGTTTTGAATGTGTTTCATCCTAAAATGGTTGACGAAATTTGGTATGCTACACCTTGATGATGTTAGCTAACACTGTTATGAGTTTCGTGATTGGGTCTCAATTAACGGAGTAGTATTATAATTCGTTATCAAAATCGAGTATCTAATAATGACGCGATGAACTGGCATCTAGCCTGCGCGTGAGTTTGCTGTGCACGCGTGCATTTACCGATTCGAGGCTCGGACTCCGAGGCTGTGATCCCCTTAGGTCGACTCATTGAAGAAATGGCATATAACATCACCAATAATATTAAAGACTAGCTTCAGAAAGTGAGTTGGGATGAGATCGGGTCCTACTGCTTTGTTACTTTTCATTTCAGATAATATGATCGCAACTTCTCCTTCACTTGTCGGCTCAGGAAAAATTGATTTCTGAGGGCCAGGACTCAAGTACGAGAGAAAGTCATTGGAGGAGTTCGGTATTGAAGCTGCAAGATCCGGACCAATGTCACAAAAATACTGATTGAACTTTTCTGCTACTGCAAGCTGGTCTTTGATCATGCTGCCATTCTCGAGTAGCTCGATGTCAGCAGCACTCTTGGGAGCATTACCTTTAGTTAGGTTGATAATTTCTCCAATGGTTTTCCATGTGTTATTGGGATATTTGGAGCACTCTTCGAATCTTTTTTGGAAGTATGCTTTTTTGGCATTTTCTTGCATATGCGTCACTTGGTTTGCATATGCGTCACTTGGTTTGCATATTTTTGTACACTTTTTTGCCTTCGCTTGTGCCTTGCAGATAGTAGTGCTTATGCATCCTGTAACAGCTGTCCCAGCAGGGTGCCAGTAATCGTCTCACGCACCCTTTCACCTAACCTCATTTCCCACGACCTTAATCTCGTATCGATAAAGTATAGTCTGCGAAGCACGTGCTTTGAGAGATCGCCACTTCGCCAGTGTATAGCGCCGTAGCGGGCGTGCTCGCTTAAGTCACAGAGTCGTGTACAGGCAATTACATACATCTAACTTTGTTCTTTCTATATTCGTTAATATATTGCAGTATGATTTGAACCTGGTAAATCTACAAGTTTCTGACCACTAATTACTACTATTTGGCTGTTCTGTGCTAGTAAAGAAAGCTCCTTGGATCTGCGTGTGTGATCAGGATTGCAAGAGTATACTCAGAGCGGTCATTAGTCAGTGACTAGTGCGTACAACAGGAACTGTAAGCTGTAGCGACGACTCCAATCAAGCACTATACCAGCGTGTCTTGCAACAAGCCGTTGCAGCGACCGCTACAGTCAGAAACTTTACCAGTTACAAAGTTGAAAGTCGGAGAAGTTGAAAGTAATGGAAGCTGCAGCAACGCCAGACAAAGCTGACTGCTCAGCCGTACAAAGTAAAACTGCGGCAACGTCAGAGACAAGTGCTGACTGCACAGTTCCATCAAGTTCAGAGAATGTTGAAGACGGACGTGGAAGTGCCAAGAAAGAAATTGTGGACCAGAGCCCCGCGAAGAGCAAGTCAGTGGGTTCTGATGTTCCAACCAGTAGTGGCGGCACTTTCCATGGATTCGATCAGAGATTGGTTGAACTTGAACGTCAGTTCCGTGAAACGAAAGGAGAAGTTGAAAGTCGCATCGAATCGGTTGAGGATATTATGACGCAATCCGCAAATAAAGAAGAATTACGGGAAGCAATGAAAGGCGTTTCTCGCTGCAGAGACGAATTGCGCAAAATTACGGAAGAAATCATTTCAAACCACGCTGAAAATACGGAAACAAAAGATTTCACCAACAGTCTGAGGTTGGTTGAAATAGATATTAAAAAAGTCCGGAAAGAAGTAAAAGATTTCATGATGCTTCCATCCGAAAATGGGTCCGTATGTAGCCGCGCGAGATCTGGAGCCGGCTCGAGATCGAGTCGTCACACACAAAGCAGTCGCACCAGCCTCGCCAGCAATAAAGAACTACGTTATGAAAGCATAAGGGAAGCAGCCGCTTTGGAAGCAAAACTGGAATTTTCAGAGCAAGAAGCTGAAATGAAAAAGAAGCTAGTTGAAGATGAAGCAAAGTTGTCGCAATTGACTCTGAAGAGTCAACTTGCTGAAAAACGAGCCGTGATCAAGGCTTGTGAGCAAATTGAAAGGGAGGAAAACCCCTTTGGTTTTGATGACAATGAAGATGTCATACGTGAAGAACCAAGTTATACAGATATACGGTGCAAGGTTCCCGTATTGAATTTGGAAGAAAAGGTACAAAACTTCGTTATTAGTAACCCACATGTGTGTCCTGAAGTTAGGCAATGTAATGTCAAATCTAGTGAACCCGTATCCCACGGCCCAGTTATTGATAAAACTCCTGTGCAAATGAACAATGTCCGACGTGTTGAACCGGAAGAAACCGGCCGAAACACGTTTGTAAAGATGCCCGTTAATCAATCTATCGATATACCAATTGATCGTCAATACAACATGAAACCGTTGACGCGAATACCTGATATAAAAGTTTGGGTTTTTGATGGCGATGAAACTAATTATATGGAATGGGAAAATTCGTTTAAAGCGTTAGTTGAAGATAGAGTGTATTGTGTTCATGAAAAGATGAATTTGTTGAAACAACATCTTGGTCCGGGCCCGCTGAAAGTTGTAAAATGTTATTTTCTGCGTGGTTCTGAGGAATCCTATCGAAAAGCAATAAGTGACTTGCGAAGTAGGTATGGAAGCCCTGTCGTTGTTGGGCTGGCCTTCCTAGATAAATTGAAAGGTTGGCGTCATATAAAGGAAAATGATAGACTTGGGCTGCAAGAATTCTCTGATTTCTTGGAGCAAGTTTTTGTGAACAGAAGGTTTGTGCCAGAGTTAGGCATTCTTGATTACTCGTCAAGTCATATGTATGTGGTGAAGAAGCTACCTCCGTCACTGGTCGAGAAGTGGCGCGTTAAAGTGTTTCAATACAAAGTGGAGACCAATGATCAAAATTGCTACCCACCCTTTGAGTATTTCGAGTCATTTGTAAGAGATCAGTCAGAGCTTCAAAATATGCCGGAATTCAGAATGTTGGATGAAAACCGAAATAGTAATATCACGCAATCTGCTCAAAAGTTTGACCGTGACAGGCCATGTGTTTCATTTGGAACTAATGTTATGTCAGGCGAATATAATTGCATGTTTTGTGGAAAAAATGACCACCATATCCCAGATTGTGTGGATTTTGAGAATTTACCGTATACTGAACGAAAATCATTTATGCGTGACAAGTTTTTATGTTATGGATGTGGGGAAAGATGTACTAGAATGCACCATGGTAAAGATTGTCCCAAACGCGTAGTTTGTGCGAAATGTGGAAAGTTACATTTAACTAGCTTGCATCCGTGCTCTGCTCCCGCTGTTTCGAATTGTATTGAAGTGTCCGAGTATAAGACTGTGGGTGATTGATGTTGTATAATTGGTGCTTTGGTCTCATATTATCCCTGTCTGTTTTGTATTATCGCTATATGTTGTATGTTATTAGCATTTGCCTGTCTTTGTTGCCTGTTGGGGTCTATTTCTCCCTTTGTGTTCGATGTGATGTTTGTAAAAGTCCCGACGTGGAGCCACAATGTTAACGAAGATAGTTGTAAAGACATTTTGTGTTGCACAAAAATGTCCTTAAGTGGGGATTGTAACAGCTGTCCCAGCAGGGTGCCAGTAATCGTCTCACGCACCCTTTCACCTAACCTCATTTCCCACGACCTTAATCTCGTATCGATAAAGTATAGTCTGCGAAGCACGTGCTTTGAGAGATCGCCACTTCGCCAGTGTATAGCGCCGTAGCGGGCGTGCTCGCTTAAGTCACAGAGTCGTGTACAGGCAATTACATACATCTAACTTTGTTCTTTCTATATTCGTTAATATATTGCAGTATGATTTGAACCTGGTAAATCTACAAGTTTCTGACCACTAATTACTACTATTTGGCTGTTCTGTGCTAGTAAAGAAAGCTCCTTGGATCTGCGTGTGTGATCAGGATTGCAAGAGTATACTCAGAGCGGTCATTAGTCAGTGACTAGTGCGTACAACAGGAACTGTAAGCTGTAGCGACGACTCCAATCAAGCACTATACCAGCGTGTCTTGCAACAAGCCGTTGCAGCGACCGCTACACATCCAATCCCTTGTTTTGATCGCATCCAATCCCTTGTTTTGATCGCAACTAGTATATGTCATGACCAATCCAGGGTTTCGATTTCAAGCGCCTTGCATTGCGGTTGACTTTCCTAAGTGGGAAAGATGTGTCGAGGGCTGCCCGCAGTTCCTCAATAATTTTTTCAAAGTGGCGATTGTAGTTGTCAATTGCGAGTGGAGGAATTTTGTAGTTGTTGAAGGTATTGCTGACAATTTCAATATACTCTGTTATGTTCTTGATCTTGTTCGAACAATAACTAATACGACGAGGTTGCAATATGAAATCTGTATATTTTCAGCAGAATAACTTTAGGACAGGCGACACGATCCAGAGTACAGTTCAATGATATATATACAATGATTGGAAACTGCAGTGAGCTCTGCGTTTGAGCGCGTCGCGAGTCATGCTTCACTACAGGAATGAAATCGATGTAAACAAACGGTTCGCCAGCAATCTTTCTTCAGGAACTGGCGTTAATGTAGTGAAAAGTTTTTTATCGAGACCTATTTTGCACGTGAAATGTGTGCATACTGTACAGGTTTTGGCCAATACCAGTAGCATGGCTTAATATTCAGACGAAACTGATGTACCAGTGTGCCTACGTGATGAACACTATGATCGGAGGTGGTCTCGCAGTATCAAATAAAGGTGGATACTTCATAGTACGAGCTAGAGTTGGGATCAGGTCACTATCTTCAAGTCATTGCAAATTTTTAATCAAGTCACGAAGTCATTTCTAATTTTTTCAAGTCAATTCAGGCAGGTTCTAAAACTGACTCTGAAGTCAGGCCTTCTGAAGTTGTGAAAGTAGGCAAAACCTACTTGAGGATATCGCAAAAAGCATCACGTTTTTGAAGTAATAATAGTCATTATTCCTTTGTTACGGAGATTCATCTTGTGATCCGAATGCTCATATATACAATTGAATAAAAATAAAAATATTTTTGTTTGATACATATCAGGAGTAATCGTCAGCAGCTTGTAGATACAGCATACAATTGACTAACAGATGTATACAAAGTAAAGTCTAACTCATTTCTTCATACTACTCGAGTACTTTTCAGACCGTTTATTTTCTGCTTCAACAAGTAGATTTCAATATCCAATTGACTAAGAAACGTCTGCAAAACCTGGTCTTAACCTACTTTTTCAAACTACGGTACGTCATGAGTACAATTTACCATGATATGATGGTATATCTTATAAGTGTATGTGTGCGCAAGAGCGACCCACAATAGGTAGAAAGTTCCTGCCACTGTCCATGTCAGATTTGATAGACTTGTGCACAGCCAATGATCTATAAATGATTGTTCACAGCATATACTTTGTATAGTCATTAAATTGTGATGTTGTCCATGTCCAGTCCAGTTTGTCAACTCTTACAGTCATAGTTGACTTGCAAGATGGTGACTTCGAAGAATTGGACGGGATAGAGACTATCCAACAATCCCCTTCACTCAACAAATCTCCATCTCCACATCACCATCTATTCCCTCAACGGTCGAGGTGATCATGGAAGAAGTTGATCGAATCCGAGCATCATAACAATGTGTCATCGCATGGGTATAACAGAAGCAGGATTTTGAACAGCTTAAATACCTCACCTCTTCATGGACTCCTAAATGCTCTGATACTAGTCGTGTCTAAATTTCAATGAGGATACCAACACCATAATATCATTGAAAATTTTATACAGGGTATGGATATTTCATTTACTATAACACTTGAAAACTGCATAAACAACTTTTGTTATCATGTCAGACTTGTTGTCATCTAAATTCAGAATAACAAGAACCAAAATCCTAGTCAACGGAAAGCATTTAAGTCAAGTGAATATGTAGCAAAAAGGGATTTTCTTGTTTATGCAAATTACAATATCAGATATACCTATGTTTAAGCCAGGGCCGGCCAACCCGTGGCCCGCGGGCCACATGTGGCCCGCGAGAAGGTTTTGAGTGGCCCGTGAGGTAATTTCCGAAATTTCTAATATAATGGATTGCACAGATTTTAAGCTTGCAAGGCCAACCAAAATTTAATTAGTCTGGCCGCAATACTTGAGATGTGATGACTAGAATATCAGTTCCGACGCATTGACAGATCCATCAGTCATTCACATATTGGTATATCTTCGTACACTACAATAAAGCAGAATAATTTGCGATAGATTTATCAAAGGTAAAAATTTCTACAAGCTTAGCGCAATATGTTGCCACTCGATTTCTTGTTTTTAATATTGTTGCCCTTTTGTGAAAATGGAAGAACACCTAATGTATCAGCTTGAGTCTAACTATATTCGCGATTACGAGACAAAGTGTCGTTCAACATATGCGACCTTGCGTTTGCGCTCGCAGTAAGAC
Organism: Botryllus schlosseri; assembly: GCF_051294905.1. Classification (NCBI taxonomy): domain Eukaryota; kingdom Metazoa; phylum Chordata; class Ascidiacea; order Stolidobranchia; family Styelidae; genus Botryllus; species Botryllus schlosseri. Next base: position 21,900,659 of record NC_137238.1, read on the forward strand.
CGTCGACCATGTAACCTAGGCAGGAAATGATTGGCGCATGTTGGTCACAGCTTTCGATATCGATATGTCCATGCGCCGAATAGCCCAGTCCTTGCAAACTTAGCCCAGCGATATACAGCAGGCCCGCAATACAGTCAAGTGACAATATTATTGATCTACGAACTTCAAAAAATTTTCGCGCTTTGCGCGGTTAGTGGCCTGCACAAAAGTTCGTCAATCAAATGTGGCCCTTAGGCCAAAAGCCCTGGTTTAAGCCATTCGATAAATGTACTGTCTGCATCTATTTTTGTTGTAATTTGTGAAACTGTGCTGTGCTATTATGAACAATCGAATAACTGTGCCTAGTAGTTGATAACGTCAATGTTTCTTGTCACGTAACAAAAATATATATTCTCAAATGTTATTTTTTCGAGCTTTCTTATCCTCTCTTAATGACAATAACAGGACAGCAGTTGGATGGTAGAGCAGCGATCTCACATGACGTTGAACATCGGAGGGCATTCAAGCATCAAGTACCATAGCATTTGAACACTAGTATGTTTCAAGCCTCTTTAGAAATCAATTATTCTTTGAAAATTACCATATCGCAGGTGCGGCCAGATTTCCTGATCAGGATAAAAATGATTCCAATAACGGATCAAGACTCAATCTCTTGGTGATAATGAGGTAGTCTGCTCGATGGATTGGCAAAAATGTCCGTATCAAATTTATCATTGTTGTTGTTTTCTTGTCTCTTTGATAAGCTTCCCTGCTCACGAATTTCGTTGCTGTTTCTGCGGCATAAGAATATCTCCAGTTTTGTAGTAGCGGCATATCTTTTTCCAGCTAGTACAAGTGAAGCAATATTATCTGGAATGCAATATGGCTTTAAATGGCAGTTGTAGCTGAACTTGGTTGTCATATTCACAAGGCACACGAAATTATCCACAGGTTGCATTGTAGTGTCCATCTCTTCACCTCTCGTACTCGAATAATATGTATAGTCTTTCAGCAAGACTATTTTTCTCTGCATCAATCGATCCAATGAGTATCAATCCAATCCGGCACCATTCGTCAAAGTATTATTCATTTTGACTACAATCTTTGGAAATATCTCAATGTCTGAAGCAAAGTGGAACATGACATGGTTGCTTCTCATGGACGGCCTGGCATGCCGAAATCCCACAAGATAATGATTTGCACTTTTATTAAGATCCCTGAATCCTTTTTAATTTCCTCGCGGCTTTGGGTTGCTTTGCGGCTGTTTCAATACACGAACAATCTTTTCTTGAAAGTTAGAATGGATTATAATTTATAAAAAAATGTTAACGATCCTGTAAAAAATTTATGCATTAGACATTTACAGAATGGGAATTTGTTATGTCACAGTTTTGCCAGTCAACTACAATTGAAATCAAGTTATTTATTCAATCCGTCAAGTATTTTCCGTACTGCCGCATATGCAATATATATGAGCAATGTGCATATTCAAGAGAGATTTTGCATTGGATGATTGTGGAGTTACATTGCTGGAAAAATAACCTGGGTAGCAGCACATACAATGCAAGTTGATGCTCATGCTCAGGTCATAAAGCGTGATGCAAATGGCGAAAAGTTATGAAGGTTGTACATAAAAAACCATAGACGTACACACTATACAATGACGAAGGTTACAAAATCATTTCCTAACCTTTCAATGAATAAGACACCATAGAATGTTGCTCGCAAATGCATAAATCATCTATTTTGTACAATCCTTCCAGCTATCAATCTTAACGAGTACTCCATGTTAATTTTCAAGGTTTACAGGCAATTCATGGGGAACACCTCACAACGGGTAGTTCATATCAAAGAAATGCCAAAACGTTTACCAGGTATATTTTGAATAAATGGGCATTGGTAGATGTTTTCGGACACCCCGGTGTGAAAGATTCAACTATTGAGAGAAGTACGACATATCACGCCAGGTCGATGTGAACAATACTAACTATGGAGTGATTAACCTAAATGTCATTCTAGTGCAGTGGTTCCCAACCTTTTTCGACTCATCGCCCCCTTTTCAAGCTCAACGCCGATCATCGCCCCCCAAATTTTGTGAACCGAAAAACCGGTATACAAACAGTAATCACCGGCGGGTTGACTAAAAAAAAAAAGGTCAACTTTTCCGTTCCATGTCGAATTTTCCACTTTTGCAACTGAATTTTCGTGGGATGACTAGAAATTAAAAAAAAGGTTATTTCTCTGACTTGACTCCAACATAGCCGTTTTAACTCGTCATTGCCCCCCTATCGCCCCCCCCCCCCTTCGCTATTTTCGACCCCCCCCCCATCGCCTCCTTTGTCCATTTTCGCCCCCCTAGACCGCCAAATCGCCCACGTTGGGAACCACTGTTCTAGTGCATTGTTTTGCCGATGATATATTCTTTGGAACAATGCCGATTCTCATCATTGATGTGGATTCAACGGCCTGATCCGGTAAAAAGTTATATATGTTAGCATTTTAGCAATCAGTACAATGATAGTTTTCGGTTAGTTCCGATTTTATATTATGAAGGTACAATCGCTATATTGGTACAATAGTTGCCAGTTAACTCGGCCCTTGGTGAATTCGGCCTCACAATATTACAATATATACTATCTAAAACAACTTAGTTGCTCACACAATTATCGTAATCAACCCTTCTCTTTTAAAAAATCAGGTGACGTAAATGCTGCCAGAAAAATTTCAAATCCTCTTTCAACAATCCTTCCAGGTTCTGCACATCTATATTGACGCTCACCCACAGTATCTATAAATTCTTTAGGCTGTGTCGTACATGCATGGTTGCAACTGATGCTAAAATGCCTCGCAGCTAGTCTGTACTTTGATAAATGTGCATTGTTAAAAGTTGTATTACATCCTATTATGCAGCACTGCCTCACTATGCTCAAGAAACCAACAAAAACTAAACCGATTGGGGAAAATCAGTGAATTAGTATGCCAGCAAGGCCGATCGCAGCACCCCACCACAGTCGATTACCAGTGAACTCGGCACTTGGTGAATTCGGCCGGACGAACTCGGCACTTGGTGAACTCGGCACTTGGTGAACTCGGCCATCGGGAAATTTTGTAATAAAAATGCATCAAATATATATATCAGAAAACGAAGAATCACGTGCCGTGGTAGATCGCGTAGTGGTACCGGTCACCATGATTGGTTACTGGAATGTTTGCCGGTGAACTCGGCACTAATCTTGGGATATCCTAACCCTAACTTTGACCCTAACCCACCTCTAATCCCCCTTTCCCCTAATATCCACATTTCCCCCAACCTAATACCCCCCCTTACCTATAACAACCCCCAACCCTAACCCACTTCCAATTCCCCTTTCCCCCAACGTAATACCCCCCCTTCCCTAACATCCCCACACCCTAATCTTGGGATACCCTAACCCACCTCCAATCCCCCAACCTAATATCCCTTCCCTGATCTTGGGATACCCTAACCCACCTGCAATCTCCCTATCTCCAAACCCTAATATCCCCCTTTCCCCAACCCTAATACCCCCACCCCAACCCTAATGTCCGTCTCTCCAAAGGCTAAAACAAAAACAATTTACTTTGACGTTTATAAATTTTTGTTCGTGTTCGTGGGAAACGTTTGTTGGTGATCCTTTAAAACTTCGTTATTACATAAAACACAGATATCCAATATCCATCTTCTCAAAAGTCGTCCGTCCGCCCCACGCCAAGTCAAATCAACACTGAGCCGTGGTCGATGTGCGAACGTCGCGTTATCTCCCGCCCTTAAGCAATCCGTGATCACGTGATCTAATCACGCCGTGACTGCGTGATCTACGCACGACCTGACCTCCTTACAAGATTGCCAATCACTTGATAATACTATTATTAGTTTATTAATTCATATTAATAGCTGTTAATACACTTTATTACAAAATTTCCCGATGGCTGAGTTCACCAATGACCGAATTCACCAATGGCCGAATTCACCAAGTGCCGAGTTCACCAAGTGCCGAGTTCGTCCGGCCGAATTCACCAAGTGCCGAGTTCACCGGCAACCCCACAGTCGACATACGCAATCCCGTTTCTGTACTCGAACATATCCCGCGACGGACTGATTTCGCCGGGAAACTATCTTATAGCGTTAAGGGGCGTGGCAGTTTCCAATCATTGTATATATATCATTGGTACAGTTAAACGAAAGACCCGGTAGACAACAGAACACAGGGAATAAATAAGAAGCACGACACACGAGGAAATAATGATTGGCGGTAATTACTAATCCTGGAAATTAAAGAACAAACGATACCAACGTAAAATGCACGAACATAACAGTCCTCCCCTGTAAGTTAAAGGGTGCAGGGCGATTCACGTTGGCCGATAGAAATCAGTTTGTCTCCTATTTCTAACGGGGTAACGTCTACCCGACGTACGAGCAGGACTAGCTGCATGACGTTGTGCCCTATTACTGACCAATGGAAGGAAAGGAAAGGACGTAGTTTATTTTTGTCCCTGATGTTTTTTGCGGCATATACGCCAACTCATGATACACATACACGCGATCTGCGCATATGCATAGCATGAGTACATGATGTGCATATGCCGCTGGACAAGGACGTGCAGATATAGCCTTTACAGCTTTCTAAGTCATGCACCACCCCTCCATGCTATCCCAGTAATGCATGAGCGCCAAGCAGGGAAGCCATGGATACCAGTGTTACTAATCAGGTCTTTGGTCTGACCCGGACGGGAATCGAACCCACGACCTACCGATCAAGAAGCAGGACGCTTAACCATTACGCTATCTTGTCGGTTGCTCAACCTGTGGTTGCCGAGGCTGACGAGCAACTTCCTGTGTGGCTGTATTGCCAGCTGACATCAAGCGTGGTTAAAGTTGGTTTTTGTGCCTTCTCCAATACCCATGATCTGTTTTTATAATGTACATGATCTGTTTTTATAATGTGCACAACACGTCCCAGTATTTCCGTCACCACGCCAGCAACCCACTTTGGTCCGCTTCGGTAACTGCGAGCGTAAACCGAGGAACCAATCTCGAAATGAGTGACTGATTGTCCAGGCGTAACGGGTTTCGATTTGTCGAAGGGCGAGCACAAACTTCAAATTTCGCGGCTGCCGACCATGTAAAATCTCAGCAGGCGTTTTCCAGTCTATGCCCGGGTGCGGTGCACATCGGTACGTAGCGAGAAGTGTTTGGAGCGCGAAGTTAATATCTTTTCCCCCGTCGCAATTTTTTATCAATCCAGCTGTTAAAGTCTGGACGAAACGCTCCGCTTCCCCGTTCGAGGCAGGGTAAAAAGACGGTGATACGATATGTCTTGATTGCCAAATTCGAACAAAACGTCTCGAATTCATTGGATGTGAATTGCGGCCCGCCATCCGTAACAATTGTTACGGGCAAGCTTTCAATAGAGAAGACTTCCCCCAAAGCGTTGACTGCACACAAGGTTGTGGTAGATCCGACATTCATTACTTTAACGAAAATATATTTCGAATGCGCATCGACGATGACAAGAAACATTTTATTGTGTATTGGACCTGCGAAGTCCAAGTGGATTCGATCAAAGCTTTCGGAAGTTTTGGGCCATTCGCGATATTGACGATCAGGCACTTTCATTACTTTGCGGCAAGCGTCGCAACTCTTTACGAGGTTTTCAATGTCGCGATTAATAGAAGGCTATGCGATGTAACGTCGAGCCATCTGCTTCATTTTCGCGACACCCCACTGTCCTTCGTGCAACAATGATAAGACTCGCGAGCGAAGTGACTGCGGAATTACTACGCGCTGAAAACCATCGATATTGAGCATGACTATGTCTTCGTGCAGAGAAAGCGAATGTTCGCGAGTCGAAAACCAAGAAAAATCATCAATGTGCGTCTTTGGATTCCAATTACCATGAGTGACAGATAGTTTTACTAGTTTCAAGGTTTTGTCCTTCAGCGTCGCGTCGCGAATTTCATTGCGAGTTAACGGTAAGCCATCGAATGCCATATTAATAGCGTGAACGATCTCCGAGTTTTCACAAGTTTCCAGTTCGTCAAACTCAGGGTCTGGACCCTTTGGCAGGCGAGATAAACCATCGGCGTTTCCCTGCTGATTAGTCGGTTTATAGCGAATGTCATATTGGTAAGCCATGAGCGTTAGTGCCCATCGCTGCAAGCATTGCGCTGTGATCACGGGAATTTTCTTGTCCGGCGAGAGAATAGCTAAAAGCGGTTTGTGGTCCGTTACGAGTGTAAATTTTCTACTATGCAAGAATTGACGAAATTTAATGACTCCGTAAATGATTGACAGAGCTTCCTTCTCTATTTGAGAGTAGGATTTTTGCGAATCGGAAATCGTTTTCGATGCGTGCGCGATCGGTCTCTCTTCGCCATTGTGCTCGATTGAGAGGACAGCGCCGATTCCGAATTGAGAAGCATCCGTTGACAGAATGAGATGCTTGTTTACATCATAATGAGCTATAATTGCGTAGCGTCGATTACGTCGTTTTTGAGAATGCGAAAAGCTGCGTCACAGTCCGTATTCCAAATGAATCTCGTCGCGTCTTTTTGAAGAACACGGCATAAGGAAGCGGCTTTAGTCGTGAAATTAGGAATAAACATGCGATAATAATTGACTTTGCCCAGGAAGGCCTGTAGCTGGTGAACATCGAGGTTTAGGAAACTGTTTGATTGCTTCAACGGATTTGTTAGACGGGCGTTTGCCGTCCTTGTCAATTATGTGACCAAGATACTCGATACTACTTTTGAAAAACTCACATTTAGCGAAATTGACGGTGAAGCCGTATTCGGTGAGGCGCTCAAAAAGTAGCGATAAGTTGCGAAAATGATCGCGTTCATCAATGCCAGTAACGATTATGTCATCGATAAAACTAGCAACACCGGGTAGGCCGGCGATCATGGCATCAACACAACGTTGAAAATTTGCGCGACTAGATGCGACTCCGAAACACATGCGTTGATAACGGAAAAGACCGAATTGCATGTTGATGACACACAAATTCTTCGCATCATCATATAATTTTAGCAGAAAATACGCATCGGCAAGATCAATTTTCGTGAAAATACAACCACCCTGTAACTTATGAAGAATTTCATCTAAGGAGGGCAGGGGATGTTGATCTATCTGAATTTGTTGATTCAATGCTTTGAAGTCACTACAAATGCGTACTGACTACTGATCCATTAGACTTGGGGACGGCAACGATTGGTGCTGCCGAATCACTGTAATTGATTGGTTCAAGAATACCTTGATTGATTGACTAATCTATTCAATTCGGTTTGAACAGCGATTTGCCTCTGGCGAAAGGCAAAGGACGTGGCTTGTTAAATACGGGCTTGACATTAGGTTTCAAGTGAATTGTCACCTTTGTCTTGGTGCATCGTCCTAATACATTAGAGAAAACGGAGGGAAATTTGGACTGAAAAGATACCAATTTGTCATTCGAATCAGAAATGTCAATAGTATTACATGATTGCGATTTGACCATCTGCGAGGAAATTGCATCCAAAGCAGACGTTCCCTTAGCGGTCATGGAGAAAGCATCGCTCCAATCAAGACCAAAAATGTTTTGCCCACGGTGTTCGTCGAGAACTACCAATTTTAAGCCAACTCTTACTTCGGAACCCACCTGTACGGTTACAGTGTAAATACCTTTCACTTTCGCAGTGGCTTGTCGCTGTACGCTACGAAAGAGCAATGGCATGCTGAGAGTTTCGGAGAGCCCAAAGTTTTGTACCCAGTCAATCCCACCATGGCGGAGGGTGCACCAGTGTCCCACTGTGTCGGCAACGGAATGCCGTTGATGCTGGAGTTGATCCAGAGCTGGTTACCTACACGTCGATATAGTTGATCGATGTCGAAGGAGAGGAGCGGCACTGAGCAGAAATTGACGGATGTGACCTGTTGCGTGATACTAGGTTTGGTTGACATGCACACAGGTTTGATATGACCTTTGCGACCACATTTCTGACATACTGCATGTCGATATTAACAGTCTTTTCTCTGGTGATCGATGAAACAGCGGCTGCAGGATTTCAGTCCCTCCGGGAAGTTGCCTTGGATGAATTTGGAAGGTTTTCTCCCCTTCTGATAACTTCCCGTCATTTTGTTGACGATGGAAGTATCTTTACCGTTAGGCTACTCTCGCCCTGTATAACCCTATCAGTTTCCAGCGTTCTCACGTATGTTGCGGCTACTTTGAGAACGTTGTCAAGGGATGGATCGGTTTGTGTTAGACAATGCCGACTCACATCCGCGTGCGGCGTTTCTTTAATGGTGAGATCGCGCATTAGCTCATCAACGTAGCTCTGATCACAGCCTTCTCTTGAGCATGTGAAGTTGCAATCCTTGGAGATTCCGCGTAGAGTAGCGATCCAATCGGCATATGATTGTCCCGGCTGCATTTTGCAATTGTAAAATTCGTACCTGGGTGTTTGCGCATGAATCGAGTCCTTGAAGTGTGTAGACAACTTACTCAGTCAACGCGTCGAAGGATTGTGCACTTACATCAGCAGCACCAAACAAATGACGTAGGAGCGAGTAGGTTTCCGGTCCGACCCACGAGAGTAGACACGCTCTTTTTTTCTCCATGTTGGAAATGCCGTAAATTGCTAGGTGATGGTTGAATCGTTGCAGATACTGGTCCCATTTCTCCTTTGATTTTACAAACGAATCGAACTTGGGAGCGGTAGCTTCAGATGTTGACGCACCGGGACTCAGCCTCTGCGTTAACTGTGCCATCTCTTCTTTGTGTTGGTTTTTTTGCTGTTCCAACCCAGCCATGACTTTCGCCATTGCTTCGTCATGCTGTGCGCGTTGTTGCTCCAAATCTTCTCTGTGCCGAGCATTTTGCTGCTCCATATCTTCTTTACGCTGTGCGCGTTGTTCCGCCATCATTTCCTGCTGCTTCTCCAGAAGCTTCAAAATACCCGATTCCATGATATATGTTCGTAGCAGAAATAACTATGAATCCGACTTCTGACACCAATTGTTATGTTCTTGATCTTGTTTGAACAATAACTCATACGACGAGTTTGCAATATGAAATCAGTATATTATCAGCAGAATAACTTTAGGACAGGCAACACGATCCAGAGTACAGTTAAACGAAAGACCCGGTAGACAATAGAACACAGGGAATAAATAAGAAGCACGACACACGAGGAAATAATGATTGGCGGTAATTACTAATCCTGGAAATTAAAGAACAAACGACACCAACGTAAAATGCTCGAACATAACATACTCCTCAAGACAGCGTGAGTTTAAGGGCGTTCGAGATTCAAATTCTTTAGCACTTTGTGACAGGGCCAATTTAATGTGGCAGATGATGGGATAGTGATCAGTCATACTGTGTTGGAGCACAAAGGGGAAAGGTGATATTGATGAGTGTTGCAGTAGAAGTGATCTCAGAGTAGAGTTTTGGATTGGTCAGCTATTCTTGTAGGTTCCGTAATTATCTGAGCTATTCCATAAGAATCGAGTATTTCACGGTACCTTCTGTTGAAGTTGGTGGTCTTCAGCAAATCAATATTTATGTCTCCCATAATAAATATTTGTTCGTTAGCTGCCGTTAGCGTTTCCAGTATATTTGAGAATTCGTCTCCAGTATATTTGAGAATTCGTCAAGAAAAGTCTCTTGCTTTGTTCCTGGGTGTTTGTAGATGACTGCCACTGTGAGAGCTTTTTGTACATGTACTCTGACAAATATATATTCTACGCCTTCGGTTTCAAATTTTTCGTCGGGCATCATGTCATATCTCAGACCTTCGTTGATGTATAGTCCAACACCTCCAGCGTTCGTTTTAGATGGCGAGTGTAAAAAGTTGAAACCTGTCAGGTTAACATTAGTTGTTGGATGTTCTTTCAACTTGGTCTCAGAGATTCCGATGATGGTTGGTGAGCAATTAAACATTTCAAACAGGGGGAAATTTCATCTAGATGAGCTTGGAGGGATCTTGTGTTTAAGTGTGCAAGTAAAATTCCTTGAGATGATGGGATATCACTACTATTCGTTGAATTGATAGATCTGCAGTTGCTCATGTTGAAAAAGTTTTGGGCCATGTTTTTAGTGTGAGTTGCGTTTGCAGTGAGAGAGCAGTATAGCAGCTTCCATTTGAGTTTATCGAGGTCATCCTTTGACTCAATGTGGATTCTGGTTGCGCCATCATTCTTTTTCATGTAGATATTCCCATTTGCAGTCCAGAGGTAGGCTATTTGAAGCTTTTTTCTTTTTTTCGCAGCTCGCGCTTCAAAGAAGACATCTCTTCTGTAATTTGTTGAATTTTCGTTTAGGAAGAGTTGTTTCATTGCTTCTACACCGAAGTCCTTGATATCCTTTTTGTCCTTTCTCACTTTGAGGAATTATTTTTTTGGTTGGTCTGAAGAGAATTTAGCTACAATGGGTCCTGTTCTGTCTGGATTTTTGAAGCGCACTCTATAGCAGTGCACAATCTGTGGCGCAGTGATGTCAGCTTCCAAGGCGTTAGCTATTTTCATGATGGTCTCCGGCAGATGTTCTTTTTTGGAGTAGGGAACACCATGAAATTCCAGGTTGTTGTTTCGAGATTGCTGCTCCAGGTTGTCGTTGGTGCGTACTAGGCCAGATATTTTTTTGTTCAGGATACTCATAGTTGATTCAAATTTGTCGTGTTCCTTGAGTATGGTTTCTTGCGTGGCGAGATTTAGATTTTTTTGTTGCTCTCAAATTCTGCATTCCATTCCAGTCTTGCAAGTTTCTATCTCTTTCCGGAGTTCCTTGTTTTCTTCCTTTAGTTTCCTAACCTCTTGGTTGGTCTTATCAAGCTCAGATTTCAATATTTCATATTGCTTTTGCAATGTTATATTCAACTGTGTCAAACCTTTGACTTCACTGAGCGTATCTTCCAGTTTACTGTCCATCTTCTTCAGTCTCGTCAACATGGCATCTTCATGTGCTCCAGGCTTTGTCATTTTGTTTCTTGGATGGATCTATAGCCTAGATTACTTTAAATCTTCAATATACAACCAAATACTCCAATGGATGTACTTGGATTTGGTGATTATGCGAGATGAATTTAAGATTTGGATGTGTATTACTGAATATGTGACCCCTCGAACTAACCTGTCTTTGAGACTACGTACACAACTCGAGTACTTTTCATACGTTCATTCAGTACACTCGAAATAGTTTTGACGTTTTTGAAGCTACCCGTAACTGAGTAGAAATTCACCAAGTTACTTCTGCCTGAATATCAATACTTTGATCAGTTTAGTTTGGCCACCTACATAAAAATCGAATGCATCAGAGATTCAGAGCCCTGGTTAGTCGGGGTACAAATTTGACGTCATTTCTTACCTGTTCAAATGAATAGACCTGACACGCTGCTTAGTCGAGCCATACAATTTCTACAGGCCGAAAATGCCCCCCACCGACGTCTGCATCCATTCAAACTATTCAATTATAATATAGTCATTTTCTTACAACCTGCAATATATCGTCACATAATTTCACACATTACAGGTAGAGAGTAGCACGGATATAAATTAGATAGTTCAATCTCATCTTTGATGCAAATCATAATTGTGGCAAGTGCATTGAAAACAGAGTTTCGAATAGACAAAATCTACCTGAGCACTCCAAAAAAATCGATGTACTTTGTCATTGAGCGCTTCTGGGCCTGAATTTGCACAATGCGCATATTGCACACATAACCAAACTCACATTAATTGCAACCACATAGATTAAAATAGTAAGGCACCAGATGGCAGATACCGCTCTTCAACAGAAGAATAGAAAAACAATTACATTGAAAGCATGATTAAAAGTTAAGAAACGGTAAAATCCATCAGGTTACAGTTCCAGTTTGGGTCCGTCACGAAATCTCTTCAACGAAATCGACTCCATATTGTAGGGTTGGGGTTTCCCAGTTGCCATAGCCACCAGTGTTCGTCCGACAACCGGTGCCGTCTTAAATCCTCTACCTGATGCATAAGGAAAGATCAAATTAGGCTGTTAACAGAGACAAGGATGAATTTAGAAAAAATGGATAAAAGATTTTGGTTGACTTCAGATTGGATTCGGATTCACAATTTTTCTGGGGCAGAACAGTATTTAGACACAAACAGTTGAATGATTTCCAGTTTTGCTACGACTTTAGACTGAATTCCAGTTGGTGCCAATTGTGTACTTGGATTTGGTGATGATGCGGAATGAATTCAAGATTTGGACGTGTATTACTAAGTTATAAGATTAGATAGCCTATATGAGCATTAAATCGATGAAAATATTTGATCCGCAGTAATTTACTCTTCCCTGTTTTCGCAGTATAGCTCCCTTTAGCATTAGCATATACAGCAATTGACGAGAATCATTCATAGAAACAAACAACAACAGTCTGTGACTGTCTGTTATATTATTTTCGATATTTAGTGGTCAATAAGAGCCGCAGGAAGGCTACCTTCGAGCCGCGGTTAGGAATCACTGATATGAGACCAAGATGCTTGCTACTGGAAAATGGAAATACACCACGAAAATAGAAAAACAATTGATGTTGATTTTTCTCAACCCTTTTGCAGGATTGCCAGACAGTGAGTATCTGAGTAAGCCAGAGAAAAATGAATTGTAAGATTTCGGCCAGGTTAGTATCAATTGGACTTACAAATTTTTGAGACAGGATTTGGATTTCGACTTGAAGAAATCATTAATATTTTCAATTTTTATGCTATTTTCGAAAAAAATCTGGGTTTTTACAGCTGTGGACTTGGATTAGGACGTGCTATGACATCAAGATTTGGATCGAAAGTGAGATTGGAATATCAAAATCACGACAGTCTTCGGATTACATAATCTCGGACACCAAGGACTAAAACCATACCGGAAAATCCCGTCCCAATGATGACATTTTTGTGCTTCGGATGAAAATCGATCATGTAATTCTTATCGACCGATTCCTGAAAAATATACGTAACGATCAATCTTTATCGAACAACGCAGGCACCGAATAATGGTACGTGCTGTGCACCTTCCATTCTAGCCAATTGGTGAAGCTATATTGCAAATGAGCAGGGTTGTAATGACTCGAGTCACGATTTTCTGATGACTCGAGTCTTTTTCTCAAAATACGGAAATGACTCGACTTTAGTCAATCTGTGTAATGATTCAACTTGTACTCGAGTCATTGAGCATAACTCGAACAAAGTCATATGACTCGAGACTCAGACGGCCAAGACCGACATTTCATCGTAATTTCGAAGAACAGTAAAGTAACCACACTATTGGGATTTCATCTATTGGTACTGGTACTTGAAAGTGCGCCCAGAAACTGCGAAAGGTGAGGAAAATTAGTGTATTCTAAATGCGAACCATTTGATACCACCAAACAGAGTTATAAAAAGAGGGTTTAACAAGACTTCAACTGGAAACTGAGCCCTATGCTCGCTGGCTCAGCGTCGGACTTGACTCGGTGGTGAATCGAAAAATATAAAAGTGAGATTGACTTGTGACTCGGAGCTTTGTGACTTGGTTACAACCCTGCAAATGAGCTAAGACATATTCGAGATGACATTAGCATTTCGCTACTCAAGTAGAAGTAGAAATAACACCGAAATTTCTACTCGAGTAGAAGTAAAAGTGACTGTTCATAAGTAAGTAAGTAGGTATTCTACGCCTATTTTGACCTGAAAAACTGTAAACTGTCAAGTAGAGGTAAAAGTAGTCTAAAACCATACCTACTTAATAAGTAGTGCGAGCAGGTACCATAATTTTCCATGTATAATCCGCAAAATTTTCACGATTTTTCGCCCTAAAATCGGGGGGTGCGTATTATACATGGGAACAACACGCTTGAAAATAATCTCCCCCGATTAAAAACTTGAAATCACACCTTTCTTCATGTTTGTTTCCAATCGCGCATCATTTTCAGCCATCATGCCCAGTAATTCGTATTATCAGTGTAACGAGCTACCAATTAGCAAAAAGCGTGTTGCCAATTAACGAGAGTCGTCTGCACAGTACGCAATCTCCTGCTGAGTTGGTTTGCCGTTTGCACGCCAGCGAAATTAGGTCATTCATTGATTGCTGAACGCGCATGCGACAATCCTCGCGAATTCATCGACAGGCCATGTGCGCAAAATATAATCGCTCGCGTAATCAGTCGCACCTCCCACAGGCGTGGTGTGCACGACATTGAACCGTTGGCCTGAGCAATCGCATCTGGCCTCGTGCGCAAGATGTCGCGTCGCCGGCCTCGCAGGCTTTGGCTGCTATCTACTATCGTATAGAGGCAATACCGTTACTTGTATAACGATAAGCAATCGCATCTGTAATAGGCCTCGTGCGCAGGACGTCGTGTTGCTGGCCCGAGCTATCGCGTCGCCAGCCTCGCAGGCTTTGGCTGCTATCTACTATCGTTTAGAGACAATGCTGTTAATTGCATAATGATTAGCGATGGTTATGTCATGATTGTGCGACAGTGACATCGCAAAACAGAACAACATCGCGTACTCAAACACAGCTATTCATGTACTGTGAATGTGGGGTGCGTACTATACATGGGTACAGGCTTTTTCCCAGAATTTGCATGCCATTTTAAGGGTGCGTATTATACATGGGGGCGTACTATACTTGGAAAATTACGGTACTATACATGTGTACAGGCTTTTTCCCAGAATTTGCATGCCATTTTAAGGGTGCGTATTATACATGGGGGCGTACTATACTTGGAAAATTGTGGTAGAAGTACTTCGTTACTGACCACCTTTGCAATTCAGTAAGAGGAAGTTTGGTTTCACATTGGAAATAAGAGGTGGGCCCCTAACCACCCCTCCGGCTACGCCACTGGGCGCATTCATTCCCAACGATACTTACTGTAAGCATACAGACTTCAGTGATGGCCGGGTCGGTTGCATCGATATCTGGAAAGTGTTTGACGATTTCCGATTTCAGCCATTCCAACTTGGCCTGCTCAGCCGCCTGATCTTCGGGAGAAACCTTGTCGCGTTGATACGGATCTATGGTAGCCTCGCAATGGTAGCAAATCTGAAAAAAAAATTTAATTATGCCCATACCTACCAAAAGAGCATCACATCTCAAACAGACTTGGGTTGGACAACTAGACAATTCTAGGCGTGTAATTGAACTAATTAGAGCGAAATGCCAACAATCTGATTCTAATCTAATTCGTGATAAGGAGGGCGATTTTTTTTCGACACGTCAAAAAAAGTAGAAATTTGTCAAAATTGGGCAAAAAAATTGTCAAAATTGTTTACAAAGTCGAATTTTTTTTTGCAACCCGCATTTCATTTGTATCGTATATGTTTGCACTGTTGGTGAATTAGCATTTGACATTTTAAAGCGTGTAGCTTACTTTATAGGGCTACCGTTGCAGATGGCCAATTGTCTGCTCATTGTGAATCATCAACGGTCAAATGAAACAAATATGTTGACATGGTGTTATGCTCAACGTACCGCAACATCCTAACTGAAGCAAGACTGCATAGGCATTGGTTTTTATATCAATAAGCACATGATGAAAAATTTTGATGTAGACAACATTGCCAGAATGAAGCAACACGGTCTGTCACCAACAGTGTACGCACAGCTCAAGTGTTGCCAGTCAACAAATGCTACTCTTGTACGTTCTATCTCCATTCTTGGCAAGCTACTTAGTAAGACAGACACTTTCTAGCCGAGAATGTAGGAAAGTATCTTTCGTTTCACTACAACAAATTTGAATTATTTCTACCACACTGCGTGATGTAGGCTAACTACTGGAATTCTTCATAGGTTCGGATTTCGTTAAAATAAAGTTTTTTATGTAAAAACTTGTCAGCTTTGAAGTCAAAAAAGTTTTTTCATGCCAAAGATACATGAGAGCAAAATATTGTTAAAATTTAAATCAAATGCCAAAAGTTTGATTTTTTAGGTCAAAATCTTCCGTTTTTTATGTCAAAAAATCGGCCTAGTGATAAGTTGCTAGGCTCAAATTTTAATCCTAATCTAATTTCATAATATTTTGAAAATGCTACGGGAGAGCAGTTCACTGTGGAGTGCAAAACGAGCCACGCTTGTTGTTTGTGGTATTCGTCGCCTACCATGGTCATTTACAACAGGCCGATATTCTTTATTTTTGATTCCGTATCTGCCCACTTGTAGCACGGCCCACTTCTAGGCTTTTTGTAAGACACCGCTTACGCGGATGAGATGGTGAGGAGGAGCCTAGATAAACCTCCAACACTTGGGTAGGAATTTTGGAGTCGACCGCAGTCAGACTCGAACCCACAACCCATTGGTGTTGCAGCTGTGGATTATACCACTACGCCATCTCGCCACATACCAGTCACGCTTGGTGAACAGACATTTTCCATTCTCAAACTCTGATCTCTGATTGGATACAAACTGAAGATGCTCTCGGTTCTACTTCTTTCCAAATTCAGAATTTTATTCAATTTCGAAGTATTTGCGAATTCAATCATTCCAATTCTAATAAAATTTGCAGAAAACTGTGTAGCTATTATTATAAAATTATAAAATATCTGACCACTCACCTTCATGAGACCCGGGTATTCGAATGACGGCAACGTGTAGAGGTACGTTTTCCCGACAGGGTGTAAAAAACTCGACGGAAAGCCTTCACGCAAATTGTACTTGTGGCCAGTCTTATCAGTCCAGTAGTAAGCCAGGGCTCTCACCGGCTGTAGTAGAAAAAACAACCGGGCGTCAAGAAAACATTGCGCCTACGGACACGCGTGTTTGCTGACTCATATCAGAGTTTGAAATATGATCCTGACAAAAACAGATTACAGGCTGCTCCGAAGTGGTCAGTACTGAAGTACTTCTACTTTTTAGGAATGCACTACCTAATCAAGATATTATGTTTTTGAACTACTCCCACATCTACAGTTTGTTAGATAGAGCTACTTCCCTTTCACACTCGTGGATAAAAAGCAGTTTGGGATGAGTTTCCATCGCTGTTACCAGTGAAACTATCATATCAACAGGGTTGTAACCAAGTCACAAGGTTCCGAGTCACAAGTCAATTTGACTTCTATAGTTACTACTCGAGTCATGTTCAATTCACCATCAAGTCAAGTCCTAGTCCAAGTCATAGAGTTTACTGTTCAATATTGAGTTCAAGCCGGGTTCAAGTCACTCCTGTAAAACTCTCGGGTGGGATCGAAGGCCTCGGATTCATAATGTACTCATTTTTCTCGCTCTAAACATGTGTTATTAAACAGATAAAGACAGTTTACGAGTGAACCTCATGACATCACATGACGTCATATTTCTAGTTCCAACCCTACATTGCAGTGAAGTGATAGCCTAAATTAATGTACATGATAGCTAGTGACGACTCGGACCACATAATGCCACAATGCTGAAGTACATATTGACGTTTTAAATGTCACCAAATGTATCAACTGGGGCAATCAAATGATATAATAATACCATAAAATCAATATCTTCCGTCGCTTTGCCAACAATTTCGACGAAGACTTGCAAGGGAATATAAACTTACGCCTTAACGGTCTAGGCCAGACCGGACAATGTATTCGGCATCTGAGTATTGCTACGTTGATATTGAGGAGAGTGTAAAACGAGTTTCTATACTTGCTACCGATATAACCCCATTAACAAGTTATACAGCAGTAGCCAACAGCCCAATCGCACGGATTTGGTTTTTATGATACAATAAACATATGAAATCAAGATTGATCTCGTACGCCTGCTAGATTTTTTACATCAGACGATATCAATTTCATTGATTGGTTGAATAAGCACCATTCGCAGACTACCAACATGCATTGTATTTCGCTCTTGATGTTGTGTGATTACGGGTCTAGCTCTCAGCAAAGAGTCACTAAACATTCACAAACGGAAAGCTGGATATTTCAAGCAAACTTTTGTAACAAAGCAAGTATAATAATTGAGATTGTCAATGTCGATGCTTGTTTTGCATTGATTTTTTTTTAATGGTGCCAGCGCCATGCACAGATTGGTGCGAAATTGAAATGTAAAGAATTTCAACCAAGGATGTTATAATGACGTGAAAATGGTGATCTATGAAAAAGGTTCACAGCGCAGAACCTTCTAAGGTTCGTTTGTGAACGAGAACCTCTAAATTTCTGGGTTCACACACAGAACGCGAACGTGAACCTCACATCCAAACCATCCCTAGTAGTATGATTGGTTGGTATAGCGGTAGATTTTTGTTTTTACGACTCAGGGAGAATGTGGGGTTCCCCGAAGGCTTGAAGACTAGCGTAAGTGTTCCATGGGTTAGTAAAGGTTAATAACCACTGAACTAGTGCATCCGGTCCTGCTTGAACTTGTAGTTGGTAAAACACAAGTTTTTGGCATTTTCACCAAGAAGTGATACATTGGACGGGAAGTTGGATTAGTTAGTCCATAAGGATCATAATCGCTGCAGTATGAAATATGTATTTTTGATCGCAAATGTATTAAACAAAACCGTGTCAGTATCTCTGTCTCAATCTGCCGCCATCGACGCTAGAGAAAAAGATTACATTCTCGGCAGTAGCACGTTTCAAAGCGTCAGAAGTTTTAAACCAGTTGCCCCCTTCCCACAAAGTCAGCCGAGACAGTCATCGAATACTTACTTCAACAGGTAGCTTGAGATTTAGGCTTGAAAGCAGATGATTGATGTAAGGCCCGCAGGTGAGAATCAGCGACTTGCAAGTGTAGACTTTGTTCTTAGTAATCACCTCCACTTTCGAGTCATTGACCACCCGAATTCCAGTCACTGGCGTGCAGTCACAGATTTTTCCTCCTTGCTTTCTATACAATTCCTGGTAAAACACGGTAAATCTGTTTTATTTACAAAGTATATACGTTTGTTTAATTTATTCTGAGATCGCGCCTATACCCATGGTTCATAATATAATATGAATCATTGGCCAGCATCTCATATTTGACTCTTATGTAAATCAGATGCGGTGTGCAGCCTTCTTGACAAGCGAGCCGCACATAGATAGCGCATTCAAGCCGAAGGCTAGGGTTCTTCAAAACTAACGTTTTATTTCAAATTTCATTTGCTCGATGATTAAATTGTTAGATTGCCTAAAAAATCGCTACACAACAAATTTGGATCAATTCCGACCCAGTAGAAGCGGTGCAATCCCAATTTGAAATTTTGACCATGTATTTAATCAATAGTCTTTACGGTGGCAAATTTCGTCACGACTGAACACCGTGTTACAGGTGTGCCTGAGTTAGATGTCATAGTTTGGATGAAGACATTGCTAATTATTAAAAAATAACTATTACACTGATTAGCTGGAAAGTATAGTCAACAACATTGAAATAGCGCCGTGAAAACGGTGATATAATTTACAAATAAACTACTTTTAAGACTGAAATTGAGGACAATGAAAAGAAACTAAATGGTGAAATACAGGAAAATATACTGCCCATGTCAATATCAGAAATTATCTCTTGGTGCTTCAATGTAGCATTCATGAAATCAGAGCGAATCACCTTGTGAATGCTTTCTTCACAATGTATTTTTATATTTGCTTTTCAGATCTTCTGCAGGAGAACGTCTATATTCATCATATTATTCATTATATTCATTTCCGACTGTAGGCCAACACTCTGGTGAAGAATCGTTCAAGGTGATGAGACTTATCTATAAGAACGGACATCGCACAAGAACCATCAATTTGCAGAGGCAGTTTTAGGCTCTTGAATACATTTTGTCAATAATTTTCATGTGCAAAGTCAGCATATCAATATTTTAGCGGTTTCAGTATGCCTTAATTAAGTTGAGTTGAATGTTTGTGAACTACTATGGTCCACATTAATCAATCCAATGTACTGGAGATCCTCTTACTTCGAACAATTGTAGGAGCGATAATGTCTTTGGAAAAGTCGATAAATGTCTACCAGGATTATTGCTATTTATAAAGATACTGATTCATAGGGCTCTACCGGGAATGATATCGGAATTTTACACAATACTATCCTTCCTCCAAACCCCCCTTACCAGGCACATAATACTAACCTGTAAAGCAAGGAGGCAGCTCTCAGGCTTCAGTAACCCAGCCTCTTTATCGAGTACTCCCCTAAACTCACGATTGCTCGAGAAGCCAGGGAATCTCGTCGACAATTCTTCCCCTCCAATCACTTCGTGCTGGATTTTCAGGCTCTTCAAATTCGCAACGCTGGTATCAACGTCACCGCCTCTTTCTTCGATATTGTAAAGCGAGAACACACCCATAGGTCTGACGCATGAAATGATTGGAAATAAGTGTGCATTCAAACAATGAACGATGAGAGAATGGGTGCCGTGTCTTCACTGACAAATCCATCACATATTAGAATGCGATATTTAGGAATGCAATTTCGCACAAGTTGCATTGTGTCATTCACTGGACTTTTGAGCCATTAACGAACATATTGGTCAATGGTCATATACATATTTATTTCATCATAGTAACCATGAGTACAACAAAAAATGTGACATAAGAAAACACGGGATGGAGTCTGAAAGATAAATGAGATTTACAAATTAGCCAGTCACTTTAGCGTACATTTATTTAAGGTAATTCTTTTAAAAACAGGCAAAGAAAGCGAGTGGTCTGAAATAAAGATGTGAAGCCATTAACGGCACCGGGCTTGTGTTGATATCGCCAATAGGCAAAATGACCATGTGAAAAAATTCGTGAAATATTGTTGGCGTACGCTGGTGTCAATTTATGAGCAGCAGATTTTTTCCTAGAATATCAGCTTCCATGAGGAGGCTTGCGGAGTTCTCAAGCAGTCAACGCCAGAAAAATTCAAAGTTTCATAGCAGTTTTTTTTTATGGTTAACTACGCGGAAAAAGGAATGCTTTGTTACTGACCTCTAGGATTATTAAAAAATAACCTTTTTTCCGGATCCCGGGGATTCACTAATTTAATTGTTAGGTTACCTAAAAAATGCCGCACATCAAATTTGGCTCAAATCCAGCCAGTAGTAGTCAACGCATAGCCAATTCGATTTTTTATATAAAATTTTTCTACTGCCAATCCCATGAAATTGTTGAATTGTCTACAAATACGAAGCAAAACAAATTTGACGCAATCCAAACCCATAGAAGAGAAGTTGTTTCAGTTTTTCATTCATAATTCTGGGGTTTCCCACCGTGAATGCGATTTTTGTGAATCCAAAACTTTCGACTGCAATAACTTTGCTTCTGTCAGTTGGAAGTGAGCAAAAATTGTTAAGTATCGTTCTTTTGCGCAACGTAACAATATTATGGGGTTGACAGTAAAATTTGAAACAGAAATTTCATTTTTATATTATGAATTCAAAAACTTAAATTGTGTCTGCGTCGGCTTCTACCAGTTAGAATTAGGAATTCAGAATTTTTTTTTACGCGACCCAACAATTTAATCAGTGAATCCCCGGAATCTGGAAATAAAAGTGTTTTTTGAGCAACCCTACTGACCACGTCTGCATACGAGTTAACATACACGAGTAACTCTCTTCCGCTCAGTTCCTGCAATTTCCTCCATCTCTCATGACATTCCGGCATGATATCGGCGTACACTTTTTTCACCAGAGATGTCCGGGTGAGTCTCGATTGCCCATGAGAGCTACCCCTCGTGTGAGGCAGCGGGAACTTTAAAAATACATCAATCGTCAGAAATAGGCCTATTACCAGATTAATGCCGTGCGTCGTGATAGGCCTATTTCAGATAGTAGTCGCAATCTATCATCAGTTGTGTCTAAATAGTGACTTGATGTGACATATACGGAATAAGTATGATTACTCAGGCAAGTTTTCGTTGCAGTCAAATCCGTGGAAAGTTATTTTTCACTAAAATTGCACTGAAAAGTTGCATTTACGGACAAGTTCCTTGGAATTATGAGGGTATGAGATACTAGGATCCATACGTATGCAAGGAGCATTAGCAAAACTCAGGGTTGGCGACTTCAACAAAATCAATAGCCTGAAGAAATTGGGCCAGTGAAAATATAATTTTCGGTGGTCTAGCCTGAATGTGCGTCAAATCAGAAAGGAACTCAAATTTAAACAACGGCGATATAATCAAGCGATCCATTCCAATATAGTGCCAAATATTTTCAGTAAAAATTTAGTTGCACGAAGAATCGAAAAATAAACTTTTTATAAAAAATCGAAAAATTTGCAAAAAGTTTCATGATAAATAGAGAAAATTTGCAAAAAGCTGCAATATAAGAATCCTCCGAACAGCTTAAAACACCATACTACATAGCTTTGAGTATTAAGGAAGCTGCCAGAAGCTGTAAAAACAAAGTTGCAAAAACTTGGGCACTTCGTTATTCCACACATATCCAAAAGTGAACACCATGAAACCAATAAATGTTTTCCATGGACATGTGAAAATTTAAAAACGTCTAAATAATTTGTTTTTAGCGTTGGGATCAGGGCTGAGGGAATATTAGGATAGGGGTGGGAGATATAAGGGTTGGGGAAGGGGGTATTAGGGTGGGTAAGGGTCAAGGTTGGGGTTAGGATATCCTAAGATTAGGGTTGGGGATATTACGCACGGGAGATATTAGGGTAGGGGAAGGGGTTATTAGGGTTAGGGTTAGGATACGGTATCCTAAGATTATAGGGTTGGGGAGGGGTATTAGGGTCAAGGTTGGGGTTAGGATATCCTAAGATTATGGTCTAGAGATATTAGGGATGGGGGAGGGGGATGTTAGGGTGGGTTAGGGTCAAGGTTGGGGTTAGGATATCATAAGATTAGGGTTGGGGGTGAGGAATACAATACTCCCAACTCTAATCTTGAGATACCCTGACCCCAAATTTAACCCTAATCTTGGGATATCCTACCCCAACCTTCACTCTAATATCCCTTTACCCCAACCCGACCCTAATATTGCCTTCCCCAACCCCAATCTCACGATACGTCCCACCCTAAACTTAGTATGGGCAATTCCCTGCACAGACAACCGATGTCCCCACCACTACCTCTTCAAATCTCCTGAAATTTGGTACACGCACAGATGAGCTAATTCCAAACAGGATGAACTTTATTTCATGAAAATTGGACTTTGGGGTCAAAAGTTACGTCACTTTGAAAATTGACAATTTTCTGCTCATTTCGGGTCTGCACTTTCAGGTTTTATCAATGCAATATTCAAGAAGGTGTAGCTAGATGTTAGACGACAGTTGAGACACGGCATTTGGATTTATTGGAAGCTTGTCTGATCGTCTATATTTTCAAGTGAAATTTAATGCCCTGTAGGTTAGGGTCAAAGGTTAAATTGAGGGGGAATTTGGTCAATGGTCTAAAATCAGTCAGGCGTTACACGATTTAGACTGCGGATTGCTCAAAAACATATTAAAATATTTTGGAAAATAGAATCTTAAATGAAAGTTTGCTTCAAGGAGACTTCGTTCATAGCTGTTTGATTTTGGTTTTTAGACCGTAAAGTGATGAAATTGCAGTTTCAAGAGCACACTTCATTTGCACATGGAAATGCAGTAGTAGTAGGGTGTGTTCGGACATCTATTCTGGGGTGCGTGTGGACATCATGTCTGGGGTGTGTTCGGACATCATGTCTTGGGTCTGTTAGGACTCTGTTGCCATTCGAACATCGTGTCTGGGGTGAGTTCGGACTGTTTTGTCCCTCGGACATCGTGTATAAGGGGGGTGTTCAGACACCATGCCTGGCGTGTGTTAGGACTGTGCTGTCACTCTGACATAGTATCTGGGATATGTTTGTGTTGCGTCAGACATGACTCAGACCTGATATCTGCGAACTAATTTTATCCGGACATGCTCCGGAGCTGATACCTGCCCACTAAATACCCCCATGCATGGCACGAACCGGATATATGCGCGCTTAATGGACACAGATATGCGTCAGACGTGATACCCGCGTCCTAAATGACGCGTTTTTGCTGATATCTGCGATAGCTGGCTATATCCACAGTAGTGGTAGCTGAGTATATCCACATTCACAGTAGAGATAGCTGAGTACATCCAAAGCTATAACTACTGTGGTTATACTCAGCTATCACTGCTGTAGATATACCCATACCCAGCTATCGCAGATATCAGCAAAAACCGCAAATATAGAGGTCATATATAGGCCAAATGTCGTTTAGGACGTGGGTATCACGTCTGACGCATGTACGTGTCCATTAAACCCGCATATATCAGGTCCGGACTATGCCTGGGGGTATTTGGTGCGCAGGTATCAGCTACGACACATGTCCAGATTAAAATAGTGGGCAGATATCAGGTCTGAGGCATGTTTGGCGTATCACAAACATATCCCAGACACGATGTCGGAGTAGCAAACACAGTCCGGACACACCCCAGGCATGATGTCCAAACACCTTCCAGACTGAATGTCCGAATGACAACACAGTCCGAGCTCACCCCAGATACGATGTCCGCGTTGCAAAACAGTCAGAACACACCCGAGACATAATATCTCGGGTGAGCTCGGACTGTGTTGTCATTCGGACATTCAGTCTGGAAGGTGTTTGGACATCATGCCTGGGGTGTGTCCGGACTGTGTTTGCTACTCCGACATCGTGTCTGGGATATGTTTGTGATACGCCAAACATGCCTCAGACCTGATATCTGCCCACTATTTTAATCTGGACATGTGTCGTAGCTGATACCTGCGCACCAAATACCCCCAGGCATAGTCCGGACCTGATATATACGGGTTTAATGGACACGTACATGCGTCAGACGTGATACCCACGTCCTAAACGACATTTGGCCTATATATGACCTCTATATTTGCGGTTTTTGCTGATATCTGCGATAGCTGGGTATGGGTATATCTACAGCAGTGATAGCTGAGTATAACCACAGTAGTTATAGCTTTGGATGTACTCAGCTATCTCTACTGTGAATGTGGATATACTCAGCTACCACTACTGTGGATATAGCCAGCTATCGCAGATATCAGCAAAAACGCGTCATTTAGGACGCGGGTATCACGTCTGACGCATATCTGTGCCCATTAAGCGCGCATATATCCGGTTCGGACCATGCATGGCGGTATTTAGTGGGCAGGCATCAGCTCCGGAGCATGTCCGGATAAAATTAGTTCGCAGATATCAGGTCTGAGTCATGTCTGACGCAACACAAACATATCCCAGATACTATGTCAGAGTGACAGCACAGTCCTAACACACGCCAGGCATGGTGTCTGAACACCCCCCTCATACACGATGTCCGAGGGACAAAACAGTCCGAACTCACCCCAGACACGATGTTCGAATGGCAACAGAGTCCTAACAGACCCAAGACATGATGTCCGAACACACCCCAGACATGATGTCCACACGCACCCCAGAATAGATGTCCGAACACACCCTACTACTACTGCATTTCCATGTGCAAATGAAGTGTGCTCTTGAAACTGCAATTTCATCACTTTACGGTCTAAAAACCAAAATCAAACAGCTATGAACGAAGTCTCCTTGAAGCAAACTTTCATTTAAGATTCTATTTTCCAAAATATTTTAATATGTTTTTGAGCAATCCGCAGTCTAAATCGTGTAACGCCTGACTGATTTTAGACCATTGACCAAATTCCCCCTCAATTTAACCTTTGACCCTAACCTACAGGGCATTAAATTTCACTTGAAAATATAGACGATCAGACAAGCTTCCAATAAATCCAAATGCCGTGTCTCAACTGTCGTCTAACATCTAGCTACACCTTCTTGAATATTGCATTGATAAAACCTGAAAGTGCAGACCCGAAATGAGCAGAAAATTGTCAATTTTCAAAGTGACGTAACTTTTGACCCCAAAGTCCAATTTTCATGAAATAAAGTTCATCCTGTTTGGAATTAGCTCATCTGTGCGTGTACCAAATTTCAAAAGATTTGAAGAGGTAGTGGTGGGAACATCGGTAGTCTGTGCAGGGAATTGCCATATATCTTACCCCATCCTTGATCCTAACCCACCCTAATACCCCCGTCCCACAACCCTAATCTTAGGATATCCTAACCCCAACCTTGACCCAAACCTCCCCCCCCCCCCCAATAACCCCTTCCCAACCCTAATATCTCCCGAGCGTAATATCTCCAACCCTAATTTTAGGATATCCTAACCCAAACCTTGACCCTAACAACCCATCCAACGCGAAAAACAATTTATTTTGACGTTTATAAATTTTCACATGTTCATGGGAAACATTTATCGGCGCCATGGGGATCATTTTTTCGATGTGTGGGGAATAACGAAGAAGTGCCAAAACTTGCCCTAATGATTACATTTCTGTGTAGAAAGGGCGCATGTCTCAACTTGGATAGGGCCCTTGGATATATGCATTCTCCATCACCCTGTGCTTAAAAAGTGGACCACATATTTCATCACCCTGTGCTTAAAAAGTGGACCACATATTTTCAAGACAATTTATTGAAACCACCTACCGGTAGTATCAAACACAAAATTGTTCTCACCTGATCGAATACAATTGATTTGATCCCTTGGGAGGCCAAATGATATCCAGACCATAGTCCATTGACCCCAGCACCTACAACTATCACCTCGGCATCCATAGTTGATTATCACTACACTACAAAAAAAATTAGACAATTTTGGTCTCAATGTCTCAAACCATTTTTTACAAAAAAAAAGTCTTAAAGACCAATTAGTCTTACCAAGTACATTCTGTCTCAAATCGATTTTTTACAAAAAAAAAGTCTTAAAGACCGATTAGTCTTACCAAGTACTTTATGTCTCAAAAGTAAGACACAAATTGATCGAAAATAGTAACAGTGCCTTGGGGGCATCCGTTTCAATGATCGGGTCTGAGCGAAGGGGGAGGTTGAGAGAGACCAGAATTTGCAGCATTGAGATGATACTGTACTAAGGAGTTTACAAGAAATTCACTAGATATAGTTATCAAGGTACATGCCACTTACTACTCACATGTACTATTCAGATCAATATATATATGGTTGGCTGAGTCGAAAATAGCATTTATGGTGAGTGGGTAAAATGAGACCAAAAATACTGCACAATTCGTCTTAAAAACAAGACCAAAAATACTGACACATCAAAAACTGTCTCAAAAAGCCAGTTATGTCTTATGCTCTTGGCTCATGTCAACTTTCCGGTCTCATTTTTAAGACCACAAATCATGTCGTTTCTTGATTAGCGAAATTTGTCTTAAAAACAAGACCAAAAATACTGACACATCGGAAATTGTCTCATTAAGCTAGTTATGTCTTAGAGCTCCTGAACTATGTCAACTTTCCGGTCTCATTTTTAAGACCACAAATCATGTCGTTTCTTGATTAGTGAAATTTGTCTTAAAAACAAGACCAAAAATACTGACACATCGGAAATTGTCTCATTAAGCTAGTTATGTCTTAGAGCTCCTGACCCATGTCAACTTTCCGGTCTCATTTTTAAGACCACAAATCATGTTGTTCTTGATTAGCGAAATTTGTCTTAAAAACAAGACCAAAAATACTGACACATCAAAAACTGTCTTAATAAGCACAATATGTCTTATGAGATGCCTTTTATTGGTCTCATTTTTGAGACCAAATAATTGTGACAATTATATATGGTCTTAAATAGCTGAATCAGTCTCAATTTTGAGACCCCAATTCATCAGTGAGACGGAAATTGCTGAAAATGAGACCAAATCATACTCATTTCTTGAATTTGAGACCAAATTTGTCTAATTTTTTTTTGTAGTGTAGCCTACTCGCTATACAGCATCTATAGGCTATACTACTGGATATAAGAGATATTATTCCATGCTGTTTTGCTGATCAGTAGCACATTAAGAAAGGAAAGCTGCGATTAGGTGGGGAGCCCTGAATAATTTCACCAATCACAATCATTACGTATCTGAACGAGCGTTACGCAGTACCCACGGCAGAACCTCTATTAGACTTTCAAAACCGTGCATCACGCTATGCTGTGTCAAAGATTCTGCAAACACTCAAAGGTAATCAACCGTTCGTTTGAATGGGCCAAGGGCCAAGTGTCAAGTTACTCTTATGTAATATTACGGATCATAGGGGCTCTATTTTAGGGTTACCCTCTCTTTTAGGAACATTTCAATTTGCCAAAAATGGAACAGGCAAAAATACAATGATTTGATAGGATAAGCTGAAGTAGCCCATCTATTATACGACAATAAGTTATTTAGTAACGTAGTAATCTATCGCAAATTTCTCCATCGTAGATAAAGGCAAACAGATTTATTTACCTTACGAGATAAATGATGTAGAATCTGCTTTTAGTAACCTTTTCATTGCACATAGGCTACGAGTTTATATATGTAGTACTGTTTGTTATGCAAGCTTTCAAATCTTTTGTAATTCATTCCTTGCCAAAAATTAACCAATATAACCTCAGAAATTACAGAAGCAATGAACTCGATATTACTATAGACAGTAAACATTCTATAATATTACTAAATTCCTATGGTGCATATGCATCGCCGTTCTAGTTGATAAGCAGTAAGCACCACCTATGTTGAGACAATAAGTCAATAACACTATCCGTAAGGACCGTAAGTAAGCGGTGCACTTGTTATTCAACGATAAAAAAAATAGAAACTGTACGCAATGAGCCCACATTTCCGCGAAAAGTAGTCATTTAAGCAATTATAATTGCAGCAGAGTTGAGGAATAGCAAAGAGAAGAGCATCATTGCACAGTTATCGATTCTAACATCGCTCGCTATACACCTGCAATATAGCTCTCAAGCTCTGTAAAGCAATAGTTCCTAAATTTGTTCAGCTTTTGGCACATGGGAAAATCACAACACGCTTGCGGCACACTTACAAGAGTTTAAGATTTACGGGATATTTCCCTTCGTTTCTTTCTTCGCTATTTAATCGATCATGCACAAACATTCATGTTCTTTAGGTTTCAAACCTACGTGACAGCCAGTGACGTGCGGTCCAGAGGCAGGTGAGGCCCTGCCTCACTTGTCGTCAGGGCGAATAAGTGAAAATTGTGAAAACCCTCCATGAGTCGATGATTATTTATATTTTACATCGATGTTCATAAATAACTAAATTTGAACATTTTTTCACACAAGTTCATCAATTTTCATGATTATTATTCAAAAATACAGCGCAAAAGGAGAATTGCGGCACAGGTGAGGCAGGGCGGGTCGTGCCTCACCTGCGACAATGCAATTCATCATAAATAGCTCGGAATTCGTAACAACTGGTATCAATCAAATGCTATCGTCACACTGATTCCGAAAATCCAAATATTAACAGTGTCAGACCACCAGAACCCCCTCAAAATCGCCAAGAAAGGTGACATTCGGCTTTATTACTAACAATGCCATCGCAGAGAAACAATAGCCAGGTGAGGCACAAACGAATTTGCCTCATGCACTATTCGCTAACAATTGGACAATCGCAGCACAGTGAAACGCGCTATCGATTTCGAAATACAACAGTGTTGACTGTCTTGTAGGAATTATATAGTAGCGACGGCCAATACGTAATGCGGAGCAAATACATTCCCTTACTTGTGTAGCTGTTATTTATTTTCCGTTAAATTGTCGTATGTGATATAGCTACTTGCATAGGCTGCATTGTCTTTGCTTTATGCTTCGAATAATTTATGCCGGTACTTGAAGAGATATTAATTATTATCCGTCTAAACTTGCCCATTTAGCACACATAGCGACCATCAGTCCTACATATTTTGTAAAATGTGGAATTGCAACGGCTATCAGTGTGCAAAGAAAATGCTCTCTATACCCGCTGCTGCTGTTATTCACATTTTGGATCTCTTTATTAGGTAGGCTACTTTACGTGCGTGTTTGTTTGTGTGTGGGGGGGGGGGTCCGTGCCTCACCAGCCATGAACCTCACCGCACGTCACTGGTGACAGCGCATTTCGCCCCGCAGAGCGATCAAATTTCACGGACGAGCGAGATCGCCGAAAATTACTTTTTCCCCGTACACACACTGTACAGTGTACACAGCAAGAAAATAACACAATGCAGACTTGGTACGTGAAAAAGTCAAACACCATAACCCAAACATCCTAGGCTGCAAACTTCGCCGAAGGCATTGCAGCAAAACTCAGCCAGAAAAAGTTCATGCATGCGCTATCGAATTTTTACATTCGATACATGCACTCATTGCACTGTCGTGCTTGACTGGGGTTGTTGAACTTTTAGCTTGCATAGATAACATTGAATTGAAGCTATTCCATCACATATAGCTCTATGTTAAGCAAACCAAAGACAGAACCATTACAGAAATAGTTTTATAGCATGTTTTATGAATCACTCCATTACATTTTGCCCAATATATACTCGATAAAAGTTGCCCTAAAAAGTTACATGAAAATATAGAAAAAGTTGCGAAATGTTGCTCTGTGACATACAGTGCCAAACAGCTTAAAACTTCATGCTACATATATATTTTGAGTAGCCTATCTAGGAAGCTCCCAGAAGCTGTAAAAAAAGTTGCCAACACTTGCCCTAGTGATTAAATTGTTCGCCGTCGCCGAAGACTGCTAATACACCAATCAAAAAAGATGCGTATATCCGCTTGTTCTCGAGACTATCTCTGATTGAAATCTCCTGATTGTCGCCTGCGGCCCGGTCGATATATGTCTAAAAGAAAGCAAGGTTGCGTCGGTGCCTTGAAAGTACTATCAATACCTTTGTCGGAAGCAGACTTGTACAAATTAGTGTACAAACTACTGGATTTTCAAAAAGCGTAACTAGAACTAGAACTAGAACTACAGTAGCCTACTAACTTTTTAAAATCCGCAACCACAACTAGAACTAGAACTACTCAATTTTCAAGATACGCAACTACAACTACAACTAACGACCTTTAAAAATACGCAACTAATATAAAACACAATGTAGCCTAACTATCAGCAGCAGTGGTTCATGACCGGTGTTTCTGGGCGCACAATGTAAGAAATCTATTAACTGTGCAGTCAGATGTGTATAGGTTATGGTAGATTTTTGTTTTT
Organism: Botryllus schlosseri; assembly: GCF_051294905.1. Classification (NCBI taxonomy): domain Eukaryota; kingdom Metazoa; phylum Chordata; class Ascidiacea; order Stolidobranchia; family Styelidae; genus Botryllus; species Botryllus schlosseri. The sequence continues at coordinate 21,931,598 of NC_137238.1, forward strand.
GTGACCCATGAAAATTAGGGGTTCCCCGAAGTCTTGCAGATTAGCCTATCGGGCACATCCGGGCATTTGACAGCCCGCGTGCCAAATCCAGACCACGAAAAGTTGCTAGGAATTTTGCTCTATACAATTGAAATGTGTAGGCCTACTAAAACCATGGGCTGTATAAATGGAAATGCGTTTACTTTGATGGCTGTTTAGTGTTTAGTGTTTATTTTTGCATCGTGGTTACGTAGCCTATACGTTCGTCGTATGCGTAGGCCTAATCTATATTTTAGAAAGAAGGTATAAGATAGATTAATTTAGGAATTATGAAATAAACACGCATGCAGTCACTCGGCTGAGGCTGCGAGAAGGCGAATTTCGGAAAACCTGCCTGCGAAACTACCAACACAACCAGGCTATATCACCAAGTTACACACCGCTCGGGATGTTGACCAAGTTGTACCCGATACATTTTGGTGTCTTAATATAAAATAATATAGTGCAATCTTTTGACTTAGCCCGCCAACCAAACTTGTACAAACTACTGAATTTTCAAAAAGCGCAACTAGAACTATAACTAGAACTATTCAATTTTTAAGACTCGCAACTATAACTAGAACTAGAACTACTCAATTTTCAAAACTCGCAACTAGAACTATAACTAGAACTAATGAAATTTAATTATCGGCAACTAACTAACTAAAACACAACTAACTAAATTTAATTCACAATAAAGTCATTCATTTTTATTTTATTCGAATTCGGCGTTCCAGCCTTCCACACGAACGTCGGTACAACGAAATTACTGAAAAATCAGACAGACAGAACTATCTGTAATCAGTACAGGATAAACTAAACCATTTTCTGCAGCTGTTGCTGATTGCAGCGAATCAACAGCGAAAATGTTTTTTCGTTGAGTTTTGCCCTCTTTGGGGAATACAAAATCCCAGCATCCGAGAAAGCCCTCTTAGTTCCGAGTAGGGTTGGGCAAAATCGAGTACCTGAGTGATTCGATTCTGAATCACGTATTACGCTTCGAGTCGAGTCGAGTATTCGAGTATCACTCATTATGATGTCACAACGGAATGCGATATGGCAATGTTCGAATATGTGCCTTTTATGCCACCACAAAGAACATAATGCCTGTTATCCGTTACAAAGGTACTTTGGTATTTTTTCGACCATACCGATTTCCTTGCACATCTTGACAATGTTGTGGGATAGCGTAATGGTTATGCGTCCGGCTTCTCGAGCGGTAGGTCGTGGGTTCTATCCCCGGTCGGGTCATACCAAAGACTCGAAAATTGGTACCCGCAGCTATCCTGCTAGGCGCTCAGCAATCACGGATAGCATGGAGGAGAAAAAAAACGGGGGCGCAGACTAGATGACCTCATTGGGCCGTATCGCAACTCCGTCGTCAAAGCATCTCGATGGTGCAGGCGAAAAAGAATATCATCTCTCTCTCTCTCTCTCTCTTGTGGGATGATCATGACTTCGGAAATGTGTTATTTCCAGTAACGTTCGTAGCTTTGTACTATGTCTCGTATGCTGCGACACAGTCGATCAAGGTTTCAAGGCTTCCTCTGTGGAAAATAGTATCAAAACTATAATTCTTGTTGGTAAATTAACTTGAAGTGGCGAGGAGCGTATAATTTCAGTACTCGGAAAAATCGCCGTTTACTACTCGACTCGAATCATCGAAATTAATACTCGATTCTGATTCGAGTACTCGATTCATTGTGCCCAGCCCTATAGTTCCGAGATAATACTCGCCAGCGCACAGCAGGAGATCACTAGTTCACATTCCAATTAGTAAACAACCTCAGCGGGAGATCTCGTGTCCCTGCGCACTGTCGATTGTTGTAACTGAGCCGAGTTATCAGTGAACTCGGCATAATCAATGTATTACCTATATATTATCAATGTATTAACTAACCCTCAGTAACCTCACTTGTCACGCGAGGAGAGTTCTCATCACGCAGGACACACGAGTGTTTCTAGTTGTTCAGCAACTAATATTTTTTTGAAATGCGCAACTAAAACTAGAACTAGAACTACTGAATTTTCAAAATCTGCAACTACAACTAGAACTAGAACTACGAAATTTTCAAAATCCGCAACTAGAACTAGAACTAGAACTACGCAATTTTCAAAATCCGCAACTAGAATTAGAACTAGAACTACTCAAAAAACTGTTAGTTATAGTTGACAGTCAACTAACTAAATGTTTAGTTTGTACAAGTCTGCCGCCAACGTATTTCCTGCTTCTCATTCTCAGACAAATGAATTCCCACCTCTGGTGAAGGGGTTCCCAAGTCATTAAATGTTACTATAACCGCACTGAACTGGATGTCATTCTTCCAGGCAACACATTAATATTATTTTATCGGAAATATCAGACATATAATCGACATTTCGAAATGACGGGGTTTCGAGTATGAAATGGGAGAGATTTCGACCCAAAAAACCCACCCGCTGGCTACGTCACTGTTAGTATAGTGATGGCTCCGAGCTAGCAATGGCTTTACACACATCATTCAACACACAACACCATTATCTCGATTCACACAAAATGACGAAACTTACTGTCTAGTTGTTCGCAAACTATTATTTTTGTAATGCGCAACATCAGAGTGGCTTTATTTTCGGTGGTTGGTAGGCGTGATAAACCGCCGTTTTCTACGCTATTCTGTTCCATTTTTCTCATCTATTCCTTTAAGAAATATGAAACTGCTTTCAAGTGTGTTGCCGCTCATAGGTAACGTCCTTGATCGCACGAGGTTCCCTTCGTTCAAGGCATCTAACTCCTTATGGTACAATAAACGCTAAAAAATGACGCTGTTGAATTTGCTATTGTGGCTCCACAACTTACACCTCCATATGTAACATATGTGTTAGCTCAGCTTGGTACCTTTCAGACATTTATCCTCGTTTTTGCGGGTATTCAGCGTTAAACAGCCGTAAAAGTTTGCGTATGGGTGAGAGCTAGACATTAATTAGAATGAAATGTTGGCATTCTAATTCTAATCTAATTTGGTCAATGTTTCTTTGCTCTAGTTCTAATTCTAATCTATTTTTGATATGTTTCTAATTGTAATTCTAATCCAATTTCTGGTTTTCCTGTAAATGCTATAGGAGAACTGTATAGTGCTAAACGAATCAAGTTTGCTGAACAAAAATTTCCCATTCTCTTATGCTTATGAGAATGAACATATTGTAACGCCCTATGGTGATCACATTGTGTTGTCATTGAGCTGTTTCTAGAATGTTCGGTAGGAGAGTTGCACGTGGAAGTCGAGAAGGAGAAGTGCTTGGTTTGGCTGGGAGTGTGGCTGGAGTTGCTGGTTGTGAGCGAGTATGTTGGGTTTGAAGTTGAAGTAGTAGCTCAAGTGGGGTAGTACAGTAGGAAGTGTCTAGGGTTGACAAGGCTACTGGGGCTTGTGCAGTGATTATGTGTGTAACGTAGTTGGTTGAGTATTATGCCAGTGTATGTTTTGCGGTGTTATGTCGTTATATGAATATATGCGTATTTAGCAATGTGGATCTGTGTTACCGGTGCGTGCGATCGCGGAAAGGCGAGGTCCCGAGCCCACGAACACGACGAAGTTCCTGTTAGGTTTTGCATGCCGTATCAGGGACGCTACAATTGGCGAGCACGCCAGGACCTCGTTCATTTTCGTGGTTGCCGTACCGGTACATGGTGATGATCGGAAGATTTGTTGCGTATGCGTGGGAATTACGACAAAGAGACTGCTGATATCGTGCTGTCGGAGAGACTGCGGAAGGCTGTGTTTATGAACGGGACATTGATTGGCGGAGCCTGCGGAAAGCTGTGTTTATGAACAGGACATTGATTGTTGGAGCCTGCAGAAGGCTGTGTTATGAACAGTGAACATTGATTGCTGGAGCCTGAGTATGCTGGTCTTTGCTGGAAGACAACGTGGCGGTTGTCAATGTCACACATTATGGGCGTGTCGGTCGAATGCAGTGACTCGTCGGGTCACAGCTGTGGAGCTGGAAAAGCGCTGTGTTGCTGCGCAGAGGTTGCCGGGACCGGGAAATGTCAGTGAGGGTCTCGGGATGTAGACAACATTGGCTAGTGTGTCGGTGTCTGCATGGAATCAGGTGTTGCCTTCCGGGAAAGGTCATTGGTGACAGTGAATGTGCGCCTCGTTGAGAGCTGCTTTGATGCGGACAGCTGTGGAATGGGGACCGACGGCCGAGGCTGCTGTGATGTGGGGGAACAGTCGGAGAAGTGTACTCACGGAATCGCGGGTCGTTTATTGCATTCTATGTGATATTTTATGCAATTGCGATGATTGATATATGTTGATTAGGTGATTAAGATTATTCTTTTTAGAAAATCTAATCGAGAAAGGGGAGGGTAATGTAACGCCCTGGTGATCACATTGTGTTGTCATTGAGCTGTTTCTAGAATGTTCGGTAGGAGAGTTGCACGTGGAAGTCGAGAAGGAGAAGTGCTTGGTCTGGCTGGGAGTAGGGTTGGATTAACCGGTTAACCGCAGGTATTTTCACTATCTGATATCCGGATATTTTTCTGCCGGTTAACCGGATAAAAAAGAATCGTTACTGATGCATTTTACACGTTTTAGTAAGCTTCAATAAGTCGTATTCAGTGTTGGCGCGGCCGATTAACGAGAAGCGTATTGCCAATTAGCGAGATGCGTCTGTACACATCGCACAATGTAATGTGACGCGATCTCCTGCTGAGAAGATCGTTAAATTAGGTCATTGATTGTCGCGCGCTCGGCTATCGTCTCTGGCCTGATTTATCGCGCCTTCAACAAGCCGATAGTTCCACTGGATTGAAGAATCGCACCTGCAATAGGCCATGTGCAGTGTACACACTATTCCATCGCTGGCCTGCACAATCGCATCTTCATTGGCTTGGTGCTCGCGATATTATCGTTGACCTACACAATCGAATCTGCAATAGGCCTACGAACGATATAATCGCTGGCCTAACCATCTCGGACCCAGCATGCATTGGCTCCTATCTCTCGATGGCTTGTTGACGATATGCCGTTAAGTGTATTCTAGTTAGTGATTCTGAGAGTGACACCGCGAAACTGAATGACATCGAATGTTCGCAAAAATGTGCGTGCGTGCAAGCGTAATTGATTTCCGCTGATGATTAATTCGAAAAAAAATCGAAACCCCCTGATTTTATTTCAATCCCCCTACATTTTCGGCTGGCTGCGTGCCTGATCACGTGAATTAGAGCGACGTATCATGTCGGCATCAATTCCAGTATCAGCTAGTCGTCCTTCTAGTACTCCAAACCTAAACATAAGGATGGCCAAAAGGATGTAAAGCCGTTGAAGTTTCCGGCGTACGACCTGCCAACCTTTTGACTCTCTACGAAGCGCTGCTTTCTATTCAGCCCACTTCTGTGGAAGCTGAAAAATCATTCAATGAACGTGGACTCTGTGTTACAAAATTCCGGTCCCGGCTACAGGATCCCACAATTGATGCATCTGTGCTTTAAAAAGAGGGCATTGCAGAAGCAGTGAACATTAAATTTGCGTGGTTTTTCTTGTATTCGCTCATACTGCGCGCGTAGGTAGGTACTCTACAATAACACTGTGTAATGATTTTGCGATCCGTTTTACATGCAGACCTAATGAAATCGATTGTCCCACTCAGCAGTTATTATCCGGTTAACCGGTTAGATAAATTCCAAAATATCCGGATATATCCGTTATCCGGATAGTGAAAATTATTGATATCCGAACTAACCCTAGCTGGGAGTGTGGCTGGAGTTGCTGGTTGTGAGCGAGTATGTTGGGTTTGAAGTTGAAGTAGTAGCTCAAGTGGGGTAGTACAGTAGGAAGTGTCTAGGGTTGACAAGGCTACTGGGGCTTGTGCAGTGATTGTGTGTAACGTAGTTGGTTGAGTATTATGCCAGTGTATGTTTTGCGGTGTTATGTCGTTATATGAATATATGCGTATTTAGCAATGTGGATCTGTGTTACCAGTGCGTGCGATCGCGGAAAGGCGTGGTCCCGAGCCCACGAACACGACGAAGTTCCTGTTAGGTTTTGCATGCCGTATCAGGGACGCTACAATATGAACTGAACTTCATTCAATTTAAAAGTTTTCGAGAATTCAGTAATTGGTATTCTAGATAGCTCACGGTACTATTTTTAGATGGTACACGAACTCCTTCTGATGCCACACGCTTGGTTGGCGTATTTTGATGAAAATCTACTCCAATGGACACAAATGAAAGTGTGACCTGTGTGGAAATCTGTCCTCTCGATAGTTTTTTCGCAAAAACATATTATCCAGCAAATGTTCGCCAATGGCAGAATTCATGGCCTTTTTGCTTGTACTGAATCAAGATTCAGGGGATGAGCGTGATGCACGTGTTCTAATATATCTGGGGACATACTGCTTCGTCATAATGTCCTATATGGGTGTCGACACAAGCAAATCTCACGGCTCAGTGAAATTGATTCACGTCACAATTTCCATATGGCTGCGGGCAATTTGACGGTCATTTTTGACCGGCTTGCCGAGCATTAAATTTGGTAAAATGGGTATCAATCGAAAGCTGACTCTGCACTGATTACAAAAATATAAATTTGATTCCGCTCGCAGCCCTGGAACCCCCATAACCAGCCTCGAATTTATCATTGGTATGGAGATTGGCATTGGGACGCAACAATGCTGTCTGGCGGAACGAGAGAGTAGCTCAAGAGCAAAAGAGCGGCTGCGCAGCGAGAGTGGAAAACTTAAGGCCTCTGCACACTGAGCTCACGACCCGATAAAACGAGAGAATCGCGCCTGTCTGCGACTGGACCATGCAGACCGGAGTCGCCGGCAACTCGCAACATTCCGTCTGCGACAGGGTTGCGCAACTCCGCGACAAAGTTGAAAATTTTCAACTTTGTCGCGAGTTGCGAGCGACTGGTCAGCAGATACTGATCGTTAGCTCTATGTCACAGCAATAGTTTGTCCGCGTATTGCGTGTTTTGGCATCTATAATTGTTTCCTCATTTAATTTAGACTGATTTGAGGCCATTTTAAAACTTGAAGCTTAACTGCAAGAGCGCATTCTACTGTAAGCAGTACCGGTACTTGGTAATTACAAAAGGCCAACCAGCTCCGGCAGTACCGATACCGCGAAACTCTCAGTCATTGTATATCTACAGGTGGATTTACTAGATATATACCTTGTCTGATTCATTTTAACCTGTACAGTGTACATTGGTTGGAAACTGGGTTAAGCAGGTACATATAATAGTGGTATGTCATGGGTTCACTGATGTATATTTCAGATACCGGTACATCTCAGTACACGACGTCTGAAAATCTTTTTGTTGACTAGGTAGCAGCAGTGTAACTCTTGATGTTAGATTTCGTCTATTCTCCTCTTTATCAGACTTCGGTGCGAATTGTAGTGGCTAATATTATAAGTCAGAAATGGACTATGCATCATTATGGAAAATGAATCAACCAGGCCTACGGATCAGTTTCCATGCTTGATACTTGAGGGCGAATTGAAGATTGAAAAGGAAAGAATCCCAGAGTTATATTTGAATATTGTTAAGACTTAATTCATTTACAATAAAATAATAATGCATTTGAATGTTGTTCTCTATCATATCGAGAAATTAATGTATGAGTGCTTGACAGTTGATGCAGTCAATGAGGCAGTGGAATACAGAAAGGCTTGGTGTCTGTAGCATAATAGGCTACAGCTAGAACTCCAGAAATTTGGATCGGCAACCGGAAATTGCGCCTTTAACTGGGTCACCCAGATTATGCGTTTTCAGCATTGAAATATGATATTGGTTCGTTAATGGAAAAGTGTGTGTATATAAGACGTCATCTTATTCATTGACAAACCCATGTATACCCATCGAAATATTCATTTTGCGATCTATCGGGAGCTGTGCAATGTGTATCCATTGCGAGACTTCGGACAGAACGCGCAAGAGCTGTAGTTGCCGCTTGTGGGCACTGCCGGGACCAGTGTGCATTGCTTCGCGACTTACGACTCGCAACGCGCAACTCGCGATGTTGCGTCGCGAGGTCAGTGTGCAGAGGCCTTTAGCTGGCGTCGCGGCAACGATACCGCTGTATTGCTTCTGACGCAAAAGGTCTCTGGCACTCCGAGAAATCCGAATGGTGATTGAATAATGATAAACCAAATTCCAACGTGAACGTCACTGTTCGGTTAAAACTCCTATATAAACCTGACAAGTGCTATATATAGGCCTAGGCTTGGTAATAGAGCATTCCAGTGAAAAACAAAGGTAAGGATTTGGTGGTAACATTTTGGAATATTTTGACTGGCCCGGCCCGCAAGCTAACTAATAATGGATTGAGTCCGGACCGCGATCCTAGTTTATTTCGACACCCCTGTTGTAAACCTTTCATCAACATTTTACCTGCTGCATTCGCGGACCAAGTCCTACTCTTACAGGTCAAGGAAAGGCTGGTAATGTGTGCTCACGGCTCACACTGGACCAATGGGACTATAGATAGTATCAACAGCGCGACGTGTCTCTGGAGCCCTACACAACAAGCGGGCTAAGCCAATCGATATCATAATAATCTGGCATATCCAATGTAGATTATTTAGACGTAGCCTAAATATCTCCGTAAGTTGAAGGATAATGCGCGAAAATTTGTAGGGCCCTAATAGCCTACATTCTGTGGACCCAGTTCTACTCTTACAAGTCAAGGAAATAAGGCTGGTAATGTGTGCTCGCTTTTAGCGAAGCGCCTCTAGAAAGTAGGCCTATCGACAGCACGACGTGTCGACGTGCGGGATAAGGCAATCGATATCATGATAATCTGACATATCGAATGTAGAGTATTTAGACGTAGCCTAAATATCTCTATAAGTTGAAGGATAATGCGCGAAAATTGGTAGGGCCCTAATACATTCTGTGGACCCAGTTCTAACCTTACAAGTCAAGGAAAGGCTGGTAAGGTATGCTCCTTCTACCGAAGCGCATAGAAAAAGTATCAACAGGGCAGCGTTTCTCTGCAACGCGATTGCACAATGCACATGCACAAGCACATTGCCTTTGTCGCGACGTCAGCTGATCTCACTCTCGCCGCGCAGTCGCATCCTTGCTCTTGAGCTACTCTCTTATTTCGATAGAGAGCATCGTTTCGTCCCAATGCCAATCTCCTCAACAATGAATAATTTAGGGTTGATTGTGGGGGCTCCAGGGCCATGAGCAGAATAAATTTTATATTTTCGCAAGCAGTACAGCGTCAGCTTTCAATTAATACCCGGTTCATCAAATTCAAATCAAAAATGACCGTCAAATTGCCTGTAGCCAAATGGAAATTGTGACGTGAATCAATTTCACTGAGCCGTTAGATTTGCTTGTGTCGACACTAGGGTTGGATTATCCGGATAACGGTTGACCGGTTAACCGGTTAACCGCAGGTTTTTTATCATCCGATATCCGGATATAAAACTGCCGGTTAACCGGATAAAATAGTATCGTCAATAATGTGTTTTAAACTTATAGGAAGCTTCAATAAGTCGTATTATCAGTGTTTCGAGCGAGATAGTGTAATGGTTATGCGTCGAGCTTCTCGATCGGTAGGTTGTGGGTTCAATCCCCGGCCGGGTCAGACCAAAGACTCTAAAACTGGTATCCGCGGCTATCCTGCTAGGCGCTCAGCATCCATGGATAGCGTGGAGGAGAAAAATACGGTGGTGCAGACTAGATGACCTTGCTTAAAGGTCGTATCGCATCTCCATCGTCAAAAAGCATCTCGATGGTGCCGGCGAAAATAAATCTGATCTCTCTCTCTCTCTTTCGCGCGGCCAATTAGCGAGAAGCGTGTCGCCAATTAGCGGGATTCGTCAATGCACTGTGTAACGCGACGCAATTTCCCGCTGAGAAGATCGCCAAATTAGGTCATTGATTGCCGCGAACTCGGCTATCGTTGCTGGCCTGGTTTTTCGAGTCTTCAACAAGCCTATAGTTTCGCTGGCAGAACCACATCTGCAATAGGCTCTGTGCAGTGGCGGCTCGTCCTATAGGGCAACTGGGGCATTGCCCCACCTAAAATTCTGTTCAATAACAATTCATTACCATTTATAGACGCACACCAATCTATATATACCGAAATCACAGCGAAAATAGTATTCTTCTTGTCCTTTCGCTTGTAAATGCCCATATATAGCGAAGTCTCAGCGAAAATTGAATTCTCTTCTGTGTTTTCGCTTTGCGAATGCCTAACCGGGGCATGCCCCGGTAGCGCTCATAACAAGCTTTCACTGTCTATTCTCTCAAAGCTGCGCACAATAAAGAAACAGTGATTTACTCTCTCCTAATCATAAAATGACCGAGCAACCGGGGCAACATAGCCTGCTCGCCCTTAAGGTGTGATGTAACAATCGTATCTACATCTGAACTCGGTTACCGTCATATGCGTTTAGTCGACCTTTGCTGGTATAGGTCGATTTTGATGGTGTTTCACACCATGATAATTCTTGAAACTTGGTATGTCATGTCGTGATGGTGGTTTTTTAAAATTGTCCCAAGTTTCAGGGTTTCTACTTAAAGTTTAGGGTAGTAATTCCGTTTCCGAAGTTGAGTGTGTGCTGATCCGTCATGTAGCCTATCGCAAACAGATTTTACTCAAAAGCCGGTATTGGTATCCATTGATTTTGACGATGTTCAATACTGAGATCGGTTATGACATTTGGAACGGTAAGTCTTAATGTTAGTATCGAACGCTGTACCAAGTTTTAAGTTTGTCACTGAACTGTGTTAGTGGTAATTTCGTTTCCTAATTCGAGTGAGAGCTGACTCGTCATTTATCGCTAACAGATTATACGCAAAGCCGGTATTGGTCTCTATTGATTTTAACGATGCTCCTTACCTAGATCCGTCATAAGCTTTTGCACGGTATGTCTTGATTTTAGTATCGAACGCTGTGCCAAGTCTCAAGGTTGACACTCAATGATTAGAGCAGTAATTTCGTTATCAAGGTCGAGTATGGTAGAGATGTGCTCCGATCTGACAATTTAGCCTACAACGCATTGCGGATTTCACGCAAAAGCCGGTGTATCTGCGGTAACGTTAACTGAGATGATGATATCATTCTCAATTTGCATTCAAATATTTACTTTGATATTATATTCTCCAATGTCAATTTCACCGTGAAATTGTGGCCTTCAAGCCATTTGCTTACAACCCCCTGTCAAGCGCGATAGCTAATTCGTTTTCGATGGCGGCTAACAGCTGATCACTTGATCAGCCTATTCCTCAGTAAATTTTACGCAAAATAGACACTTACGTGACCTTTGACACGAACCAATCAGGTTGCAGTAGGATGTAAACAAAGAACAAGCCCGGGCAAGCTTACTATGAGCTCTTATGGAAAAGGGTTGAAAAATATAGGTTTTTAGCAAAATTACATTGAATTGGGAATAGCTGGGTTTGGTGAATGGTAATAACGTAGAGCTAGTATGTATATGCAGTGTTATAACCTACAATAAGCATGAATGATGGCAAGCACGCATCAGCATGGTATGTCCAAATGAATGAATTTCTGACAACTTTTCGGATGAAGCAACTATTGCTGTATTATCCTTAGTCGTATACTATAGGATTGTCGTAGCGAATAGAATGTATTAGAGGAATATTGAGTCAGGATATGTGTGGTATCCATTATGTGGCGTTATATATGCGTTCTATTTATGGAATCGACATTTGTATATAGTAGTCTACAGTCTGTATCATTATCTAGCAAATTACTGTTACACTGGACACTTGTCTGAATATTCAATGATCATATTAATATGATATATGTTAGGCAACATGATCTGTTCCCGGCTGAAATCGTCATTTTTTGTTGTAGCTCGTGTATTGTATCTATCAGGATAAATACTGTGCTAATAGCCTGCGTAACATGGAGATGGCTACCCAGACCGTTCCTGGTGTGCGCTTTTACCTTTTCCAGAGCCAATGACATGCATGGAAGAATGTAAAATCTGGATAAAGGCATGTGGACTTTCTTGTAGTCATCTGAATTCACATTTTATTAAGAAAATGACATATCTATTATTGTACCAAAAATATTGAATCGTGACATAATCTAGAATCTAGATCAGTGGTTCCCAACATGGGCGATTTGGCGGTCTAGGGGGGCGAAAATAGCGAAGGGGGCGATTCGGGGGGGGGGGGGCGATGACGCGTCAAAACGGCTGACATTTTTTTATTTTTTATTTTCTTTTAGTCAACCCACGGAAATTTAGTTACAAAAGTGTGTCAAATTAGACATCGAGCCGAAAATTTGACCCTTTTTTTTAGTCAACCCGCCGGTGATTACAGGTTTGTATGCCCAATTTTCGGTACACAAAATTTGATGGCGATGATCGGTATTGACCTTGAAAAGGGGGCGATAGGTCAAAAAGGTTGGGAACCACTGATCTAGATGAAACAATTCTGTGTTTCAAAATGAGTCCAATCTGAAATGCAGTCACACTTGATGCCACAATCGACTTGGTGTGTGTCTCGTTTTATTCCACTCCAGTTTTGCTGCTTGATGGTGTGTAATGTATTGAAATTGTTGAAAACAATATATTCAATAATGAGACGAATAGTTGAAATTGGTAGCGGTGATACGTTGTACGAGTCGGACGAGTACGCCTTGATAGGTGCCTGCACAGCAGTATTGCTCTGTAAAATAAACATATTATATATTTTGTGCAGGCTTGATGGATATCTTTTATGAAGCTGCAGAAAGAGGAAGTCGATGGATAAAACGCAAGAAAATCAAATTTCTGGAAGAAGTATAGAAGCACAAAACAGTAAACTCGTCCAGGAAAATTACAAATTGGCGGACAATTATTGCTAGTGAAGTTCAGTTCTCAGAGGAGCATCATAATGTCAAAAGATGCGGAGAAGCTGAAATTTTATGCTAGACTACATTAAATTCTTTCCGAATTGCCCGACTTATCCTACTGACGTCAAATTTATAGTATTGCTGTAAGCATAGTATTTAACCATTGGGTCCGCCATATGTAACTGCTTCATTAAATCGCGATTTGGCCATGTAGATATGTGGTTCTTAAAAATGCACCATTTGCATTCATTCATGATTTCTCAAATCTAGAATGATTATTGACTGTCAATAAATCACATACAACTTTGAAAGGATTGATGGATTGTGGTACACTTACTTTTGTGCAGGAACTATTTACAGGGAGCATTTAAGATCGAAATATTAGTTAAATATGTGGATTCGACAAGAAATGTAAGAAAATGATGGAGTTCAGCTATGGTGAGTCAGGCAATGCTATCATGGCAGAAAAGGGATTCACCATTGAGTCTGAAATCAAGAAATTGAATCTAGATTTAAATATTCCTGCACGTGATTTACACACCTTCAAATGCCTGAGCCAGACTGTTCCACAACGAGAAAGATGGCGAGAGAACGTATTCATATTGAACAGCTGATCGGAAGAATCAAGGAGTATAAAATTTTGTCTGGTGTCATACTATGCAGCATTGTGTATCACAACTAACCAAATATATATGGACTAATTGCATACTCTAATTCAAGATTGAAAATTAAAAATGAATGACGCAACATATTCGGCAATTGTGCAAATTCAGTTCCATTGTCAATATCGTAATGCCTAATAGCATGCTACGGATCGTAATTGCGCGGTGCCATGGTCAGTCTGTACCAACAGTGCATGTCTAGATATTCCAGTGGTGTGCATTATTGAAGCTCATTTAGATGCCCAATTTGTTGAATGAACAATTCTCCAGATGAAAATGTTGTAGGATTATTTGTGTTTGATGGAATGTTATAAAACTGAAGACACCAGATACACCAAAATCTACCTTGAGGCAGGAGTTGATCGGTTGCGAGTACGGTGGAGAGATTGCTTGTCAATCACGATGGAGCTCACTGATGCTGATGCAAATCACAATGTAGTCCTTTTAGCTTCAGGTGCTGGATTGCCTTAATCAATGCATATGCATGAGAGCATATATCAGAACCTAATATGAAAATAAATCATGGTTAAAATATCTATTGAAGGAGTCTCTGAAAAAATGTCTTTTTCCTTACTTACCCTGTCTTACAAGTGCAAGACGAATCAATAATGGATTTTCCGAGAACGTGTATTTCCATGGAGTGTGTTATCTCACTTTTCCGCAAGTTGCCATAACATTGGCTGTTCACTAGAATATTGCTTCTAAAAAGAGTGGATTGTCTCCTCAATCTTTATCCCTAAATCGTGTGCATAGCGCTCCATGAAATACTTCGTAGCTTTCTCCGCGGTGTTAGAAGAAGATGCTGTTCCACTCAAATCCATAAATTCGATAGAATCTCCATAGCTTTCAAGTTTCATAATCAATACACAAAAATTGTGATGTGTGGCAGCAGCTATATTTTATAGTATATATATTTCTGAACATGAGATATGCTTGAAAATTTTGCTCGAGACCTGGAGCCTATGAAATCGTCAAAATATGCATTACCACAATCCTATAGTATAGTATACAACAATCGTCGCTTAATCAGAAAAGTTGTCAAAAACCCGTGCATTTGGACACAGCACGCTGGTGCGTACTTGCCACCATTCATGTTCATCCTAGATTAAAAGCTGCAACCACATACTAGCTCTACGCTATTACTATTCATTAAGGCCAATCATCCCCAATTCAACGTAATCTTGCTTAAAACCTTCATTTTTCAACCTTTTTCCATAAGAGCTCATAGTAAGCTTGCCCGGGCTTGTTCTTTGTTTACATCCTGCTGCAACCTGATTGGTTCGTGTCAAAGGTCACGTAAGTGTCTATTCGGTGTTGGTCTGTTCGCATTAATTTTGACAGTGTACCATACCGAAAGGGCCATGAGGCCACTTCTCGATGATGTCATGTAACAGTGTACTAAGTTTAAAGCTTTCATCCACGTATTTATTCGGTAATATATTTTCCAAAGGCGATTTCGCAGCAGACCTATAGACAGTAATAAAGCCGTGTGTGTCGTGTTGCAGTCTCCAGTTTCAAGGCCAAAATCTCCTATGCTGTACCGAGACCGAATTTCCGAGGCTGCTCTTCTTAGTTCTTCAGAATGATGTTTTGGATTCAATATGACAGGCCCAATCTATGAGATAACAATTGCGTATCTGTCCGAACTCGTTGACATTTCCAATTAGGCTTACGCTATCTCTCGAGTTATAGTCATTTCCAAGTCTAGTGCGAACATGAACCGTGTTGAATCTTTGTTCCGTACGCCGTTTACGCAGTTACCACACTTCAAGTCACAGCTCACCAGCGGACCTCTCGTGGCACATACGTTAAAATCACTGTTGCCGGCAAATTCATGTTACCGTACTATCATTACGTTACTTGTTTACGTTGAAAAGCTTCTTGGAGGTACAGAACTTCAATAAACAATTGAACAGTATATTCAATTATTCATATTGAAATGAACCCGAATATTTTCGGCTGACACTCGTTGGAAAACGCCATTGTGACGTCATCTTAATGAAAAGTCGCTTGCAGCCCTTGCCCCACCACCCGATATTGTCACGAGCCGCCACTGGCTCTGTGGACAATTGGACAATGGACATTATACCATCACTGGCCTACATTATCGCATGTCGCATCTGCATTGGCTTGGTGCTCACGATATTATCGCTGGCCTGCGCAATCGCATCTGCAATAGGCATGGTACGAACGATATCATAGCTGGCGTAACCATAGTCTCGGGCATGGCATGCGTTGGCTCCTATCTCATGGTGGCTTGGAGACAATATGCCGCTGAGATTATTATGATCATAGATTGTGATTAATGAGTGACATTGCGAAACTGAATGGCGCTTCTTCGATATACGCCCGAGATCGAAACAGTGTTTCACGTAACACCAGCAAGTGCTTCCCATGAGCACGATACAATTTTATAACCGTCAAAATAATTTTTTTTGCCTTTGGAGAGACAGATATTAGGGTTGGAGGTGGGTTAGGGTCGAAGTTGGGGTTGGGGTATCCCAAGATTACGGTTGGGGTCGGGGTATTAGGGAAGAGGAAGGAGGGATATTACGGTTGGATGTGGGTTAGGGTCAAAAAGTTGGGGTTAGGGCAGGGGTGGGCAAACTACGGCCCGCGGGCCGCATGCGGCCCGCAACACCGTTCTGTGCGGCCCGCGAGAGTCTAAAGAAACTTTTTTTTTAATATTGATAAGAGGCGTACTAAAAATCGAATTAATGCCGGGACTTGATTAAATATTTTTTAGTATATTTCACTATGATAATTCTAAGACAGTGGTTCTCAAACTGGTGGGCACGCCCCTCTTGGGGCGTGAAAGCATCTGAAGGGGGGCGCGAAGCTGAGCGCAACTGAAGAAAATTTTCGCGCTCCGCGCGATTTATATCAAATTCGGAGTTATTGCTCTGTATTTAGCCTGAATTACATATTTCAATATATTTCATTCACAGTCGTAACCTTCCATGCCATCAAACTACCCGTTAGGCTTGCTAGCATCGTGGTTGCGTTTCGTCATATGACGATAAGGGGGCGCGAAATCGTTCACCATCGTAAGTGGGGGGGGGGGCGTGTCTTTAAAAAAAATTGAGAATCACTGATCTAAGGTAAATACTTGATATCACAGCGGATATAGCTGCAACGAGATGGACATGATTTGGATCACGAGTGGGATTTCAGATTGGCCAGCCAAGTTTCAATTATTTTCGTGTTGTGCTTATAAAAACGATTCGGGCGTGTCTTAGGTAGATTCGTTTGTATGCGTACAATTGGGGTATTTATATTTTATCTAAACATAGTAGAAGCGTGTTTGAAGCTAACATGGTTATGATGCTGTCAGCATTGTGTGTCCTGGAACTGAACCAAAAGTTGAATTAGTAAATCTATGAACAGATCGCTGCTCACAGATTTAAATGTCAATCCTGTTCTAAGAATCGGGCAAACCGACTTTTATCTCTATAGTTTTGACAAATTGGTTATTGAGGTCCGTCAGCCTATGAAATCTCGCCACTATATGTTTCTGACGCGTGCACGATATCATCAAAGCAATGTTTGGCTTGTTTTAAATAAGGACTTACGTATATTATCTCTATGTCATCACTATATAATCGAATATCAATATTGCGTTTTGGTTTATAATCCCACTTTTATATAGTGCGGCCCGCGAATGGATTCAGATGTTGAATGCGGCCCGCGAGCTCAAAAGTTTGCCCACCCCTGGGTTAGGGTATCCCAAGATTAGGGTTGGGGTCGGGGTATTAGGGAAGAGGAAGGAGGGATATTACGGTTGGATGTGGGTTAGGGTCAAAGTTGGGGTTAGGGTATCCCAAGCTTAGGGTTGGGGAAGGGAGATATTAAGGTTGGGGGAGGGGTATAAGAGTTGGATGCGGGTTAGGGTTAGGGTCAAAGTTGAGTTTGGGGTATCTCAAAATTAGGGTTTGGGAAGGGGAATTATTAGAGTTGGGGGAGGGGGGTCTTAGAGTTGGATGTGGGTTGGGGTTAGGGTTAAAGTTGAGGTTAGGGTTTCCCCAACCCTAATTTCCCCCTCTCCCCCAACCCTACTCTTGCGATACCCTAACCCCAACTTTGACCCTAACCCACATCCAACCCTAATCTCCCTCGTTTCTCTTCCCTAATACCCCCCTCCCCCAACCGTAATCTTGGGATACCCTAACCCCGACTTTGACCCTAACCCACATCCAACACCAATATATCCATTCCACCAACCCTAATATCCGTCTATTCAAATGACGAAAAAAAATATTTTGACCTTTATAAATTTATATCGTGTTCATGAGGAAACATTTACGGATGTCATGGGGAACACTGTTTTGATCTCGGGCGTATATCGAAGAAGCGCCAACTGAATGACATCGAATGTTCGCATTTCGGAAACATGTTCGTCCGTGCAAGCGTAATTGATTTCCGCTGATACTAAATTCGAAAAAAAATCGAAACAACCTCGTTTTATTTGAAACACCCCCCTTATTTTTCGGCTGACTACGGGCCTGATCATGTGAATTTCTCATGGAGGAATTAGAGCGAGCTATCATGTCGGCCTCAATTCCGGTATCAGCTACTCGTCCTTCCAGTACTGGACACCTAAACAGAAGAAAGGGCAAAAAGGAAGCGCTGCTTACTATATTCAGCCTTGCTTACTATAATTCAGCCCATTTTGTGGAAGCAGAAAGAGCATTTAAATACGAGTGGACTCTTTGTTACAAAACTCCGGTCCCGGCTACAGGATGCCACTATTGATGCGGTGTGCTTTATAAGAAGGGAGCTAGCTGCAATTACACTGTGTAATGATTTTGCGATCCATTTTTCATGCAGACCTCGTGAAATCGATTATCTCACTTAGGATTCACTATCCGGTTAACCGGTTAGCAAAATTCCAAATATACGGATATATCCGTTATCCGGATAGTGAAAATTATTGATATCCGAACTAACCCTAGTCGACACCATATAGGACACTATGGTTTCCTTATCGAATGTAAACATGGAATGGCATTAACGACCGATTTTGCAGCTTCGTTCCGCTTCGCTGAAGCGTTATTCAGACTTATTTTGCGGCAGCGACTGTAGGATTTCTGGCAATCCAAAAGTTATCTTCCAGAGCGCAGAATGTACTGAATCTGGTCTCGATCGAAAGCTACTGTCGCACCGACTCCGAAGATATAGATTAAAATATGATCAGGCTCTGAACCACCCAGAATTCACCCTCCAAGTCTGAATTATCGGCATTGTCCGAGCAATCGAAGAGCCGCAATGGGTCATTGTTATGGTCATTGTTTTGCGGTCATCCGATCGTTCTGAACAAAGTCTAAGTCATCTAAGTACGGGGCCTGACCATATTTTCAGTTATATTTTCGGAATCCGTGCGACTGTAGCTTTCGATCAAGGCCAGATTCAGTAAATTCTGCGCTCCGGAAGATAATATAATAATAAAATCGTTGGGTTATATGTTTCATCTGAACAAGTCACACACAATGTACAATGCGATAAGACACAATGCGATGTCATGAACAGATAGGAGGATGTCGAACGACACGCATCAGTAGCGATCGTTTACTCTAACATCATCAGCATTCATCATTGGTTTATTAGCAATTTTATCAGTTCAATACACCACAAAAAATGCGATACAATGAAATGACAGGAAGATGTCGAAGCGACTTGGAGTAGTCTATGGAATCAGACACCCACCTTGGCCTAGGCGATGTAAAGAGGAGGCATGCACTGCACACTGAATGAAAGTAAAGAAGACAGTATAGAAAATGAAAGCGACAAAAATAGGGCGGCATGTCATGGGAAGCGAGATCGATAGGTCAGTCGTGGTCCGGTAATCTTGAGGATGGACTGTGACCTAGAGTGCCCGATGTCAAAGTTATTTTCGATGGTGATCTTTTTTGAAGCCGCAGCCCTTTCTACTAGTTCTTTCCATTCCTTGTGAGTGCTTTCTTTCGTCGGGTCCTTTTCTGGGCTTTATTAAATTATTATTAAATAAACAATATTGTCGCCGTAAGAACGGCAACGGCGGGCAAAGAGGAGCCCAGATAAACCTCCGACGGGAATCAAACCGAATCCGTCAGATTGGTGGGCGCTTATCGTCACCACTACGCTATCTCCCCCTCCAGGATCAGCAAGATAACTTTTGGTTTGCCAGAAATCCAACAGTCGCTGCCACAAAATAAGTTTGATAAAGCGAAGCGGAACGAAGCTGCAAAATCGGTCGTTGCCATTCCATTTTAACATTTGATAGTTTTATGCAGTGGTAGTCCAACAAACCGACACAACGTTTTCAGGACAAAATGTTGTTGTATATTGCGGGGTTATAGGGTATAACAGGGATCTGCTACAATATTACTCAAACAAATGACGTTGTTGCTTATGGCCCTTGTAGGTTAATAGAATCCACAACAACAACAATCATTGGATTATAATTTTCATCTGAACAAGTTACACACAATGTACAATGCGATAAGACACAATGCGATGTAACGAACAGATAGGAGGATGTCGAACGACTCGCATCATTAGCGATCCTTTACTCTGACATCCATCTCGGCCTAGAGTGCCCGATGTCACAGTTCTTTTCGATGTTTTTTGACAGCGGGGGAAGATGAGGAGCCCAGATGAACCTCCGATGGGAATCGGACCCGGTCCACCGGCTTACCACTACGCTATCTCCCCCACCCATAGGCAGCACGCTATATGTTATTTCAAGGTTACGACCCGATCGAAATCTCAGGACAGCAGAGATGAGCATGGATTAGGTTTTGAAAAAACAGGATTTGTGAAATTTTGTCGGATTTGGATTGGATTTGGATTAGACATTTTTTTCAGAACGGATTAGGATTTGGATTGGATTTATGTATTTTCTGGGAGATTGAAATGTCGTGTGGCGAATGGCGACAAACTTTATTCAGATCAGTTATTAATGTACTTATAGTTACTAGGTTATCTTGAATCAAGTGAATCATTGGTTGTGAAAGAAAATTTTCGAATCCCTCCATTGCATAAATTAGTTTTTTTTCTAAATTTCCTGTTTTAATCGGATTAGGATTGGACATGGACTTGAATATGAAAAAGTTATGGATTAGGATTTGGATTTGGATTTGAAGGTTCGGATTTGGATTGGATTAGGACATAGAAATTTCAAATCCGCTCATCTCTGCAGGACAGACACAAGGAATGAAATCTTGTAAGCCAATGTTATTGCAGGCTACTTCATTCTGGCGCATCAAGTTCTTAAAAATTCATCATACTAGTTGGCTTGGGCGTAGCCTTTGTATCGGTTGTGACAGGGTTGTAATTTTCAGGTATAATTCATGTCTTCGCCCCTTCTTTACATCTTTTTTTCAGGTTGCTGATCCTTTATTCGAGATGAAATGATTAAATTGTTTGGGGAACTAAAAGGCTCTGATATTATCTATTTATAGCATAGCATTTGACTCGATGTTGGACATGATATTACCTTAATCTAGATTGGGGTTAAAACATAGAATATGGTATTATGTTTACCTCCTCTCTTTTCATTATATCGCAATGTTGTGGTGTTTGTGAATGGATAAAGGTATTGACCGCTCTGATTGACCGCCCGTCGATACCTAACCAAGCGGAAGAGCCATATGGTTTTAGCTATAGCGAGAATTCGTCAATGGAACGTAATGTACAAGAATATACGCGAAGCGGCTTCGGGTAAAGAGCATGGTTGAAATTGCGCGATCAATGACTATTTTATTAAAGTGTCCCTGTTTGTCAATAGATGGACATGTTATGTACCCAAACTTGATTACCGCAAAGTTCTGCGATACAGCAAAAGTTGATGTTTTGCTGGAAGATTACGGGTTGTCGCCGTGATGCCGTATAGGCGTATACGGTACCATTCATTCCGTTTTTCCATTTGTTGGAAGCTATAGTACTAATTATCATAATATATATCGCTAGTATGAGCCGGGATCAAGAGAGATCCGTGCAGCGACGTATAGGGACAAAGCCGCGGGATAATGACTTGAGCAAAGTCGAATTCGAAACTTCGAAGGGAGTTGATGTGACCCCGACCTTTGATGCAATGGGATTAAGAGATGACCTGCTACGTGGGATTTATGCTTATGGTATGCATATGATATTATACTTACGTGGCTTATGGCGTTGGGTGCTGTTGCTGTACAAGACTATTGTTTAATTGGTACCGGTATTGAGTATGGTATACAGGAATATAAACCTTTACCATCATCATCATCAGTAGTCAGTCATATATAGGCAATCACTGGTTGGCCCTTGGCCAGAGTGGAATATATGGCAACATGATGCCGTAAAACAGCCACTGCTTCCAGTCTGGCCTGTGTACAGTGTCCACTGTCCATAAAAACATAACTTCCAGTAAGTGCATGTGTCATCTAGTTTGCTTGATGATCTTAATGGCTACTCCAAGTTGTTTCGACACCTCCCTATCTTTTCATTGTATCGCAGTCTTGTGATGTTTTGAAACGATGAAAATATTAATAAACCTGATTGATTGATTGAGTACCGCAACTCGTGAAAGGTATGAAACTATGACCGTGTCCATGTGTTACAGTGAATTTGTGTTGATACCAATGTGGCGATGTTGCATTGTATTTCACAACAGACATAATTCATAATTCCATTGGTGTGTTAACTAGGTAGTCTTATGGCTCTGAATCTGATCAAAATCAAATTAATTATTATTTGAAAATAAAATTTGTTATCACAATGAAAATGAAAAAAGAAAAATTTACTTTGAACCGTAGGCTAGTCCACTGATTTGCAAACGTGGATAGAAATCTTTTCAAGTTGGCTCCTCAACTCCAAAATGACCGTTGTTGTTGCACTTTATAGCTGAATACTGTTGTCTTACTGGCGACATTCTTGTCAGCAACAGTCGCTATTGTACCGGTAGGTATTGGTATGTAAAAACAATATATTTGTCGTTGCAGGATTCGAGAAACCTTCGGCCATCCAACAAAGAGCGATCAAACAGATAATGAAAGGACAAGATGTGATTGCACAGTAAGATCTATTATATTTAATTATTCGTTATATTTTTATTTAGTGCAGCACACACATTTTACGCCCAGGTTCTATATCCTAAAAAATATGGATTCCTTTATGATATCCAGCCCCCTGTACATCGTAATGATGAGAAGACCTGTCATTTATCCCAAAAATATTACTAAAATAGGAACTGAAAAGAACATCCGGTATGTGTTGAAGCTCCACTAACGGTGGTTTTGTGAATGTCTGCAAATTGAAAATAAGCTGTGTTCATATTTACGTTTTGCCGGAATTTTCATGTGATTTCCGTAGGAAGCTAAGTTGTCCGTTTCGGTTCTGAAAATAATGCTATAATATGTGAAAAATGATTTACAATCATGCCTGTATGCTCTTTTTACCTCAAGTTGATACAGTATTCGTTACTTTGTATTGAGACACGGAAAACTGTCTGGGCAGATTTCAATTTTGTCGTCGTTCGATTTTGATGATGATGATGTTTTTTCTTTAATGTTATAGATCTTAACGCGATCTTGTTTTGATGACACAGATCTCAGTCCGGTACTGGTAAAACGGCTACTTTTTCAATAGCCTCCCTTCAAATGATCGACACGTCAATCAGAGAGACGCAGGCCTTAATATTGGCCCCGACCAGAGAACTTGCACAGCAAATTCAAAAGGTTTGCGGCCGTAAAGCCTTTCGACGAATTTCTACCATTTCCGATGCTTGTTTGTGTTCAGGTGATTTTGGCGCTAGGCGATTATATGTCGGTGCAGTGCCACTCGTGTATCGGCGGAACCAACGTGGGAGAGGATATTAGGAAACTCGATTACGGGCAGCATATTGTGGCCGGCACTCCCGGCCGTGTATTTGGTGAGTAATAGACTTAGTCATAAAATGAAGTGCAGCGAAATTCATTGATATGCTCGCAGTATTAAGTCCTACAATTCATTGTAGGCCGGTAATTGCAATATGTCGCACTGCGTTACTTCTAAAAAGGATATTATCTTGGTGATTTCTGGAGACTTGCAATTAAATTACAGGCTGTTGGATTTAATCAATGTCGGTTGGGATGCGGAGCTATTGCTAGACCAGTGGCTTATTATTATAGGCTTAGGGGCAGACCATAAAGACTTACATAGGAATAGAACGTTTGTAGTTTGTCCTTGACGTTTTTTACATCATATACACTGACTCATGTAACCTAGCAACGCCATGATGCGAATGCGCTTGATCTGCGGATGTGTTTAGGGATGGATAGCTTCCCTTCAGTGCACCCGGTGCGGAATGGGCAAAACTGTTGGGCGTAAATCGTTTGGAGCAGACTTGTGTATATGTAGGCTATATGGCAGATATATATAATTATATATTATGGTGCTAAATCCTGTAAAATTTGACCTTTTTAACTAGAACTTCTAGTTAGTGTTGACCAGCAATTTAAAAAAAATCACATACAAACCTCGTTCATTTCTAATTGAATTTGCGACCCATTAAGTCCAATGGACGTATCCATAGTTCTCCACTCCAGTGCAGTCTGACCAACACTTGCAAAATTTTGACTCTGGCAAAATCACGTACCCAGCGGACCAGCAGACGAAGGGCATTTTCATCCTCTTTTCGGATTGCCCCCCACTTTATTTTGCTGTGACAGTTTCCTATGTGTGTGCGGATCATAACCAAGCTTGATATTTATCAGATTTTGTACAATTCATGCTCAGTTCTCGGCATGTTCCCCAAGAATGGGACCCTTTCGGTCCTCGTAAATCAATCCAACGGTATGGAACACCATCTCAAGTTCGGAATAATCATGGGAATGATAATGTCATTGAACAGGCCAATAAATTTTGGCCAATCCCGACATTTCTATGGAGATTGGAAACAGATGTCGGTACAAAGAGCTGGGTTTTTCTTCTACAGCGTTGTACTAGTCAGCTGTATCTACCAGTGTTATATCGCATCGATGACCAATCGTGAGGATATGATTTACAAAGTCTCTCCGATTGTTTCAGACATGATCAGACGCAGGAATCTCCGGACTCGCGCAATCAAACTGCTGGTCCTCGACGAATCAGACGAGATGTTGAACAAGGGGTTCAAGGAACAGATTTACGACGTCTACAGATACTTGCCGCCCGCTATTCAGGTACGCTTGTTACTAGGGATTAGTGTGTCGTTGCAGGATACTGGTTCTGGACAATCTCGGTACTGGCTAAAATCCAACAGTAGTATTTTAATGTTGTAGAAGTTTGGATGACCTGAGTTATACGTGATATCACTTTGCATGCAAGCAGAGATGGTCTGTAATTAAGTACTTCTACTTTTTTGAAGTATTCAAGTAGGCGCTGTTTATATGCACGACTTACTCGTGTGGTACATTTTTAAATTACACTTTATGATTAGGGTTTTATAAAGTAGAACGTAGATTTGAGGTAGGTTTACATCACTATACGAGTGGAATAGGGTGAAATCACCCTGAATCATGGTTACTGTGAGTTACTAACTGACTATATCTCAGAAAATTGTGCCTATTTGCAGTGCTGTTAGTAATTTTGCCTTAGTCACGAAGACACACCCTTCAATTTCAGAAGCAGCCACCTCCAGTTAACTGCTAAAAGCCTGCAATTGGCTACTGCAGTAGTTTTCAGACATTCATTTTCGACATCAACAAGTAATGTAGACTTGTGTTGCAAATCTCTATTTGTATCGTAATTGAGTAGAAACTTATCGAGTTACTTCCGCTGGAGTACCAACTCCGACTACTTTAACCACTGTAAAAAAGATATATTTGCCTAGATTCGCTTGAAAATAATGCAGTTTCGTGACTGTTCGGATTTATGACCTTCACAGTTAAGTTTGTTTTGATTTCAACCGGTTTTTCCTTCGCAACACTTTGAAAACGTATACCCGCGATGATTTTGTAAGTTGCGACGTCCCTGAAATCCCCAAACATTCTACGCTGTTGATAATAGTGTTGCTGTTTGACATGTTGCTAGGAAGCCCGTTTTTACAAATGTCCATTTCAAACTCTAGCAAACTTAAAGCAACACGTGCTCGTCTACTCTTGTATTTCTCTCTGATTTAGGTATGCCTGATCAGCGCCACACTGCCGCACGAGATATTGGAGATGACAAACAAATTCATGACCGACCCGGTTAGAATTCTTGTGAAACGGTAAGAATTTTTTCCTTTCAATGACGTGTTCTCATTTCCGTATACCAGGGTGTGAAACGGTACACGTTTCTCACCTTCCATCCTGGAGTGCTTATGACAGGCTACTTTGAAAACTAAGAATCTGTTCTAAGCAGTTCTCACCAACCCTAACTCTAATTTCATACGCTACTCAAAACTCCACCCCGCAAACTCGAGCACGCGTTCTCTTGAATTAACTCGGAACGTAACTGAACCTGAATTATTTTCACGCAAACTGCCATCATGTCATTCAATATCATTCAACTGAGTTGTCAGCATCTACAATTGTGCCCAGTTTACTCAGTCATAGCAGCACGTGACACTTGATCATGGAGGTTAAGTGACAAGTTACATTTACTAGTGGTTATAGTTTGGGTAAGGGTCGATTTTGGGGTTATTGTCAGTTTAGGGGTTTAAAGTCTCACAATCGAGTTTTGCATGCTCAAATGTCAGGCAACCATTTTTGTTATCCCTAGATTTGACCGTCTGTGCCAGCCGTCATTACCCTGTGGATTGTCCCTGTTTATCGTTTATTTCGTTTGTTCAGTGATGAGTTGACTCTGGAAGGCATCAAGCAGTTTTTCGTCGCCGTGGAGAAGGAGGAATGGAAGTTTGACACGCTCTGCGACCTGTACGACACGCTCACCATCACGCAGGCCGTCATATTCTGTAACACCAAGCGTAAGGTACGCGTCTGGTGTATTATGGCACACATTGGGGCGTGGTAAAACTACGCATTTTCATTTTAAATTCTCTGAGAGAGATGTTAATGCGTACCCTTTGTGTACCCTTTTTAGTTGTATCAAGTGCCAAAAACAGCAGTCAATAGTTCTGTAAGCAGGGCCGTGACTTGACTGTGACGGTTTCGTGAAAATGCACGGCCTCACATTGTTTATAATCGTATCGAAAGAATTATCGCCGTCTGTGAATTAATATTAATTTTGTAGAGATCTGCTCCACGAATAGCCTGTTTCACGGTGATTTAGCACTAATTTTAAAAGCCAGCGTTCTGGCTTACTCTTTCGCAATATGGGGCTGAGGGCATGATTGTCAGACATGAGTCTTGTCGGTCAAACTCGGCGGCTGAATGTACTTCACACGGCCAAATTCTAGGATAGGATATTGCTGGGTCCTCTGCCGATGTGTTGCTCATCGGGTGGCTACTTGAGTTTATCTTCTAATTTCAGGTCGACTGGCTGACGGAGAAGATGCGCGAGGCCAACTTCACTGTTTCTGCGATGCACGGCGACATGCCGCAAAAGGAAAGAACCGAGATTATGAAGGAATTCAGAGGCGGAGCCAGGTATGTGTTGTTATACCTGTACTGTTTCGAATCTGTCGCTGGCTATTTGACTTTCTATTTCCTTAAAATTTGAGTGATTTGTAAAGTTTTGGTCATGTGAATTCCAAATGTTGGCAGTTGACTGAAGTATCCCATTTTTTGGGAGCTTGCCCAAGGTGTTTGATGTCGAATTGGCCTAGCCCAGGTCCACTCGACTGACGGACCGCTGTCCGAATGCGCACCTTTGCAGCGTTGAATCCTTTTTTACGATTGCCAAAGATGTTTAGAGTGTTTCCGGGTCATTTGGTTCTGCCAGAAGCTACTTCCACTGCTACTCGAATAGAGATTTGTGGCGTTACTTCTGTGCGAGTGGCAACGCATTAACCGCCTCTCTATTTCTCAGCCGTGTCCTGATATCGACCGACGTGTGGGCCCGCGGCCTGGACGTCCCGCAAGTGTCCCTGATCATCAACTACGACCTTCCCAACAACCGTGAATTGTACATCCATCGAATCGGCCGTTCAGGACGTTACGGCAGGAAGGGTGTCGCCATCAACTTTGTCAAGAACGATGACATCAGGATTCTCCGAGACATTGAACAGTACTACAGCACACAGATTGATGAGATGCCCATGAATGGTAAGGATGCTTCTCGGTATTTTGGTCCGCATGTGGTAATTGAGACTTCGAAATTTTTCCCTCCCTAGGGACGTTAGTGTGCAACGTTTGCACATGCTGCGAAATATGTTATTTCCTGTTTTGGTATCTTTTATTTTAGTCCACAACTTTCCGAGTGCAACCTAACAAATAACTTCTTGCCATCGTTCCATATAGCATTAAAATTATTTGCCATCTGCAACCAAACTGTTTTAACACAATGTTACGGAACTAGGTTGACGTTACATGTATCAAATACTACAGCTGACTATACAGTTGAATCCTAGTTGTCCACGTTGAACCGGTAAGGTTTTGAGAATGACAAAACCATTCCATGCGATTTTTGAGTAAGAATACGAGTTAATGTGACAGTGTCTTAAGCAACGAGCAGCAGATTATTACGACTCGTGGCATTGAAGTCTCTGTCCCATTGGGACTTGTGCTATCATTTGCCTTGCCCAACCGGTTTCTGTTTGTATTTTTCAGTCGCCGAGTTGATCTAGACTTGTAGAGCTTTCAATGACTTGAACCGGGAGCTGCTTGTCGAAAAGGATGATCTGACACCAACGGACGCACTCGAGCCTGGGCTTTTTACAGAATCATTGAATTTCTGCCGTGGGCGTCAAATTTCGGCCCGTCATCGTGCTTGTAACTGACTTTGTAATATCTTTCAGCTTTGTGTATAAAATTAGTTGCGACTTGATTTGTGCGCGGTTGTTTGTGTCTGGGGCTTGGGGCAAGAAGGAGGTGTTAGTTTTGAGGTGACTCGCTCTTTGTTGAGATCTTGATGCTGCAGATTTCGTCAAGTTTTACTGTTTTCGAGAGTGGTCTTCGTGCTTGATGTCGCTATTATCATGGAACCATAGTAGAGGGAGACGGACAGGCACTTGGATTTGAAGGCTTGAGGCACTATTCCTAATAATGACAACAGAACATTTCAATGAATTTCGACTACCTACCACAGGGCTGGCCAACCTTTTCAGCCAAAGGGCCACATTCGATTGACGAGCTGTTGCGCGGGCCACTAGCCGCGCCAAGCGCGAAAATTTTTTGAATTTCACAGGTCAATAATATTGTCCCCTGATTATATTGCGGGCCTGCTGTATATCACTGGGCTCAATTTGCAAGGACTGGGCGATTGGCGTCTGGACAATTGGACATATCGATATCGAAAGTTTCGACCAACATGCGTCAATCATTTTGTGCCTAGGTTTCATAGTCGACGGTCTTTCTGCGAGTGCAAACGCAAAGTCGCATATGTTGAACGACACTCTGTCTCGTAATCGCGAATATAGTTAGATTCAATCTGATATTAGGCATCGAGTGACAACATGTTGCGCGAAGCGTGTAGGAAATTTTAGTTTTGATAAATCTATCGCAAATTATTCTGCTTTATTGTAGTGTACGAAGATCTACCAATATGTGACTGGCTCTGACCTACCAAATCTCCACCGTCATTCGCCTGGAAAGTCAGGTACACCGGATTCGAATATCGTACATTCGGTTGCAAGAGAAATTTCGGCATATCCACTTTGTTTTTAATGTCATTTTGACTGAAAAGATGAGGGGAATTCATCTGGAAAGTATCCACATATGATATATCGATATCCGGATTTGGATGTGTGGAACTTCTCCCTAATTCTGAAGTGAGCCAGTGAGTGGCAGCTGTCATTCCCGTTTCCACCATCTGTTGCCAGAGATTAGCATATTATCCGAACCCTGCAGCGTATCTGAGATTGACGTCCCAAATTCATGCCATCTCATGGTGCAGTGGTTCTCAAACTGGGGGGCATGAAAACATCTGAAAGGGGCGTGAAGCTGTGGTGAACTGAAAAAAATCCTCTAATTCAGGGGTTCTCAACTTTCCTTGCGTGACGGGCCGCATTTTAACAGCAAAAAGCGCTGCGGGCCGCAGAACATTATTACCGTATATTTGTGGACTATACTATTATATTTAGGCTAATATAGCCTATTTACCAGTCGTCTATGGACATTTAGTTTGTATGCATTCTACAGCATAATGGACAGCGTTCGTAAGCTTTCAGTTGCTGTTTCTAGTGAGATTGTGTCATCTTCCGACGGAACAAGTAAATCTCTTCATGAAGCGTGCATTGCATTCGTTCCCAAGTCGGTATGTGCACCTTCAAACCCTTGCACCAGAGAACTGAACTCTCTGTTTCAATGCGTGAGCGGGCAAGTATACAACTACGGTAACTTTTTCTTCACAGAGGCCATTGTCACTTTGGGCTCTCAGTGATAGGAGAAGAAGTCTCATGTCCGGGGTAATTTCTGAGCAAACCAATCAACCATTCTCCTTTCCTTCCATGGCTGATGCCCTGCACCAATAGTTACAGAAGTCAGCTTTGTTAAGTTGATGTTGTTTGCTAGTCCCCTCTCCCCACGTTTACCCAGCCAGCATTACGTCTACAAATATATCCACTCTGATGGAATATCGCAATACAATTAGCGTTGCAATGTCCGTAGATTTTGTCCAATGCTAGGTTAAAGTAGTCTACGGGGCAACGTGTTTCAAAACATGCGACAAAAGATTAACTGACATTGCTGTTACTCTTCTTGTCACGGTTGAATTAGACAACTGCAGCTTCGAAATTTGTTAGGTGAAGTTGTCCTTGCTGCTAAATTCCGGAAACAGCGGAGATTCGCACAGTATAGTAACGTTTTGTTGGAGAAACACCTTCTCTAACAGATTTCATGGGTAAGCGATATACCAAGCAATTTTGAACCATGTGTTTTTAACGTCGTCGGCAATCTCAACAATGCCTCAAAATATGGATTGCTTAGCCTGAGACCTAGCTAACAACGCTTTTTTCTAAGATCAGGTGATATGTTAGGCTTACCATACGTCCTCTTTTAAGAGGATTTGTCCTCTTTTTAGACTTTTTTGAAAGTGTCCTCGGAGGACGCCCTTTTGTCCTCTTTTTTGAGATTTTGTCCTCTTTTTTGAAAATTTAGGTCAGATTTAGAGCAAATTGCGGGTGACATGCCGCAAATTAGCACAGAAGTGACGCTCCGGCGGGTATTTCGGAGTGAAAAACGGTGAGTTTAGGTCCGAGCGAAAAGATGACCTTTTTTTTTTAGTCATCCACCTGGCAATGTGAAGAGAAAAACGGTATTTTGAGCTCTGGGCGGAAAAGATGACCTTTTTTTTAGTCAACCGATCGCAAAGTGGGAAAAATTCACCGGTTTTTGAGAATTCTATTCCGGTTTTGCAAGTTGCAAATTTCTGAAAAAAGTGTCCTCTTTTTAGATTTCCAAAATATGGTAAGCCTATGATATGTGTAACTCGAGATGGAACTGTCCGAAGACCTATTCAGAACAATAAGAATCTAAACTCGACCATATATCAAGAAACCAGAAAACATTGAAGAATGAGAATAAATCAAACAGAGACGGAGCGATAAGAGAGCATTAGTAGCTAAATTGATACCGTATGCAACAATACTGTGCCGGTAGTAATTGCGATCATATTGAAAGATCTCGCGGGCCACAGAAAAAGCGTCTGCGGGCCGCATGCGGCCCGCGGGTTGAGAACCCCT
This sequence comes from Botryllus schlosseri, assembly GCF_051294905.1. Lineage (NCBI taxonomy): Eukaryota > Metazoa > Chordata > Ascidiacea > Stolidobranchia > Styelidae > Botryllus > Botryllus schlosseri. The sequence continues at coordinate 21,962,795 of NC_137238.1, forward strand.
GCTCTAATTCATAGTTATTGCTCTTGTGTGTGGTCCGAATTTCATAATTGAGAATTGTCTCATTAACAGTCCAAACCTTCCATGCTGTCAAACTATCCGTTAGGATCGTTAGCATTCTGGTTGCATTTTGTGATATGACGACAAGGGCCGGAGGCGCAAAATTTTTCACTATAAAAAGTGGGCGTGTCTAAAAAAGTTTTGAAAACCATCGTCATATTGCATATAAGGTAAACAAGGGAATTATTTAAAATATTAGCGTGGAAACTGAATGATTTGTATTTACAATGAATTGACAGATTATATTTCCATCTGCTCAAAACCCACATACAATGTACAATGCGATGTAATGAACAAATATGGGGATGCCGAACGACCAACCAGTTGGGGTCTCTTGAACTGGCGTCCACCTCGACCTAGTGCCCGATGTCACAGTCTTCTTCGATGTTATTCTTTCTTCATCGGTTCATTTTAGAAGCTATTTAGCTCAGGTTGGATTTCGACCAAATTCTGCAGATCCAGTTTCTTCAAATTCATGCCTGGTCACAATACCCTTCAAATATTCAATATCTCTTCCATCACGAACCAAGCAAGATGTCCCGTAGTAAGAAAATATTTATTTGTATTGACAGAAGAAAAATCAAAGATTCTAACAAAAATACGCCTGCCTTTTTGGCGAGGTCTAGCGCGAGAGATACATTATTACTGAGGCAGATTGACAGTGAACAACTTTTAACAACACTATTAAGATTCCAGTTCCTTGATAGCGTCTTTGAGCTCCTTGCTTCCGGTGATGAAGCATAGGATCCGCAGATAATGTTTCAAAAACCAAAACTTCACCCATTCAACGCTGAAATTTCAGTAAAAACACTGGTTGAAAGAGCATGGGGATATGAAATTTAGGATCGCACCAGAGTTTCACGTCGAGTTGCAGTCTTTCCCCGTGCATCTCCATACGTTTTCTCCACGAGAGGTTATTACAGAGTTCGTGTTCCAGCTTATGGGATCCTCGTATGGCGCTAAAATTCAGACGCAGTCATGAAATGCTAGCCGATAGGGTCCTAAATATCCAGCATCGCTACTTAAGTAGACGTGGAGGTAAACTGAAAAGTACTTGGTAGTAGTTGCAGGAAGTAGACTTGACATAGGCATACCGTAAGCAGTTCATCGGAGGTGCAAGATACATCGGGACTCACGCAAAATGCATAATGACAGCACGGATAGGTACAATTTCCGAAAATATATTCAGTGACAGTTACTACAGGCTCTTTTGAGCAGTTTTGGTGATAATTGTAGCCATAGAAATGATACAAACATATTTGAGAACTACTTTGTGTTATACTAAATCCAAAATGTAAAAGGCATTTACATAGAAGAGGAGGCAATCTCATACATAACCACTCAAGCAGTGGACCTACTCAATGACGAAAAGTAGCAGTACTTAGTTACCGAACATCTTTTCAATTCAATTTGTTGCTAAAAACTTCATCATTTCAAAACATCACAAGACTACGATACAATGAAAGATAGGAAGGTGTCGAAACGACTTGGAGTAGTCTTCGAAATCAGACACCCACCTGGCCTAGGCGATGTAGAAAAGGAGGCATGCACACCGAATGAAAAGTAAAAAAAGATAAATAGGACAGTCGGAAGGCGAGATCGATAAATCAGGTCGTCTCGGAGAAAAAATATGATAAGGCCAGTCAAGATACAAAAACTATATTTCACTGTCCCACCTACCATTGTGCAAGTAAGGAGAAACGATCTGCCGGCGAGCCCAGTGTATGGTTGATGCACCGAACAGTGTTTAAATTCCTGAAAAGCATGAAATTGCCTTATCACATCCGACGGGACATACAGGTTTAACGTATCAATTAGGACGATATTGGAGATAGACTTGTCATTTCAGGAGGATAGGGTTTTGATTTTGAACCCAACCTACCAGGAATGCGGCAGTCAAAATAGAGTTGGCGGCTGTAATTTAGATCATAAAACATTCCTGCCCAGGAGATGGAGAATGGAGATAGACAAGTCTTCAAAACTGACATACCTGAACACCAATATCATCTGCTTCGGCATCCCGCGAAGACATGCCATGATTTTATCGAATCTGCTTGCCGCCATGTCCAGCATATATCTATGACGTAAACGAAATTGAGCACATCGACGGATACCGAACCCGTACGGGGGGCAAGAGGACTCACTTGTACTCTTCGCTGGTCATCGGATCGGAAGGGTTGAACTCGCGTTCCAAGCGGATGGGTCGCATGATTAACATCTCGCAGAAAAGCATGAAGTCTATGGTGAAAATGGGCGACAGTTAGTAAACGCTAAGCAGAGGCGAATATGAATTTGGATATGGAAAAGCTAGATTTGATTTGTACGTGAAGCTTCTCACAATTTCTACGATTTCCACCAAAATTTCAGACAAAACCAGATCTCAAATCCGAAACAAGGTTTAGAAAAAAGAAATCAGCTTTTATCTCTGCCAGTCAGACCTACATTTACGTGTGGTCGGTCATCCACATGGGGTAGGTGTCACACATCCTACTACAGCCTGAATACAGTGCTCTATCCGTGTAAGTGAGAAACAGTCGTTGGTAACAAGCACATAAAAAAAAACTTCAATAAATTCATGGTGATTTAGTAAAGGGTGCGCAGAAAATTCTAGCGCTAAACAAAAAGATTTGTCTTGTGCGAGAGGGAATGGAAGCATAGATTTTATTCAAGTAAAAATCATCATTTGTCATGAATAACATTAAAAATGAATGAAAAAATTTGCAGTCAACACAGTCATAAAACAAAATTCGGCTAAATTATTAATAATTTTGTATCAGACACCGGAGATAAATGAAGGGAATATTTCCAATCCAATATCTTTTAGAGCAAAGATTACCTTCATCCTTGATGCCCAAATCGACAGAATGTTTCCTCATTAGATTTTCATCCTTCCAAACGATCGCTTTCCACAGCTTGCATAACGAGGCTTGGTCCCTGCGGATAAAACACAGGCGTTATCGAAAGCACGCTCATTCAGTCAGTCGCGCTTACAATGGCGCAGTCAAGATTTGGGCATGATTTGAATCAGATCTGGATGCAAGATATTTTCTGTCTGGATTCAATTTAATTTTGAAATTTAGAATCAACTACGTCTTACAAGCACATTCGAGCTGACAAATCTTGAAATTACGCAGATCAGAAATAGTACCAAAATTTTTATTATTGTTGGTTGGAAATAATAGCATGGTACCTATGTTCTTACGTCATGCCCGCATTTTATTTGAAGAAAGTAAAAATTGCAAAATTTCCTGTATTGTCACTGGTTTCCCGACATTATAATATTTCATTACATTGCTTCAAAGTAAATCAAAATTTTGTATGGAGTAATTGGCGGAAAGCTGTCCTCGAGGCCCGTGTTTTGCCATTAGTTTTTTTGACCTCGGTCTACCATACTCCGAGTCATGGAACCGCACAACCACTTGAAAAAAAATACAACTTTGAAATTTGCGAGTGAAATTCATCCAAGCTGAGTTGAACATTAATCTTTCAAAATTCATGTGCAGGACTATCCAAGTACTTCCTCGGGCGCAAAACAGGCGCTAGATCGGAAGAGGGGCATCACAATTTTGAGGTACGATGTTTCGCGTGTCGGCGCACTTTTTCTCCTATCCCGAATTCTGTGGGCTAAAACTGCAATTTGTGATGTTTTTTATAGCATAGCGACAGCTAGCAGCTGTGAAAATTTTATGGTGATGGGGTAGTAGCCCTTCACCACATAGCCCTGTTGAGGTCGTAATTCCCTTAAACATTATTAGTAGTGAAGTACTACTACTACTACTACAAATACCAATGGCTATTCGACCAGCAAGAATAGTAAATTCCCTCTGAAATGAATTCGGCCAAATTTCGAACAAACCTCTTGGAAATTTTTTCGTACAGTCCATGGTCGAGCACGATGAGTTGAGCTTTGGTCGGGTCTTCCTTGCTCCTCGTCACTAAGACTTGAAAATAAAGAAGGTAAGTCAGCGCATCTAGAAAACCATTCAAGATCACAGTTGGACAACAACAAAAATTTTCAGCTTTACAAAATCAGATTAGAACCAGAACTGTAGCTATACAGTTTACCAAAATTAGCAATATTGAATTCCCAAAATACTTGAAAATTGAAGTAAATTTCGACTGACAAAGAAATACAATAACAATCGAAATCAGTTCATATCAAATCAGAGTACCAGAAATTATATCACAAAATATGAACATAAAAACATTTCACAAATTAGATTATAATTAGATCGCCAGCATTTTGTTCTAATTAGACAACTGGACAGTTGACTGAAATCCAAATCCAGCGTCCAAGTCTGTCTCGGATTGAACCCAAACTCACCGTTTCCGGGATGCGGATCGCCGTGAATGAATCCCGACGAAAAAATCTGCTCCCCAAATGCCACGACGAGTTTTTTCGCGACCTGGAACGCCAAAAAAAATGGAGGCGGGTTCGAAGACGTGTCGAATCTACTTAAAGCTAAAGTGCAATATCAAGGTCTCAAAAGTAGTTTCAAAAATTCGATTGGGTCGAGGGTCGGGTTCTTTGAACAGCAGATCGGTCATCTATGACTAACGATACTGCAAATGGGTGCAATCTTTATCAATTATATTCTGTGACCATTAGACATGGGTTACTTCGCCTGGTCGTTTCAGTGACAGTTTGAATCGCAGAGCCGACGCAAACACAATCCAGACCTACTTTGACTTTTCAAAATGTGGATAAATTTTAAAAAAAACTGTTCAGTGGAAGTCGCACAGGTAGGAAAACTACTCTAGTACTCAAAAGGCAAAAAACAGGTAAGGTAGAATAAACTTTATTGCAGAGTCACATTGTCAGAATGAAGCAAAACGGTGTCTCACTAGCAGTGTACGCACAACTTCAGTGTTGCCAGCCAACAACTGCTGCTGTTGAACGTTCTTCCACCATTATTAGTAAGGACAGATACTTACTACCCGAGAATGTTGTACCACAGCAAATCCAAATTATTTCTACCATAATGCGCGATGTAACTACTGGAAAAACTTCATAGGTCTAGATTTCGTCACAATAAAGTTGTAATGTCATATAATGTAAAAATTGGTCAGTTTTCAAGTCAAAAGGTTTTTTTCAGGCCAAACTACTTCGTAAGGACAGACAGTTCCAACCAGAAATGAAGATAAGTAGTACAATTATAACATTACGTGCAAAACACCTAATTTACATAGGCCTACATGAGGGCAAAATTTTGTCAAAATTAAGTTTTTTTGGTGAAAAAAATCGTCCTAGCCATGACACAGCATCCAAAACATGTAGCGCCGTTGGAGTCAATATTTCTGTGAACTTATAGCGAAAGACATTCTTACCTAAAGCGCAACACATAAAAATGAGAGATCTCAATTTCGTCCAGCCCAACCCAATGCCCCATGTCGCAAATATTAAAACGCTTTAGGTAGGATATCTTGGACATCTATGACACAAATTACTTACATCTGCCGGTCTCAAACCCATGTCCAGTATGGCGTCGAGGTTATTAACTTTACATCCGTCGTACCAATCGGCGGTCATGATTCTCTGTTAATCATTTCAGACGATTATAATCCAAACCAACAACAGTAACCATGCCACCGATTAGTTACCTTGGTAGTTTTATCCCAGTGGATTTCAGGTACAGTGACAAAGTTGAATTTTTTCAAATCCTTTTGGCACCTCTCGCTGTTGTGCGCCTCGTTTATGAAATCAAGCTCTTCCGCAAGTGTTCCCTTCATTTCCTAAGGACGAAATGTTAACATTTGATGTCCGTCATTTCAATTAAAAACATGTCGCATATACTACATGCCAACAACAGTCTGTTAGGGTCGATGGCAACAACATTGCTATGAAAGCAAACCATATGATGGATCATACACGACTATATGTCTTTTTTGCGTGTTCTTACCAAAAATACTGCTAACCACATCCAAGACGCCTATTTCAATACTTCTATACCCTTACATCGAAGGCTTGAAATGAGAACTTTGCCATGAGCACTGATGCAGAAGTGAGTAGAAGCTTGCATACCTATGGTTGCATACCTATGCTTGCATACCTATGCTATGCGCAACCTATCCCATGACCAAAACCATGCAAATGGCCTATTGACTTGGCCTAAAATCTGACAAAGTTGATGGCTCTTCTATGTGGCCTGTGTACACAGCACAAGAGGCGACATTTATGGAGAACGATTGTAAATCCTTTCGCCCGTAGGCCTACCTGTAGTATCCAGCTAAAACCGAAGCTCGGATGCATCCATCCGATTAATTTGAGAAGAACTTCGATACACCGAACGTCGCCATCAAAACGGTCTCTCAAGTCGATGTATTGAGACTGAAAAAGAATGGATTGGATTTTCAGCCAGGGGATTGAGATTTTTGTATCATGGCTGTTAAATTGTTGTCTGTGTAGGCAGGATGTGATACCAAGTCAGTATAATTCGTGTCATTGGGCAGAGCGTTTTAATTCGCGTCATATCGCTCATGTACACATTAAACCATACAGTTTCTAACTAACTTGTTACCAAAAACGCAGTGGTATTGAGTATCGACTTAATGGTTCAAGTCGAACAAATCGAGTCAAGTACCTAATTTACAAGCCTCTTGCGTCTGAAGATTTATTTTTTCTACAAGAATTATCAATTCCATAAATTCATCCACACAACAGCAACTAAATCATGTGTCTACTAGGCATGTTCATAAAACTGAATTTCTCGAAGTAGTGAGTATTGGGGTCGTCCAAAATTTGGAAAATCTTAAAAATACTACGTGATTGTGTCTCATTCTATAGATTATTGATAAAAAACAACAACGAGCCTGAAAGAAGCTCACAGGAAAGCCGTTAAGATTTCGATCAAAGCGTTTGAAAGTAGCTGCCCAAGAATGGTAAACACATGCAAAATTATATCTCAGCAAAATGAGCTGGCAATACTATTTGTGGTTGAATGAAATAATTATGTCAGCTTCTCAATTTTTTTTTGAAATTTCACAGGATGAGTCAAGGGTGAGCTTTTTGCCAAGTGTGATGTGCGTGTTCTAATAAATATAGGGACATACTGATTTATGCGGACGTGCAAACATTGTCCCGTTTTTTCCATTTGAAATTTGCAATTCACTTCTAGTCTTCTACTATGTATGACATCATATTGGGAAGCACTGGATTCAACTCTTAATATATGGTATTTGGAATTGATAAGCCAGGTATTCGGTTTAGCCCAGGCCTAATAATAAGGACTATATGTCATCCGGCAGTAAAATGTACGGTTGAGAGGTCGCCTACTTCAATCAAAACCATAAAAATCTCTGTATCAGTTGCACACACCTTGACGGCCACTTCTTTCCCCTCCTTTGTCGTGGCTTTGAAAACCAACGCCAGACTCGCGGCCGCTACTGGCCGAGGGTCAAATTTTTCGAACATGTCTTCAGGAGAGCATTGAAACTCTTCTTGAAACAGCTCGTAGATGTCGTTACGCTCAAAATCCAATGCCTTAACGATACCTCGATATGATAGTGTTGAATCGTCAAGAGTGATTAAGAACACAATGGATGCTATAATGTACAACATATGACCAAGTATACAATTGTGGTTGCAAAAAATAATGCTTCACCTTCAGTGAACAAGCGAAAATGCTATAAAGATACATTAGCATAACAAGAGCATCGTGTGGGTGTAAAGTGGCAATGATTTCAATATCGGTAGATTTAGTAAATGCCCTAATTTGCAATTCTTGCCATTTGAATCTTCTAATATTGAAATAAGGCTCTGTTATATGCTGATAAATTTTTGCAACATATCACATCACAAAACTTAGTCAGTATTGCATAGGCCCGACATTACTGAACACAAGTCGTCACGTCTAAGTCATTTTGGCGTAGGCCTAAAAAATTTCATCTATATTTTAAATAATTTATATGTTACTTCTCACATAGTCCGATTTATTTAGCGTAGTAAGAACGTCAGTCTTAGTGTAGTGCTTCAATGATTTAGGCGTATGGCCTACTTCAAAACTATATGCAGGGGAATGCCAAATATTTTCTAGCTACGTAATGTCGGATTGCAGGAAAGGAACCATGTATAAATTAATGATGTTGTCGGAAGTGGATGTGTTTCAGTTAGTTCAGTATGTTGAATGCAGTGTTTATATTATACCACCATCATTAGCTTTAAACTAACAATATTATTTGCTGTAGACGGACAGACAAATGGGTAGTTGATTGTCAACGCAGTCGTTTCCAACCTGGCCCACGATAGGGCGCGTCTCAAAAAGTTTCACAACCAGTGGTCCAATTTAAAAGAGCTGATTCGACATGGCAATACTCCTTGACAACCAAGGCCACCTATTATATGCGTCAAATAGTAAATAATTTTCACTTTTTATTATGTTTAAATTGCACGAATGGTGTGACAGTAGATTTAAACCAGTTCCGACCAAAACATTGTCGTCCACGCGATCCGAAAGGGTTGTCAGCAAAAAATAAGACTGAAAAACTATTTTGAGCAATGCATTTACTAATGACATATTTCTACTTTCATATTCGTTCAAACTTGAGATTCAAGGGCTATGGGCAAACATTCTTCATAGCGCATCAGTTCTTCACATAACTGAACAAATAGCCAAGCACGTTTACATATTCCTAGTATTCCAAACCTTGTCCTCCAAAGGTCGAAGAGTGTCGACGTATTCTTTAGGAAGCAGTTGATTGAAAGCGCATAAGCCTTGACCCAGCTTGACGTAAATTCCACCGTTTTTCAAGGCAGCGCTGTACATGCGATCAGCGGTACGTTGGTGGCATTTCTTGAGCAGGCTCACATATTCGGTGGAGTCCTGATGAAAGCATGTATTTAGTTAGGCAGCTGGAGTAGCATTACCTATAATATTTTATTAATTAGTAGGCCTATCAATATTTTGAAATGCTCTAAAACAGTTGTTACAAACTTCGTTTTCACCTTCCCCTGGCTAGAATAAGTCAAGCTTCGAGTCGCCTTTCTATCAACAAAACTGACAGAGGGCGGAGATAATAAAGTTAGCTGATCCAGGAGAATGCTAATCCTGTGATTAAAAACTGCTATTCGGGACACATTGTAGGCGGAGATAATAAAGTTGGCTGATCCGGAAGAATGCTAATCGTCCGAGTAAATACTGCTAATCGCGACGCGTAAGGTATAAAAAGCTGCGCGCGATGGATAGTGGAGGTGTCCCGAGTTTTTTTCAATCAAGTGGTGTCATCCGTTGCATCATAATGCAAAAACGCGTTATAGGCTGTCAGTTGTCAATTTGTTGAATGAAACGGCCACCTGCTAATAACGATACTGCTACTGTAATAGGTAGTGTTATCATCATCCATCGCCAAATGAAAGTCGTGACCAATTAGTACGGTACAGCTAACAAACGGATTATAGAATATTGATATCGCTCTGCAATGGTGGGTACATAATTCGTTATTTAGTGAAGCCATTACCTAGGAGACAATCGGCACGGTCATTATCGCAAATATTTGCACGTAGGAATGGTACGCACTGTACGCAGTTTCTATAGATAACTAGTTTATCCATAGTTTGTTCCGGCTTAAATCATGAGATCAACACTAACTTCATGTGCTGTGATCAACCGCTTTCCTTGATCCTGGGCTGATAAATCCTGACGAACGCGCTAATCGACTGCATTGCTAATCCAACTTCACTATCTCCGCCCTGAAATTTCTAGAATTTTCGCCTCACTATCGACCACTTCGTTATTTTCACTACCCCGTTTCTCAAAATCACCGCCGGGGGTAATATCGCCCACTTTAAGGACATCTTTTCTGGAATGTAGTTTACTACTTCTAATTTGCCAAAACTTTACAGGTTCGCGATTCTAATTATTCCTATTTTATCGTCAAGTTTTCTTGCAATATCATTTTTCTGTCTGAAAAATTCATTAAAACAATGCTCGGACATAATATCCATTGTGTACATTATGTACGTTTGCAGAATACAAACCTCACGATATCCCCGTAGTGTGAAGTGCATGGTCCACCAATAATCCACGGATATCGTCAATCCAGCACGTACAGAACGACCGAATCTTGCCAGTCCATTCAATGAGACGGCTACTTGCTTCCACCCATACTTTTGTACGTAATAACCAAAAGCCCCGATAAAAGGACTCAACGCAAAAGTGGCATACGCGACCCTTTTAGTGATCGCCGGTTTGAGACTGGTGATATCAGCGGCACTAGTAACAATCCGAGTAAACTGCAGGTTATGAGTGCTACACGCAGGATTGACTGCAGTCTGGTTGATACTTTGATGAGTAGATTTTGATACCTGTGTCAGAGAAATAATTATTATATTCCATCATAATCATAATTCGATGCGAGCTCGCACTGCACATTTTGCTAGTTGAGTTGAGACTGTCACAAACGACATCAGAGTTTCGGACCGATAATGATAGGCCTATTACAAATTTTGCCAATAAACTGATATGTTTTTGCTGATATCGAAATATCACATATTTAGAGTAGAACGTCATATCAATGGCAACAGTAATTTGAAAATACGGTCCACATCAACTCGACTCATTTACACTAAAAACACACAAAACTGCTATATAGCATTGCCACAGGATTACGGTATATACGGAGCAATACGGTACTCACCAGACGTAAAATTCGCCAAGTCTTTTCCATGAAATAAAGATCCGTTTGGTAAGCGATACGTCGGGAATCCTACGTTGATTGTTAGCGCTTCTTAGCTGAAAAAAGTCATAACTTTCAAACACGGTATTCTATGAGTGAACTAGCGTTACGTAACACGGTGATGTATCTGTGGTGTTATTATGGTGCGATGTTACGATTCGGTACTGATGCGGAACGAATTTTGCCGGTAGGGTTTGTTTACATAGTTTGGTAACTCGAGGTCATTGACCGAAGGACAGTTTCAGCATAGTGTCCTATTTGGTGTCGACACAAGCAAATCTCACGGCTCAGTGAAATTGTATCACGTCACAATTTCCATTTGGCTACAGGCAATTTGACGGTCATTTTTGACCAGCTTGCCGAGCATTAAATTTGGTAAAATGGGTATCAATCAGAAGCTAACTCTGCACTGATGACGAAAATATAAATTTTATTCTGCTCGCGGCCCTGGAACCCCCACAATCAGCCTCGAATTTTTCATTCTTATGGAGATTAGGATTGAGACGCAACAATGCTGTCTGGCGAAACGAGAGAGTAGCTAGAGAGTAACTGTCTCGTTTCGCCAGACAGCATTGTTGCGTCCCAATGCCAATCTCTCGTTTCGCCAGACAGCATTGTTGCGTCTCAATGCCAATCTCCATAACGATGAAAAATTCGAGGCTGATTGTGAGGGTTCCAGGGCCGCGAGCGGAATAAAATTTATATTTTCGTAATCAGTGCAGAGTCAGCTTTCGATTGATACCAGTTTTACCAAATTTAATGCCCGGCAAGCCGGTCAAAAATGACCGTCAAATTGCCTGTAGCCAAATGGAAATTGTGACGTGATACAATTTCACTGAGGCGTGAGATTTGCTTGTGTCGACACCATATAGGACACTATGGTTTCAGCACTGTATGGCGTAGGGGGCAGCGATGAGCATCGGACGAACTCGGATACTGTTCGGTCCGGAATTTTTGGACAATTTTGAGATAGTCGAATCGGATTAGGATTCTATTGCAGATTTTGTTTCGGATATTTTCGGATAGTTATAACTTCTGCTTCGAATATTTCTGAATAGTTCTGACCAGGATTGTAACCAAGTCACAAGGCTCCGAGTCATCACAAGTCAATCTCACTTTTATAGTTGTGACCAGACATGGGGTGATTACTTCATGAATGTAATCGATTGCGATTACGATTACTTCTGAATGACGCGATTACGATTACGATTACAGCAAAATCAGGAAGTAGTCGATTACGATTACGATAACATTGGAAAAGTAATCATGATTACTCACGATTACATTTATTTTACATCTTAGAAGCTATGTTGGAAGGCAATATATGGATTGCGCTGAAAAGGCCTAATGACAGTGGCGGCTCGTGACAATATCGGGTGGTGGGGCAAGGGCTGAAAGCGACTTTCATCAAGATGACGTCACAATGGCGTTTTCCAACGTAAACAAGTAACTTAATGATGGTACGGTAACATGAATTTCCCGGCAACGGTGATTTTAACGTATGTGCCACGAGAGGTCTGCTGGTGAGCTGTGACTTGAAGTGTGGTAACTGCGTAAACGGCGTACGGAACAAAGATTCAACACGGTTCATGTTCGCATTAGACCTGACTAATTATCTGCAGAAATGGAAATGACTATAACTCGAGAGATAGCGTAAGCCTAATTGGAAAGGTCAACGAATTCGGACAGATACGCAATTGTTATCTCATAGATTGGGCCTGTCCTATTGAATCCAAAACATCATTCTAAAGAACTAAGAATAGCAGCCTCGGAAATTTGGTCTCGGTAGTCGGTACAGCATAAGAGATTTTGGTCTTGAAACTGGAGACTGTAACACGACACATACGTTTTTATTACTGTCTTATAGGTCTGCTGCGAAATCGCCTTTGGAAAATATATTACCGAATAAATACGTGGATGAAACCCTTAAACTTGGTACACTGTTACATGACATTATCGAGAAGTGGCCTCATGGCCCTTTTCGGTATGGTACACTGTCAAAATTAATGCGAACAGACCAACACCGAATTTTGCGTAGAATTTACTGAGGAATAGGCTGATCAAGTGATCAGCTGTTAGCCGCCATCGAAAACGAAATAACTATCGCGCTTGACAGGGGGTTGTAAGCAAATGGCTTGAAGGCCACAATTTCACGGTGAAATTGACATTGGAGAATATAATATCGAAGTAAATATTTGAATGCAAACTGAGAATGATATCATCATCTCAGTTAACGTTACCGCAGATACACCGGCTTTTGCGTGAAATCCGCAATGTGTTGTAGGCTAAAGTGTCAGATCGGAGCACATCTTTACCACACTCGACCTTGATAACGAAATTACTGCCCTAATCATTGAGTATCAACCTTGAGACTTGGCACAGCGTTCGATACTAAAATCAAGACATACCGTGCAAAAGCTTATTACGGATCTAGGTAAGGAGCATCGTTAAAATTAATAGAGACCAATACCGGCTTTGCGTATAATCTGTTAGCGATAAATGACTAGTCAGCTCTCACTCGAATTAGGAAACCAAATTACCACTAACACAGTTCAGTGACAAACTTAAAACTTGGTACAGCGTTCGATACTAACATTAAGACTTACCGTGCCAAATGGCATAACCTATCTCGGTATTGAACATCGTCAAAACCAATGGATACCAATACCGGCTTTTGAGTAAAATCTGTTTGCGATACATGACGGATCAGCACACACTCAACTTCGGAAACGGAATTACTACCCTAAACTTCAAGTAGAAACCCTGAAACTTGGGGCAGTGTTAAATACCACCATCACGACATGACATAACAAGTTTCAAGAGTTTTCATGGTGTGAAACCCCATTAAAATCGACCTATACCAGCAAAGGTCGACTAAACGCAGATGACGGTAACAGAGTTCAGCTATAGATACGATTGTTACATCACACCTTAAGGGCACAGAGCTATCGTGCCCCGGTTGCTCGGTAATTTTATGAATAGGAGAGAGTAAATCACCGTTTCTTTATTGTGCGCGGCTTTGAGAGAATAGACAGTGAAAGCTTGTTATGAGCGCTACCGGGGCAAGCCCCGGCTAGGCATTCGCAAAGCGAAAACACAGAAGAGAATTCGATTTTCGCAGAGACTTCGCTATATATGGGCATTTACAAGCGAAAGGACAAGAAGTATACGATTTTCGCTGTGATTTCGGTTTATATAGATAGGTGTGCGTCTACAAATGGTGAAGAATTGTTATTGAACAGAATTTTAGGTGGGGCAATGCCCCAGTTGCCCTATAGGACGAGCCGCCACTGCCTAATGAGATAACAAACTCCCTTTAAAAAAGATGCGTCATTTGTTTGTTACGTCATAAATGTATCCATTGCCCATTTTCACAGAGGTCAATTTATCGCGCCCAACGATTTGCATTCTTGCCAGGGCCATAACTGCCGCACCGCAAATTTCCCAATAGGGTGCAGAGCGAGCTCGAAGGGGACTCAAAAAGTGTTTCGTAAACCAACATAAGTTATAGAGTATTTTCGAGAGATCTAATTAACTTGAAAATCCTCTCTAGATCAATGATTGCCAACCGCGGGTCTGAGAGCCGCATGTGACTCTCAGCTAGCCAATTTGCGGCTACCCTTGACGTTGGAAAATCCAACAAAATAATAAAAAATCAATCTATAACAAAAAAAATGATATTCAAAAATTTCACTTGCTTTGCTTGGAATCTGTGAGCATACTTTTTGACGTGAGTTGAGTAACGAAATCGTTGCCGAGTAGAGAATCGCTACTCGACACCAGAGGAATTGGTCTTCACTCTAAATTATAAACTCCACTCAAATGCATCTGGATCGGCACTCAAATTTAAGTCTGCTCATCACCAGACTTAATTAAGTGCAGGTGGTGTTACAACACGTTAGTAGTATAGTAGATCGCTCGTGACTTGGTGTTTTTTGCATGGGGTAGTATAGGCGGGGTCGCATGCTAACGCGAAAACCGGGGGTGGCATGCTAACGTTTTCGTCTTATGGCGGGGGTGGCATGCTAACGTTTTCGTCTTATGGCGGGGGTGGCATGCTAACGTTTTCGTCTTATGGCGGGGGTGGCATGCTAACGTTTTCGTCTTATGGCGGGGGTGTCATGCTAACGTTTTCGTCTTATGGGTGCGGTCGCATGATAACGCGAAACTCGTGGTGACATGCTAACGTTTTCGTCTTATGGGTGCAGTCGCATGATAACGCGAAACTCGTGGTGACATGCTAACGTTTTCGTCTTATGGGTGCAGTCGCATGATAACGCGAAACTCGTGGTGACATGCTAATGTTTTTGGTATACGTGCGGCGACATGCTAACGACGATAAATGTGTCTGTCGTGTATTCTTACGGTATCTGTGGTGATTCACCATGTGTTCTTATGGATGCGGTCGTGACTCGCCTTTTTTGCTATAGGCGGTGGTGGTGATTCGCACTTTCAGGTATCTCTCGCGTGGTGTTGAATATGTACGAGTCACCAACAATAACCACGCAGACGGAAACGTGGTTTGTCGTGAGGATTAAGCAGTGCAACCTATATTTCGAATGACCTGCGCGCTGAATTATTTCTCGTCCAGCCGCTACTATCGAATATTACACTATTCCTGAATCGTAATGAAAACTCGTGGTCGTGATTCGTACTTTCCCGTGATTCGTAATGGATTCTTATGGACGCGGTCGTGATTCGTACTTTCGGGTATAGGCATCTCTCGCATGTCGTATTGGAAACTCGTGTTGGCATGCGGCTCTTATTTCTTACGGCGGGGGTCGCATGCGGCTATTGCGTCTTATGGATGCGGTCGTGATTCGTACTTTCGGTATAGACTGCGGGCGGTATGTCGTACTTTCAGCAAAAAAGGTGTGAAATAGTTTGCTAAGTCTAGGAATCACTTGCAAGGTAATATTTTGGTATTTAGTTTACCACAGAGCCGGCGTAGACGGTGATTCGAATATCAACAATAACAACGGTCACAAATTACCACTTCAAATAGCTGTGGAATAGTTTGCAAAACCCCGCGATCGCTGACAAGATAATGTCTCGGTCATAACCATCTTTCACGACTTGGTGTTACAGGCATATTGATCGCTCACGCGGTGAAATTTTAGTAATCAGTTTGTCACAGAACTTGATATCGCTGGTAAGATTTACCAAGTAACGAATAACAGACCGCCAGTGTCGGTAACTTGAATAGCGACAAATTGTCACTTATTTCCGCTCTAACCCTAATCCTCTGTGAAGTGAACGCTTATTCAAAAGGGTGTGATAATTTTAAAATCCGACGACCACTCGCCGGATAATGCTTCAGACATAACAATCCCTCATACCCACTCACAAGGTAATATTTCGGTAATTAGTTTGTCACAGAACCGTCGCAGGCGGTGATTCGAAAACCAACAATTTGTCACTTGCCCGCGATCGCTATATGTTTCACACCTCCAGAATAGTGGCTGACTTTAGTTGCGTGATAAGATCCATGAAAATATTCAATCAATGTGTTCATCAACTTGAAATGAAACTCACTACACAAATCAAGTCGATTCGTATCTGAATGTTCTAAATCGGTACAACTCTAATCCTTTGACAAATCCCTTAACGCGTTTTTGTTGAATCGAACGTAACCCGAATATTACTGACGCCGACTTTCAGCTACATCGAATTATTCGCGCATTCGCCGCTGTTTTCACACTTATAGAATCAATACCAACTATAACTCTACAAGAATCAAGAATCACAAGTATGTGCATTACACAGTTATTGTCTTTATTAACTTGAAATCAAACACTTAACAAAAACACGCAACTAATCATTTGGCAACTCTAGCATTACCAAAAAATTCCAGTATTGTTGATTGAAAATCCTTGAGTCATTATTATCAAAAATGTTATAGTACCGCATCGGAATCCATTCGCGGGATGTACTAAAGGTAAATCCAGATAATCCAAAATGAAATATTTGGACTTTGACAAACATGACTACTAACTTTGATCCAGTCACATTTCAAGATTATAGTTTGAAACAATCCTTGAAACTTACAACTCTATTCACGACTGAGTTTTCCGTTTGTCAGTTTCAGTAAATACTATCGCGATATTTTAATGTGTTACTACACACAATAGAATCATTCAATGAAATAGCACCTGTTGTAAATATTTCTAACTTGACAACCACTTGTGCATACCGCGATCGACTTGTGACGCGATGAGTTAAATCGGAATATTTCAATCTATTTGTCGAAACCTTGAACAAGCTATCGGTTTTTTTTGTTTTGTTGTAATCGAGTGAACGGAAATAGTATTACGTCTCAACATTTTAACATCTTCCCATACACAAAAGAGTAAAATACAAAAAACCTTGTCAAGTCAATCCGTTTGTAACTTACCCAACCAAAGCAAAAAGTATCCTTATGAAAAGTAGACAAGACTACGCGAGTAATCACCACAATCCAAAATCCATAGCAAGTTCGGTTGTATTCATAGTCCACCAACTCGTACTTTTATTCAACTGTAAAAGTCGTTACTATTCCGCAAGACAAAGAAATTACTATGTGGTATATTTTGTAAGACAAAAGTAATTACTTCTCGGTGTCGGCGACTTGAGATTAACATATGTTTTGAGTATATGATATTTGAATGTCTGACCAACGTAGTTAAGAATTCATTTTATACGATCCAACACCGGTATTACATTGAAAGTTATCATGCTGTAAACATAAGGATTGACACATGGATTTGACATATGTAATAGTTGATCATGACTTGATTATTAAATTATTCGCGTTAATTAGACCCGGCGTTGTGGTAAAGGTTATTATGACAGCAACAAACTTTTCACCGCCGTGGTTATTAACATATTGATTTGTAAAACTATACTTGTCTGAAATATTCTTGGTTTGAAAGATATTCCGTGTTGGTACAAATCACTCTGTGTATTACGGATATCAGAAAATATTTTTACAAATGTAGTTGTTTCCAGTAACCAAGACTAAAGATGACACAACAATTTCGTTTGGAATATCTTTACTGGACGCATCCTATTCTACTAGACTTGAGTAATACACAAAACTCATAGCATTAACAAAATCGCAATAGGCGCTGCACTGAAATCTACAAAATGTGTTTGTATTGTTACTCAAAGTAGTGATCATAAATTATCATTTAAATAAGTAATTGTAATCATAAAACCAAACTTGTGAAAGTCATTACCATAACAAAAGAATATTGTAGGTTGCTTGCTAAATGTATACCGGAAATATTTGTAGAACGCTCACGACCAAAGAAATCGAAAATTTCTCCGCATTGTCATTCGTCAAAGTATATGTTGTCACAATACTCATCCCGTAAAAGATCTTACTTGTATGTGATTGAATCGCCGGTAATTAACTCGCTAAATCAAACCATAAGGAAATTTCACTCAGTCATCGGATTATGATATTAAACAGCGTCGCTTAATCGGTATAGAGCGTTTTTCTAAATGCAAATCATACCTGACCAACAGAAAACAATTTTCACTCACCTCGTAATGAAACCAAGTGGTGGACCTACGTTCAATATTTTGTTTGTGTCAAATACTTTGCAATAAACACACACACTGGAGTGGTTGAGCTTTACATCATCAAGCTGTCATCTGTAAATCGAGATCACATCCGACTTGCAACTGTATCGTTTACCTAACCGAGTTGTATGCACAGTTTCATATTTTTATCATTTAGTGATTGCTGAACATACCAAACGATACACATTCACTTCCGAAATACTGCGTTGATCTCAATTCCCTTTGTCGTGATAACCGAAGTACATTTGTTTCGAATTCGTAACAGCCGACTTTTCTATGACACGATAAATTTTGACAAGTTATGCTTAGAAGGTTGGTGCATATCGCGAAAAATAATATACCACCCATATTGATATTGCTACTCCATTGATCGGTATTTTCACGCGAGTCGATTTTCAAATGAGTAAAATTTATTACATGAGTTTCTCCGCTTAATGTAAATGAAAACTCAGTCGTCTTTTAACATCACAAAGACATTGATAAAAAGTAAGCAATCAAACACAACACTTTGTACGACACTAATTATTGTTCCACACATCTCATTTCATACTAAGTGTATACGAAAGATATTCATGTTACACGAAAATATTCGCTCATGCTACAAACCTGTACAATGATTGGTGGTGTAAGGCCAGCACAATTGTGGTATCCATACGAGTTTAGTTAACACAATTTACGACACCGAGGTCGCCCCATCTTTCGTAAGACAACAAACCAAGGCTTCAGGATATGTCCATGTCATAACAATAAATCAGCTACTCCAACAACAGAGTACATATGTTTTCTAGCACAGTGCTTACATCTTACACACAAATCAACCCACTTTGCTAACGAAAAGTGCTGAGTCATCACAACAATACAACTAAAACATACTATCATACAAAATGGCCGTTATAGTTTGCTCACCAACGATACATCGTACAAGTAGCAAGTCTCGAGAATCCAGTTATTCAAAAAACGTGAAAGTGTTCCTACGCCAAGTCGGTATGTTGACGAAAGCATATATTGTAATATCATGATCGATTTACATTCGTTGGTCACAAAATGTCACTACTCTAAATAATTATTTTTCACTCAAAACCTACTTGTCACCATTCGTTTCATCAAGCACGAGTTCAAGAAACCTGCTACGACATGAATTGTTATTTTTATGTTGTGTAAATAGGTAATAATTAATTTTAGTAACAGTATATCAACATCATCGAGTTGCGCGAATAGATTTACATGTGGTCTTGTGGTTTTAATCGAAGTATACAGCACGGTCTAATGTAGAGTCATCTCTACTGTACAGCAACTCGGTAATCGAAATGCATTAAAATTTAAACAACGATCTTGTTTCGTCGCACCAAAAACATGTTTACTATCGCGATACTCTGCACAGGTCGTGTAAATCCTTTTCACACTCGTAATAGTATACCTACAACTACCGGTGACAACGTTCAACAATACCAACGACACTAAAAAAAACGATACCTACCCAAGTAAAATTACCATTTTCAC
Organism: Botryllus schlosseri; assembly: GCF_051294905.1. Classification (NCBI taxonomy): domain Eukaryota; kingdom Metazoa; phylum Chordata; class Ascidiacea; order Stolidobranchia; family Styelidae; genus Botryllus; species Botryllus schlosseri. The sequence continues at coordinate 21,982,589 of NC_137238.1, forward strand.
CTGGAGGTCGGTCGTTACCCGAGTAGAAATACCATTATCCTTTGGAGATTTATCGTTTACCCAGTGTAACAAACCCCTTATCCTTTGGAAATCTATTTTTTCTCTGGGTAACAATCCTTTTTCACTTGGAAATCTATTTTTTCTCTGGTTAACAAACCTTTTTCACTTGGAAATATATTTTTTCTCTGGTTAACAAACCTTTTTCACTTGGAAATATATTTTTTCTCTGGTTAACAAACCTTTTTCACTTGGAAATATATTTTTTCTCTGGGTAACAAACCTTTTTCATTTGGAAATATATTTTTTCTCTGGTTAACAAACATTTTTCACTTGGAAATATATTTTTTCTCTGGGTAACAATCCTTTTTCACTTGGAAATATATTTTTTCTCTGGTTAACAAACCTTTTTCACTTGGAAATATATTTTCTCTCTGGGTAACAAACCTTTTTCACTTGGAAATATATTTTTTTCCCGGGTAACAAACCTTTTTCCCTGAGCAACAAACCATTTTCACTTGGTGATCCGTCGTTTACCCGAGTAAAAATATCATTTTCCTTTGGAGATTCGGCGTTTACCCAGTGTAACAATACATTTTTACTTGGAAAAATACTTTTACCTAGAGTAACTAATCATTTTCTCCTGGGCAACAAACCCTTTTCGTCTGGAAACTGTCATTTACCTGAGTACCAATACCGTTTTCACTTGGAAATCTATCTTCTCCCTGGGTAACAATATCATTTTCGTTTTGAAAACTGACAACCACACCGGCCAATTTGATATTTTTGTATATTGTTACAACGGACAGTGACAAAATATACACCAACAACGACTCCGATACATTTGTGTAATCGCATACTCACTTGTTCTGGTGCATCCCATCAAAATCGATGGTTAGCCACACACACACACACACACACACACACAATACCAATGCACTATTTCGATATGACTGCGATGTCCGGGTTCGTGCTTTAGATTTTCCAGAACCAATCCGTCTAAAGTTGTAATCCCCCCGCCTTTGTTAACTGGTTGATACACGGATAACAATCTTCGGAAAATGTAGGAACGCATACTACCCATCGTGCTAACGATTCCAGGTTACTTGTGATTAATTTCCTTGCTCACCCTATACAGATTATACGTACAGCGATATGTAGTGGTAATCGGTTTGGTCAATACATATCGCCTCATTCAGTATGGAATTACAAACCCAATACAGGTCAGTTCATAACCGGATCCGGATATTCAATGCAAAGCGATAAAGCAGAACCAATGACCAAATGTAATTAAACATGTAGATTCACAACCCTTGATTTTTTTTTCGTGAAAAATGACAATACATATCGAATATATATTTTACGATGGTTCAACCCTGCCAAGTATTCACGTAAATGTGGTTTATGACATTACATACAATGTATCAGTGTATCAATGTTGGGTGTTTATGCACACATCGGTATGACCCATAGACAATATCATCATACCCTCCAGGACTTCGTTATTGCATCGTGAGGTCAATAAAATCAATCGGTGGCATAGACGACAGAAGGCTTGGAGATCCAATGTAAAATTCAGACAAACAAACGGATATATTTGTCCATCTTGGTTATTCACTCAACTACCATTGGTGCTCTCGATACAGCGAACGGTACAGTATGCAACGCATATCATTAGAGTGATATATCCACAGATAAATATGGGGCCTGGCCACAATAATTGTATCGAGATTTACCCAGATTACTATCCGTTCACTGATTCACTCGATGGTTTTAGCAACTTGTAACAACACAAGATAGATACGACTGGAATTACTAATATTCATAATGTTTATGATAAGTGTCGTTACCGATCGTTCACTAAGTCGATATGAATATTCAAAAAATCGGATATCACTACTCTCAACACCAGTGATTCGGTTAAAGTTTAAAATCGATTTGATAATGTAATCCAAGGTGTGTTTCTGTGGGATCTGATAACCTTTACGAGAGAGTGCTGTCTCTTTGACACATGAAACAATTATTATCAACCACACCTTGCGTGCATCGATTTGTCGGCGTCGTACAATTATTGTGGCCAGGCCCCATATTTATCTGTGGATATATCACTCTAATGATATGCGTTGCATACTGTACCGTTCGCTGTATCGAGAGCACCAATGGTAGTTGAGTGAATAACCAAGATGGACAAATATATCCGTTTGTTTGTCTGAATTTTACATTGGATCTCCAAGCCTTCTGTCGTCTATGCCACCGATTGATTTTATTGACCTCACGATGCAATAACGAAGTCCTGGAGGGTATGATGATATTGTCTATGGGTCATACCGATGTGTGCATAAACACCCAACATTGATACACTGATACATTGTATGTAATGTCATAAACCACATTTACGTGAATACTTGGCAGGGTTGAACCATCGTAAAATATATATTCGATATGTATTGTCATTTTTCACGAAAAAAAAATCAAGGGTTGTGAATCTACATGTTTAATTACATTTGGTCATTGGTTCTGCTTTATCGCTTTGCATTGAATATCCGGATCCGGTTATGAACTGACCTGTATTGGGTTTGTAATTCCATACTGAATGGGGCGATATGTATTGACCAAACCGATTACCACTACATATCGCTGTACGTATAATCTGTATAGGGTGAGCAAGGAAATTAATCACAAGTAACCTGGAATCGTTAGCACGATGGGTAGTATGCGTTCCTACATTTTCCGAAGATTGTTATCCGTGTATCAACCAGTTAACAAAGGCGGGGGGATTACAACTTTAGACGGATTGGTTCTGGAAAATCTAAAGCACGAACCCGGACATCGCAGTCATATCGAAATAGTGCATTGGTATTGTGTGTGTGTGTGTGTGTGTGTGTGTGGCTAACCATCGATTTTGATGGGATGCACCAGAACAAGTGAGTATGCGATTACACAAATGTATCGGAGTCGTTGTTGGTGTATATTTTGTCACTGTCCGTTGTAACAATATACAAAAATATCAAATTGGCCGGTGTGGTTGTCAGTTTTCAAAACGAAAATGATATTGTTACCCAGGGAGAAGATAGATTTCCAAGTGAAAACGGTATTGGTACTCAGGTAAATGACAGTTTCCAGACGAAAAGGGTTTGTTGCCCAGGAGAAAATGATTAGTTACTCTAGGTAAAAGTATTTTTCCAAGTAAAAATGTATTGTTACACTGGGTAAACGCCGAATCTCCAAAGGAAAATGATATTTTTACTCGGGTAAACGACGGATCACCAAGTGAAAATGGTTTGTTGCTCAGGGAAAAAGGTTTGTTACCCGGGAAAAAAATATATTTCCAAGTGAAAAAGGTTTGTTACCCAGAGAAAAAATATATTTCCAAGTGAAAAAGGTTTGTTAACCAGAGAAAAAATATATTTCCAAGTGAAAAAGGATTGTTACCCAGAGAAAAAATATATTTCCAAGTGAAAAATGTTTGTTAACCAGAGAAAAAATATATTTCCAAATGAAAAAGGTTTGTTACCCAGAGAAAAAATATATTTCCAAGTGAAAAAGGTTTGTTAACCAGAGAAAAAATATATTTCCAAGTGAAAAAGGTTTGTTAACCAGAGAAAAAATATATTTCCAAGTGAAAAAGGTTTGTTAACCAGAGAAAAAATAGATTTCCAAGTGAAAAAGGATTGTTACCCAGAGAAAAAATAGATTTCCAAAGGATAAGGGGTTTGTTACACTGGGTAAACGATAAATCTCCAAAGGATAATGGTATTTCTACTCGGGTAACGACCGACCTCCAGGTGAAAATGGTAATTTTACTTGGGTAGGTATCGTTTTTTTTAGTGTCGTTGGTATTGTTGAACGTTGTCACCGGTAGTTGTAGGTATACTATTACGAGTGTGAAAAGGATTTACACGACCTGTGCAGAGTATCGCGATAGTAAACATGTTTTTGGTGCGACGAAACAAGATCGTTGTTTAAATTTTAATGCATTTCGATTACCGAGTTGCTGTACAGTAGAGATGACTCTACATTAGACCGTGCTGTATACTTCGATTAAAACCACAAGACCACATGTAAATCTATTCGCGCAACTCGATGATGTTGATATACTGTTACTAAAATTAATTATTACCTATTTACACAACATAAAAATAACAATTCATGTCGTAGCAGGTTTCTTGAACTCGTGCTTGATGAAACGAATGGTGACAAGTAGGTTTTGAGTGAAAAATAATTATTTAGAGTAGTGACATTTTGTGACCAACGAATGTAAATCGATCATGATATTACAATATATGCTTTCGTCAACATACCGACTTGGCGTAGGAACACTTTCACGTTTTTTGAATAACTGGATTCTCGAGACTTGCTACTTGTACGATGTATCGTTGGTGAGCAAACTATAACGGCCATTTTGTATGATAGTATGTTTTAGTTGTATTGTTGTGATGACTCAGCACTTTTCGTTAGCAAAGTGGGTTGATTTGTGTGTAAGATGTAAGCACTGTGCTAGAAAACATATGTACTCTGTTGTTGGAGTAGCTGATTTATTGTTATGACATGGACATATCCTGAAGCCTTGGTTTGTTGTCTTACGAAAGATGGGGCGACCTCGGTGTCGTAAATTGTGTTAACTAAACTCGTATGGATACCACAATTGTGCTGGCCTTACACCACCAATCATTGTACAGGTTTGTAGCATGAGCGAATATTTTCGTGTAACATGAATATCTTTCGTATACACTTAGTATGAAATGAGATGTGTGGAACAATAATTAGTGTCGTACAAAGTGTTGTGTTTGATTGCTTACTTTTTATCAATGTCTTTGTGATGTTAAAAGACGACTGAGTTTTCATTTACATTAAGCGGAGAAACTCATGTAATAAATTTTACTCATTTGAAAATCGACTCGCGTGAAAATACCGATCAATGGAGTAGCAATATCAATATGGGTGGTATATTATTTTTCGCGATATGCACCAACCTTCTAAGCATAACTTGTCAAAATTTATCGTGTCATAGAAAAGTCGGCTGTTACGAATTCGAAACAAATGTACTTCGGTTATCACGACAAAGGGAATTGAGATCAACGCAGTATTTCGGAAGTGAATGTGTATCGTTTGGTATGTTCAGCAATCACTAAATGATAAAAATATGAAACTGTGCATACAACTCGGTTAGGTAAACGATACAGTTGCAAGTCGGATGTGATCTCGATTTACAGATGACAGCTTGATGATGTAAAGCTCAACCACTCCAGTGTGTGTGTTTATTGCAAAGTATTTGACACAAACAAAATATTGAACGTAGGTCCACCACTTGGTTTCATTACGAGGTGAGTGAAAATTGTTTTCTGTTGGTCAGGTATGATTTGCATTTAGAAAAACGCTCTATACCGATTAAGCGACGCTGTTTAATATCATAATCCGATGACTGAGTGAAATTTCCTTATGGTTTGATTTAGCGAGTTAATTACCGGCGATTCAATCACATACAAGTAAGATCTTTTACGGGATGAGTATTGTGACAACATATACTTTGACGAATGACAATGCGGAGAAATTTTCGATTTCTTTGGTCGTGAGCGTTCTACAAATATTTCCGGTATACATTTAGCAAGCAACCTACAATATTCTTTTGTTATGGTAATGACTTTCACAAGTTTGGTTTTATGATTACAATTACTTATTTAAATGATAATTTATGATCACTACTTTGAGTAACAATACAAACACATTTTGTAGATTTCAGTGCAGCGCCTATTGCGATTTTGTTAATGCTATGAGTTTTGTGTATTACTCAAGTCTAGTAGAATAGGATGCGTCCAGTAAAGATATTCCAAACGAAATTGTTGTGTCATCTTTAGTCTTGGTTACTGGAAACAACTACATTTGTA